>NC_137675.1:22830662-23043669 GCF_963989245.1 Nansenia antarctica | reverse complement strand
CTGGGGCAACACAAAGGTCCGAAACTGCTCTAGATGGTAGGGCAATCAGGTCTTTGTAATCATGTAAATGTGTCTATTGTCTTAGCCCATGTCAAGCCTCAAGTAGAGAAACTGGTTCTACTGTGTGACAACAGGAAATCATCTTCTACAGCCTGCTGCAGACATTCAACCCAAGATGATGTTTTTGATTCTTAAATGTAGCTTATTACATATAATAATTTTCTCTCACATTCCACACTTTTTTAAGATGTAAACTCTTAAAACAAGAACAATTTGAAAAATATGGTTCAAAACATTTTTGGAGAAAGAATAACAAAAATTCATCACAACCCCAAAATCCTAAAATGAACAACCAAGCTTAAAATTAAGCACAGTACATCATACATAAGACAAAAAAATAATAAAAAATAAATCCAAACGACCGACGCCTTCTTGATTCTTGCATCTTCAGGGTCAGAGGTTACTAGCACTTGACCCCAGTTGGAGAATTTGCTTGGTCTTCAATCTCTTCCTAATCGGTCGTCGTCTGTCAGTGTCATTGAGGTTCAGGCAGTCGTCTGTCTCCTTCCATGTTGGACATGGTCTGGGGAGTGGTCTTTAGAACCATCGAAAAACATGATGCAGGCATTCACCAGCATCTACACTAGTACAGGTGTCCACACTTTGGACCCTGGCTGGACTCACAGGTATCTGTTGACAGATCCAACAATCAGAGTAATTCATCCTCGAAGCAAAATCTCTCATGATACTATGTGTCTTTCCTCCTTGAAACGGCCATGCTCTGATTTGAAGGCTCGGTGGTCCGGGCTGTTGAAACTGGAACACTGTCGTCGATGGTCGTTTGGTGGTTCTCTGTCGGGCCTGGCACCCTGGTGGCTGCGTACTTCTCTGTCGGGCCTGGCACCCTGGTGGCTCTGGTTCCTCCTCTGTCGGGCCTGGCACCCTGGTGGCTCTGGTTCCTCCTCTGTCGGGCCTGGCACCCTCTGGCTCTCTCTCTGGCGGGCCTGGCCACCCTTATCGTCATCTCCTCGGTGTTCTCTGGTGGGTCTGGTAACCCTGGTCGTCGTTTCCCTCTCTGGTGGCCCTGGTTCATCCCTCAATCATCTGGCTGGATATTGCGTAGCACGCCGTCTCTGGATTCTGGTAAAACGGCTTCCACTCTGAAATATATATCTCATTCTTGCCGTGGCAAAAATCAAGTGTATCTGCAATAATACAGGGCCACCACTGGTCTGTCTGAGGAGACAGTTAACAAATAAAAAAAAAACTGCAACAGAATTTTATGTCTAATCAAACCAACATCTTAATATTAAAATAGGAAACGGTAGAACATTTTCGTGTGATTTGAAAATCATAAACAAATGTGTCATGTTTTATGATGTCAAAATATACTTACTGAAAAATCATTCAAAAACAAGAAAAACCAGGGTTAATTGTTAATGAGTTAGTGGGAGTTAGCAATCAAAAATATAGTATTTTATGAGCCTCTGATACGACAGGCCACATGGTTCTTTTTTCAATACATCATGGTCTGAACAATGCATGAATACCAAACAGATCTATATAATTTTGGACAGGTTTATGCAAAAAACTCAAAGTGGAGAGTGATCAGTTCTCCCAGAGTTTCACACATAAACCCACCTTCTTGAGAATAGAAATAACTCTCAGGGTCTTTCTGCGCAAAAAAGCAGCTCCCCCTGACTTGGGTTAGAAAATATAAAACCTTGCCTAATGCAAAAATTTGTTTTTAAAATAGAAAAACAGAAACTCGAAAACCACTAGGGTCTCTTTTCACAACAAGAAAATTCAAAACTCAACAATTTTCCTAAAAGTGTCGGAAAACAAGAACATTCTTAAACCATCAAAGATATACAAAAACTGGAGCTGTACATGGAGAAACAACAATTATAGACTATTTCCTAAAATTGCTGCTGTGGTGTCGGGCAGAATCTGTAGGAATGGTTGCCCCCACAATTATAACATGCAAAACCCTTATCACCCCACTGTCCGAAATGTGTCCGTGGCCGGCCACGCTGCTCTCCAGAACGTTTCTCCTGTCCCTCACAAAATCCAATTTGTGCAGAATGAGTCATTATGTTTCTGTTTCCCATGGTTAGGAAACCTTTTTGACGTCGGACAGGATCTATAGGAATGGCCGCCCTTACCACAATTATAACATGCAAAATCCTTGGGACAGGATCTATAGGAATGGCCGCCCTTACCACAATTATAACATGCAAAATCCTTAACAACCTGCTGCCTATTATTTGTTTGTGGCTGTCTATGTTGTTCTCTCACCTCATCTGAACGCCACAGCCGATAAACTTCAATATGAGCTTCCCAGGTAGGATCATCTTCTCCTGTGGGACCTCTAGGATTTGCACATCGGATCATTGGCATAGAAACATTTTCTGCACTATTCTGCTCTCTTTGCCTAGCTTCCTGTCTAGTGTTAGGCCGTGCAGGCTGCTCAACAGGTAATGGGGTCACAGGTAAAGGGGTGCATATTCCGGGGGAGCTGGACGGAGTGGGGATCCTAGCTGTGTTGAGAGATTTTGAAGGTCAGGGTACAGGGGCAGAGGATCTAAATCCATGCTATTGGTTGGAGGTAATACTTTATCTTCCTGCTCTTTTACTTTCTGTAGCAATTTCAAAAGTAAACCCTCTTCTGAGTTCTTGTGTTTGTCCTCTGCCATGCGTTCCCACTTTCTAAAACAATCCCAATTTATCTCATTCTTTGCTTTCTTTCCTACAGATGTTTTCTCAAAAGTCTCCAATTCTATTCTAATCCCATTTAACATGCTAACGCTCAGTGTCCCACATGTAGCAGGAAAAGATGAATATTTGGACCATAACCCAATATGTTTAACAGCAGATAAACCCCATTTGTCTGCCATTATCTTAGCAGGACCAAGAAGTGGTGTCACTCTCTCTGAACGACTTGATTTTATACCCATTTTAAACTCAAAATCAAGATATATTCAAAGGAACAATATAGATACAAATAGCACTATTAGTTAAAATAGCTTAAAAAAACACACAAGGAATGAAAACAGCTGTAATGTCTTATCACAAATAAGAAAATTCAAAACAATTACAATACAATACACAAACAAACTTGGTCTGTGGAGATTAGACTCTGGGCTTCAGGGGAGGGGTGGCTGGTAGGTCTTTTACATATGCACTGAGTCAACAGAAAAACTGAAGTATTAACACTGATTAACTAATTAAAACTGGAGTTCAGAACTTTGGTTAGCTCAATGAAACTCTATATTCATACATGGAAAATTCAGAACTTCTGGTTGGCTCAATGAATTTTATGGATAAATACTGAAAATGTGTTCCCACCTCCCCACTTTTACACAGAACTAACCTCTGTGTAATAAAAAACCCAATCCTAGATCAACCTAGGATTATTTTTAGACCTGTGTTAACCAATATGTTGGATCTTAGTTAACCAAGATATCAATATGTTGGACCTTAGTTAACCAACTTGGACCTTTGTTGACCAAGATATCAATATGTTGGACCTTAGTTAACCAACTTGGACCTTTGTTGACCAAGATATCAGCTGATTTGGATCTTTGTTAACCGAAAAACAGCAAAGTCTTATCACAATCAAATGGCACTAGTTAACCACTGTTCACGATCGTTTAGACGCCATGGACCTGTTGTTAACCATGATCAGAAAGATACACGTATATATATATATATATATATATATATCATATACACAAAAAGAGTAGTCTTATGATTTTGCCAGGTGCAATTATAGCCACGATAACATGTAAATCGTCTAAAAACGCCACAAGCCTTGCATCACAAAGTGCACCCGGAAACAAAAACCCCTCCAATCGGATATCTTTCTCCGATTAAATACCGTTCCGTATACAAATGAAAATCGACAGGCTTACCCTTGTTCGTGTAGTACGTTGACAGCGTGCTAAGGCCCTGATCATCTGCTCTCAGCCAATCCCAAAAAATAGAGGGGATCTCTTGACCGCGTCACTTGCTAGGTGAAACGGGAGAGCTCCGTCTCAAAAACAGCTCGTCAGCTGAAATGGCTGAAAACGGATAGAACAGGATACCTCCGCAGCCGCTCCCTTTGTTTCCTCGTCGCCAACTTGTTAGAGTAAATTATTCAATAATGGCAGCCTGTTTCATTTCAAGATGTATAAGAAAATATATTTAATATTCTTCTGCAGAAGGAGGAAGTTTACAAGCACGTCAGACAAGTCTTGACAGTGAAAGTTCCTCGTCAAAGTAAAGTTCATTCATTTCATCTCAGTATTTATACAAACAGGTATCTTCAGGTAAGGGGTCCGCCCTCAGGTGAGGTTTAGACCAATCATGAGCAATGGGTGTGGACCTGTACATTTGATGAAGATGATTATGATGAAGGCTAGGGGGGAAGCGGCCCTCACTTTCTCCCAGGGAGACAAAAGGTGAAAACGGAACACAATGGCCACAACTGGTTCAGTCTGGTCTTAGAGCACTGGGTCTGGGGCAACACAAAGGTCCGAAACTGCTCTAGATGGTAGGGCAATCAGGTCTTTGTAATCATGTAAATGTGTCTATTGTCTTAGCCCATGTCAAGCCTCAAGTAGAGAAACTGGTTCTACTGTGTGACAACAGGAAATCATCTTCTACAGCCTGCTGCAGACATTCAACCCAAGATGATGTTTTTGATTCTTAAATGTAGCTTATTACATATAATAATTTTCTCTCACACTATTAAACTCCTTGTCCTTGAAAGATGCTGTATGACCCTTAGCTCTCTACATTTTTGCCCTTGCCATGTCCGTAACCACACATGCCAGCCAGGTGTGACCAACTCTGACTGAATCAAGCGTGTTAGTCCTGGGCTCAATCAAAAGCTTACAGACTCAAGACCCGCCACCCTTACAACAAGGCAGCACAAGCCATGCTCAACTCCACCTCTGAGGACATCTCCAGAGATGCATGGTTGGCAGCAGCTTGGAAGCAGGAGTGGGAGTCAGCCGGGCCCTCCCGAATCCACCGCTACATCTGGGACCCAGGAGATGGCGCCATTGGAGGAGACGACCTACCACGCCGGCAATGGACCACACTGAACCGTCTACGAACTGGTGTCGGTCGCTTTAAAACATCAATGAAGGCGTGGGGCCTGGCGGACAGTGCGGCATGCGAGTGCGGTGACCCAGAGCAGACTGCCGACCACATAATCACCATCTGCCCCTTATATAGACCACCCTCAGAAGCCAGCCTCTTCGACCTAGAACCAGAGATGCGGGCATGGCTACGCGACACCGAGTTGGACCTCTGACGTTACACGAAAGAAGAAGAAAAGCTTACTCTCCAGGAAAGGAGTTGACCATCCCTGATATAAAGCTATTTTTCTAATCACATATTCTCCACTTCAGAGAGAGAGAGAAAGAGAGAGAGAGTGCACATAGATACATACACACTGACCGCTGTCCTGTGTCTGTGTGTGTGTGTGTGTGTGTGTGTGTGTGTGTGTGTGTGTGTGTGTGTGTGTGTGTGTGTGTGTGGTGTTCCTCAGAGCGGCCCATGGGATGATCTCCATGCTGAAAATGCTAAAACTGCCATCCCCCTTTCCATCTCTTAATGAACGTGGTATTACTGCTATTTAAACATTTAGTTTTGCGCATATTGAGTAAAATACTGTGGCTGAGGAGGGGGCACGCACACATGCAATGACATTTTTACCACATTTAAGTCACTGACACCGAAGTCACTGACGCTGTGGGGATGCTAAAGTTGTCCCCATATGATAAAATCCACCATCCCCCCTGATTTTCTTTTACAACTTGAGTACTGCATACAAGGGTAGGTAGAAGGCTAGATGACCATAGGTAGACCATATTGTGGATATGGTACTATTTATTAGTAGTAATATGAATAATAATAAAATAGTTATCTTCTCTTTTTAGTAGTAGTATTGTTATTATTATTATTATTATTATTATTACTAGTTCAAGGATTTAAGCAGAGGAATATGTTTGAAGTTTGACAAAGAGTAGAGATCATGAGTGAGAGACAGAGACGGTGATGAGATTGAACCAGTAACGGTAGCAACGGTACTGTTCAAGTGTGTAGTTGTGCACCATGTCCGTATACTGGAAAATGTGGTATGCTAATGAGCAGCAGAGGTCAGTAGTGTCCAAGTACAAAAGGCACCATCAAGAGGGCACAACAGCGGCTATACACCCTGAGATGCCTCAGGAAAGAACACAACAAGCAGGAGATACTGGTGGCCTTCTACCACGGCGCAGTGGAGAGCATCCTCACCTACGGCATCTGCAACTGGTTCTACAGCTGCACAACAGCGGAGAGAAATGCGCTACAGAGAGTCGTGAGAACAGCACAGAAGATCAACGGCGCCCCCCTCCCCTCTCTGGAAGAGCTGTACAACACACGCTGTCTCAGGAAGGCCTCCAAGATCTCCAGGGACCCGACCCACCCTGGGCACGTACACTTTATCAGGCTGCCCTCGAAAAGGAGGTACAGGACCCCGGCCGCTAAGACAAACAGACTGAAGAACTGCTTCTACCACAGGGCCGTCAAGGCCCTGAACACAGCAAAGACCTAAGTTCTGGGCCCAGGACAGTCTGGACGGATTGTATGGCAGCTAGTGCTGAGGCACAAACATGTACATTTCAAGCCTGCAAACTGTGACACTTTAAATAACGTGAAAAAATACTATTGTGCAATATGACAACCCTAGTTGACTATCTGTGCAGTATAGTACAGTGGATTGTGTACATAGCCTTTATTTATGTAAACCAGCTCCTTACCTTCTTGTGATTTTATTCTTTTTCTAAAAGTGTTTTTTTTTTTTCCTTTCCTAACACCAGGGGAGCCACCCCTCCTAAATTTCGTTGTTTGGTACCTGTACTGTAGCAATGACAATAAAGTCCATTCATTCATTCATTCATTCATTCAAGTAAAGACAGACTGTGGACATATCTTGACTTTGTTATGTGTCAGTAAGTGTATCAAGCACAAAGAATGCTACCAAAGCATAGATTCTACATTATCGTCAGGCTACATATACCACAGGTCTTTCCCAGAGATCTCCCCCACTGTCATCAATACCTCACTGATGTCTTCCAGGAACCAATGGCAGCAAGCTACCCTGCAAGTGTGCCGGCACACTCATTGGGAGCAATTTGGGGTTCAGTGTCTTGCCCAAGGACACCTCAACAAGTGGGCAGCCGGGGATCAAACCGCCAAACTACCAACCTTACAATCATTAGATGCCATGTCTTAGGCTTTTGAATTGTATGTGCTGTACAGTAAGAGCTGATTATGTCTGTGTACCTGCATATTTGATTTTGTGTTTGTTTATACTGTATATATCGTGTTTTATAATGTGTTACATGCTATGTCTTTTATACAGCTGCAAAGAAAATTGACCAAGACTGGTAGAATAATGTTTTCTGAATCTGAATCTAGCATTTCCCCCGAGGAAGATACTTAATTTCCATGAAAACAAAAAACACTAGATACAGTCCTGCGATTTATCTCTATATTTAGATATTCACTCTATCGTACAGTAGCTACAGTATAGTATTCAATCATGACACCGGAAATATAGGCTAGTCATACTTTTGTGACAAAGGCACTCTTTTTTTATTAACGAAAACATTAAGCTGAGAGAGAGAGAGAGACAAGCCTCTGAAGGTGAAAAGCAGAGAGAAACTTTTGTCAGTCCCCCTGTATAGTAGTGAAAGGGTACATTGGGAGTGGGGTCTCCAGTACAGAGGGTAGGATGGGTTTTTCATTGAGCCAAACAACACACACACACACACACACACACACACACACACACACACACACACACACACACACACAGGCACTGACACAAGCCTTGCTCCTGACTTAAGGGAGAGCAGTACTGTGAAGGAGTGGGATATCTACACAGCACCGGCTAATCAGGACCAGGTGTGGGCCTTCTTGGGGTGGGGGGGGTCATAGGGGGGTCATAGGCTACTATAGGATTGTGCTCTATCCTCCAGTACAGAGGCTAATCAGTCACTACTCGTGTGGCTGAATCAAGCCCTTGTTGCAGCTCGGCGCTGTGCTTAGTGTAGCTCTCCAGGACCTCCGACAGGGCCTTAATGAGGCCTGACAGGGCCTCCAGGACCTTCGACAGCTCCGCCAGCGTAGCCTTTCGTGTGGCTGAATCAAGCCCTTGTTGCAGCTCGGCGCTGAGCTTAGTGTAGCTCTCCTGGACCTCCGACAGGGCCTTGTTGAGGCCTGACAGGGCCTTGTTGAGGCCTGACAGGGCCTCCAGGACCGACAGCTCCGCCAGCAAAGTCCCCATGTTGCCCTCGTAGGTGCTGTACATGTGGTACATCTGCTGGCAGATCTCATACACCTGAGAGACAGGAGAGCACAGCACATGATGAAACATGATATTTTTTTCAACTAAGTTTGAACATTTATTTACATCTTTCGGGAATAAAAGTCTGAACATTTTGATTGGTTGCACTGACTTGTTCCCACTTTCACCAGCTACTGTCACATTATACACTTTTAAGGATGAAGTGAGATCCCCAGGGACAGGATAGCACACATAAGACATACACACCTTTTCTTTTTTTTCTGAGTGGGGCAGTCCCGCCCATATTTTTAATTTCATTGGATAGAGACAGTGAAGATAGACAGGAAAGTAAGGGGAAGAGGGCATGTCAGCAGGGCATGGGCCAGATTCTAACCCATACCGACATGGGCATATGTGTGCACTGTAGACCGTGGTGCTAGACCACTGGACCACCCCAGGCCACTAATATAGACTTTTAAGGATTTCACTCATCTGAGGGATAGGATAGCACACATAAAACATAATGTACACTTTTAAAGATCACACTCACCTGAGAGACAGGATACAGCACATAATATAATAAGACATGACACTTACACTTTTAAGGACAGTTTTCCCCCCCTGAGAATGTAACCTAACCAGAAACACCTCCTGTTCCTATATGGGTATAGCTTGTATAGTTAGTACACTATACACAGTTATAAAATATATGTTTATCAAGTTTCTTGAAGCACATTTTGAAAGTTAACTGTTAAATATGTGGTCATGTTAAGGAGTGATGTTGGCAAAGAAAGCAGTGGTCATTCCATACTGGATTAAATGTATGGATACCTTATATATCATCTTGTCTTGAAAGTTCATCACGTCCATCATTTTCTGGTCTGTCATGGGGCTGTCGTATATTTTTCCAACCAGGTCTTCGACCTTTCTGCCAATGTCATTTATCCTTGATCTAGAGCAAACACACAGTCCTACTCCGTCAGTCTGCGACATTAGCGGACACTCTTTATGTAAGCCTATGACTTTCAACCTATGGTGAACAATTATAGAGTTGAGATAAGTGTCTTCAGTTTTTAGACTGACGCCCATGTAGCCGCACAGCGCACACCCATATCCTAAACGTTATAGAAGGGAAGAGTAGGCAAACACATGTATTTTCTGTTTTCTACCTACTCTACCTTATCTGTTGGTCTGGAGTCTCATCCATGCTCATTAATGAGGATGTCTCACTCATTGATGAGTCAGTGCCTAGCCCCTCACCTGGATCCACCTGGGAACAGAGGATAGAGGATAGAAACCACACATGCAGTGAAGCACTCAGGTCAGGTCCAACAGAAAAGATGATGTTCACTACACACATGAATATGCTGGAAAATGTGATGAATGTTTAGAGGGGTGTACAGGCTACCAGTAGCCTACCTGAGGAGGTTCGAGTCTGGGTTTAGGAGTTGACTGTGAGGTGGAGGGAAGTTTGTCAAATGAAAAATCATCCATTTGAAGATGGGACAGGTCGCTCTCTGTACCTATTAGAAAAAGAAATGGTCATGTAGGTTCCCCCTATGCATTAGCCATGCATTGAACTCATAGTTCAGGTCTGGTGATCGTCAGGGCGGCGGTGTTTCATTACTTTCGGTAGTGAGAGGGGGAAATGTGTCTGGCTAGCTACTAGCTACTAAGCTAAAGTCGACTTTCACAACGCAAAAAGACGAAGCACAGCCTGTCCTCATACATCAGACAAGCTTACACATGAACATTTATTCGTTCATATGTTCGTTTGGTACTGACAGCTCGATAGCTCTACCTCTAGCTAGCCTTCGACAGATTGCGAGCCACAGCTCATTTGAAAGAAACAATACCTCGTCGCTCGTCAATGCTATGAGGTTTATAGAAAAACTTCTGAGTATAATGTCATTAAAACATACTTACGCTTCTGCGAAATAAACTGACGGTTTATATAACCTTTTATACAACTTCTAGCGACTCTTGTTTTTTGATGGGACCGAAGGCTTTCCACAACGAAGGCTGCGTTCGTAAATTCGCTCTGAGAGCGCCGGAGCGCACACTGGGTTCAACGTCACAAAGGGACCAAGTAATTTGGTTGGACAAGAAGCTCTCCATGAATGCTGATCAGATTTCCAGAGCGTATTTACGAACGCACCCGAATGCTTTTTCATTTCCCCGGGAAATCTCTCACGCGGTGCCTAATCATTCATATTCAAGGACCCCAATTGAAATAAGCCAGTGGCTTTCTTGGGTTTTTATCCTGTTAGTTGACCTTGTATGTAATATGTACTTTCATGTACCTACTTCTGCAAATCTTCTAATAAAGTTTTCAATCAATCAATCAATATCGATCATTCATAGATTATTGCTTTAGCCCCAGCCTGGTATAGACTAGACTGAGTGTATTGTCATGTCATATCATGCTAGTAAATAAAATAAAAAAATTGTGGACGGGAGTAATTAATTAGTTAGCTCCAGTCTCCAGAGTGTATTTATTTGGATTGAATGACTGATTCAACTGAATGTCAAGCACCATTTTGTCTTGACTGTCTCAGTCAATTTAAATCATAGTGTATTTACTGACATGGTGGGAACTGGGAAGTGGATTAGGACGGGAGGTAGACCATAATCAGAGACTATAGCCTAATCCTTCAAACCTGCCTCTGCTCTCCAGAGCTCTGCCAGTGGAGCCTACGTCAGTACCGTGGACAGCGGTCACTTGTGCGTGTGCTGCTGTCCACGAAGATCAAATCAATTTATGCGTAAAATGTTTCTCTAAGATTGTTTTTATGATCTGTGCTTGGTAACAAACAGTTCAACATATTATCTAAGCTTTATTCAAATATGTTTATGAAATGGCACCATCCAATCGAGGATTCTACCGCTGAACTCCCACCTTTCATCTGACATCTGAATAACTTGAACCGCAAGGTCAACTGCAGTCTTCTTTTAAAATGACTTTTTATTTATTTTATTTTATTTAAAATCAAAATGTGTGTTCAGTTGCAACTGATAAATTACCATTTCTAGCCTACTTTAAGATAGACTGAATTGTGAATTGTCTGTCATCCTAAAACACTTACATATTGGAATGACTTATAGCCTATGCCAATTGGTTGACGTTAGAAATCAATTCATTAACCTTTTCATTAATCTCACTAACTCTGTGAATGTAGGTCTGCAACGCTGACTCATTTCAAATGCTGGATTAAGAGAGGCCAACTCTGGAATCAAACAGCGGGCATTGGCTACTGCAGAGTCATTTCCTCATGATATAACCTACAGCAGTTCCAAAGCAGTGGATGTCTATACAATGGGAACCATGGAGAAGTTTAACTACACAGATAAATCAGGAAAATTCTTCGAATATGTTAATATGTTAATATGTAATTAACTTGTACAATAGCAGATGGTTTCAATTTCAAAAAGATACACAGGAAGGAGTCTCTCTCTCTCAGGAAAGAGTGCATTTGTTGGATAGAGGATTTCAATTGTTACTGTATATATGTTGATATGTGGCCCATAACCTAATCGTTAGTTAGGTCATTTGTTCATTGATAAAAACAGAAATGCATTTTGATAAACTGATAGAACCCATGAGGGAGCCAGTGTGGACTACAGAAGCATAGACATTCATCTTTACACTCTTATCTCACCATCCACCTGTACCTCTCCACAGAGGCCTTGCTGGGCCCCGTCGAAGAGACCGTCCAGAAGGATGGTGACCTAAAGGGAGCCAGCCTGCTGGACACGCCCGCTGCCGTCCCCCACACCCACCCAAACGCCTTTCACGTCTGGGACCAGGACGATATCATGATACCCCTGAGCACTGACTACAGCCCCCAGGCCAGCCCTATGGCCGCTGTCATCCCTTACATCCCTCACTTCTTTCCTACTACCATCGCTGTCAACAGTCCGTCATACAATCAGCCCAGCCCCAGAGAGACCGAGGCTTGGGTCCATTTGGACACGTACGCACACACACATGGACACACGCACACACACACACAAACACAACACACATAAACACGACGCACACATACACAACACACATATTATGCACAGTTGGTGCTGTAGTTATTTAGTTATGTTCATGACTTGTTTTACCTAAACACATTCCATAGTAGCATTACTGAGGAGAAAAGCACAGCCTACTCTCTTTCTGAGATTCATCTTATAGAAAGCCCTGGGGAAATAATTGTGTATTCACCAGGTGAAACTAAAGTAAAACATGACAGACAACCCCTTTTTGACACTTTTTGTAATTCACACCAATAGAAAGGGTCACAGATATCGGTCAAGCCTGACAATCGTGGACTGTCTTTGGTTGGAGAAAGACATTTACCTTAGTGAATCTAGTAATCAGTAATCTACTCAATTTATCAATTTAGCCATCAAAACAATCACAAACATGGATTGACTAGATTGACATGGATTGAAAAAGGCGGACCATAAACAGGAAGTAGATTTACACTGCTCAGCTTGCCCATCAAAGAAACCACAAGCAATCAGAGAAGAAGAGATCAAGCAATTGACTGACCCAAGAGGATGTTCCTGAACAGGGAGTTGGCAGGGGGCTTATACGGCCATGTTTCATCCTTCTTTCAAGCTTGACAGGCGGCTAAGACTGATTGGCAGTTGTTATTTTAGCATGGTGGTGCAGAGTCACGAAGGAGAATATCAATGGCCTTCACCTGTGAACTTCCTATTGGATTTGTACCAAGTCATCATCATCATCATCATCATCATCCTCACTCTGACACCAGCCCAGTGATGTCCTTGAGTAAGAGTCACTGAACATCCAATGAGCACAGAGACAGTAATATATTTGTATCTTTGACCACAATGATAGTAGAATATATTTAGTGGAGATGAGCATTTAATCAAAGGGTTAAATGCTGAGGGTATAGTATGTTGTATTGTGCTTGTACCAAAAGCCTGCTGGAGCATTACCACAAATTGAGTTTGGGATTGAATGTACAGGAGAAAGTAATAAGTGCATGTGTGTTTCAATATACACTTATGTGAATATGGTGTGAGATTAAAAAAAGAAACAATCCTATCTGCTCTATTTTGTTGGCTAATTCAGGCCTCCCCTGATATACAGATGCTGTAACTTCACACCAGCTGACAGGGCACATTCCACCCTGTGGGTGTAACATTAAGATAGATGGTATGTAAGCTGACTGAACTTTGAGAGCTTGCCAGCAGACAGTCCATAGACCGTTATGTCTCCAAGCTTAAATGCAACTATTAAACTCCTTGTCCTTGAAAGATGCTGTATGACCCTTAGCTCTCTACCTTTTTGCCCTTGCCATGTCCGTAACCACACATGCCAGCCAGGTGTGACCAACTCTGACTGAATCAAGCGTGCTAGTCCTGGGCTCAATCAAAAGCTTACTCTCCAGGAAAGGAGTTGACCATCCCTGATATAAAGCTATTTTTCTAATCACATATTCTCCACTTCAGAGAGAGAGAGAAAGAGAGAGAGAGAGAGTGCACATAGATACATACACACTGACCCCTGTCCTGTGTCTGTGTGTGTGTGTGTGTGTGTGTGTGTGTGTGTGTGTGTGTGTGTGTGTGTGTGTGTGTGTATGTGTGTGTGCGTGCGTGCGTGTGTGTGTGGGTGTTCCTCAGAGCGGCCCATGGGATGATCTCCATGCTGAAAATGCTAAAACTGCCATCCCCCTTTCCATCTCTTAATGAACGTGGTATTACTGCTATTTAAACATTTAGTTTTGCGCATATTGAGTAAAATACTGTGGGCGAGGGGGCACGCACACATGCAATGACATTTTTACCACATTTAAGTCACTGACACTGAAGTCACTGACGCTGTGGGGATGCTAAAGTTGTCCCCATATGATAAAATCCACCATCCCCCCTGATTTTCTTTTACAACTTGAGTACTGCATACAAGGGTAGGTAGAAGGCTAGATGACCATAGGTAGACCATATTGTGGATATGGTACTATTTATTAGTAGTAATATGAATAATAATAAAATAGTTATCTTCTCTTTTTAGTAGTAGTATTGTTATTGTTATTATTATTATTATTATTATTACTAGTTCAAGGATTTAAGCAGAGGAATATGTTTGAAGTTTGACAAAGAGTAGAGATCATGAGTGAGAGACAGAGACGATGATGAGATTGAACCAGTAACGGTAGCAACGGTACTGTTCAAGTGTGTAGTTGTGCACCATGTCCGTATACTGGAAAATGTGGTATGCTAATGAGCAGCAGAGGTCAGTAGTGTCCAAGTAAAGACAGACTGTGGACATATCTTGACTTTGTTATGTGTCAGTAAGTGTATCAAGCACAAAGAATGCTACCAAAGCATAGATTCTACATTATCGTCAGGCTACATATACCACAGGTCTTTCCCAGAG
Organism: Nansenia antarctica; assembly: GCF_963989245.1. Classification (NCBI taxonomy): domain Eukaryota; kingdom Metazoa; phylum Chordata; class Actinopteri; order Argentiniformes; family Microstomatidae; genus Nansenia; species Nansenia antarctica. The sequence continues at coordinate 23,028,943 of NC_137675.1, read as the reverse complement.
ATCTCCCCGACTGTCATCAATACCTCACTGATGTCTTCCAGGAACCAATGGCAGCAAGCTACCATGCAAGTGCGCCGGCACACTCATTGGGAGCAATTTGGGGTTCAGTGTCTTGCCCAAGGACACCTCAACAAGTGGGCAGCCGGGGATCAAACCGCCAAACTACCAACCTTACAATCATTAGATGCCATGTCTTAGGCTTTTGAATTGTATGTGCTGTACAGTAAGAGCTGATTATGTCTGTGTACCTGCATATTTGATTTTGTGTTTGTTTATACTGTACATATCGTGTTTTATAATGTGTTACATGCTATGTCTTTTATACAGCTGCAAAGAAAATTGACCAAGACTGGTAGAATAATGTTTTCTGAATCTGAATCTAGCATTTCCCCCGAGGAAGATACTTAATTTCCATGAAAAAAAAACACTAGATACAGTCCTGCGATTTATCTCTATATTTAGATATTCACTCTATCGTACAGTAGCTACAGTATAGTATTCAATCATGACACCGGAAATATAGGCTAGTCATACTTTTGTGACAAAGGCACTCTTTTTTTATTAACGAAAACATTAAGCTGAGAGAGAGAGAGACAAGCCTCTGAAGGTGAATAGCAGAGATAAACTTTCGTCAGTCCCCCTGTGCCTGTATAGTAGTGAAAGGGTACATTGGGAGTGGGGTCTCCAGTACAGAGGGTAGGATGGGTTTTTCATTGAGCCAAACAAACACACACACACACACACACACACACACACACACACACACACACAGGCACTGACACAAGCCTTGCTCCTGACTTAAGGGAGAGCAGTACTGTGAAGGAGTGGGATATCTACACAGCACCGGCTAATCAGGACCAGGTGTGGGCCTTCTTGGGGTGGGGGGGGGGGTCATAGGGGGGTCATAGGCTACTATAGGATTGTGCTCTATCCTCCAGTACAGAGGCTAATCAGTCACTACTCATCAAGCACTTGTTGCAGCTTGGCGCTGAGCTTAATCAAGCTCTCCAGGACCTTCGACAGCTCCGCCAGCGTAGCCCCCATGGCGTGACTGTTGCCCTCGTAGGTGCTGTACATGTGGTCCTTCATCTGCTGGCAGATCTCATACACCTGAGAAACAGGAGAGCACAGCACATGATGAAACATGATATTTTTTTCAACTAAGTTTGAACATTTATTTACATCTTTCGGGAATAAAAGTCTGAACATTTTGATTGGTTGCACTGACTTGTTCCCACTTTCACCAGCTACTGTCACATTATACACTTTTAAGGATGAAGTGAGATCCCCAGGGACAGGATAGCACACATAAGACATACACACCTTTTCTTTTTTTTCTGAGTGGGGCAGTCCCGCCCATATTTTTAATTTCATTGGATAGAGACAGTGAAGTAAGGGGAAGAGGGCATGTCAGCAGGGCATGGGCCAGATTCTAACCCATACCGACATGGGCATATGTGTGCACTGTAGACCGTGGTGCTAGACCACTGGACCACCCCAGGCCACTAATATAGACTTTTAAGGATTTCACTCATCTGAGGGATAGGATAGCACACATAAAACATAATGTACACTTTTAAAGATCACACTCACCTGAGAGACAGGATACAGCACATAATATAATAAGACATGACACTTACACTTTTAAGGACAGTTCCCCCCCCCCCCTGAGAATGTAACCTAACCAGAAACACCTCCTGTTCCTATATGGGTATAGCTTGTATAGTTAGTACACTATACACAGTACTAAAATATATGTTTATCAAGTTTCTTGAAGCACATTTTGAAAGTTAACTGTTAAATATGTGGTCATGTTAAGGAGTGATGTTGGCAAAGAAAGCAGTGGTCATTCCATACTGGATTAAATGTCTGGATACCTTCTTTGACATTTTCTGGTACGTCATGGGGCTGTCGTATATTTTTCCAACCAGGTCTTCGACCTTTCTGCCAATGTCCTTTATCCTTGATCTAGAGCAAACACACAGTCCTACTCCGTCAGTCTGCGACATTAGCGGACACTCTTTATGTAAGCCTATGACTTTCAACCTATGGTGAACAATTATAGAGTTGAGATAAGTGTCTTCAGTTTTTAGACTGACGTCCATGTAGCCGCACAGCGCACACCCATATCCTAAACGTTATATAGAAGGGAAGAGTAGGCAAACACATGTATTTTCTGTTTTCTACCTACTCTACCTTATCTGTTGGTCTGGAGTCTCATCCATGCTCATTAATGAGGATGTCTCACTCATTGATGAGTCAGTGCCTAGCCCCTCACCTGGATCCACCTGGGAACAGAGGATAGAGGATAGAAACCACACATGCAGTGAAGCACTCAGGTCAGGTCCAACAGAAAAGATGATGTTCACTACACACATGAATATGCTGGAAAATGTGATGAATGTTTAGAGGGGTGTACAGGCTACCAGTAGCCTACCTGAGGAGGTTCGAGTCTGGGTTTAGGAGTTGACTGTGAGGTGGAGGGAAGTTTGTCAAATGAAAAATCATCCATTTGAAGATGGGACAGGTCGCTCTCTGTACCTATTAGAAAAATAAATGGTCATGTAGGTTCCCCCTATGCATTAGCCATGCATTGAACTCACAGTTCAGGTCTGGTGATCGTCAGGGCGGCGGTGTTTCATGACTTTCGGTAGTGAGAGGGGGAAATGTGTCTGGCTAGCTACTAGCTACTAAGCTAAAGTCGACTTACCACAACGCAAAAAGACGAAGCACAGCCTGTCCTCATACATCAGACAAGCTTACACATGAACATTTATTCGTTCATATGTTCGTTTGGTACTGACAGCTCGATAGCTCTACCTCTAGCTAGCCTTCGACAGATTGCGAGCCACAGTTCATTTGAAAGAAACAATACCTCGTCGCTCGTCAATGGTATGAGGTTTATAGAAAAACTTCTGAGTATAATGTCATTAAAACATACTTACGCTTCTGCGAAATAAACTGACGGTTTATATAACCTTTTATACAACTTCTAGCGACTCTTGTTTTTTGATGGGACCGAAGGCTTTCCACAACGAAGGCTACGTTCGTAAATTCGCTCTGAGAGCGCCGGAGCGCACACTGGGTTCAACGTCACAAAGGGACCAAGTAATTTGATTGGACAAGAAGCTCTCCATGAATGCTGATCAGATTTCCAGAGCGTATTTACGAACGCACCCGAATGCTTTTTCATTTCCCCGGGAAATCTCTCACGCGGTGCCTAATCATTCATATCGATCATTCATAGATTATTGCTTTAGCCCCAGCCTGGTATAGACTAGACTGAGTGTATTGTCATGTCATATCATGCTAGTAAATAAAATTTTACTATGAAACTAAAGTAAAACATGACAGACAACCCCTTTTTGACACTTTTTGTAATTCACACCAATAGAAAGGGTCACAGATATCGGTCAAGCCTGACAATCGTGGACTGTCTTTGGTTGGAGAAAGACATTTACCTTAGTGAATCTAGTAATCAGTAATCTACTCAATTTATCAATTTAGCCATCAAAACAATCACAAACATGGATTGACTAGATTGACATGGATTGAAAAAGGCGGACCATAAACAGGAAGTAGATTTACACTGCTCAGCTTGCCCATCAAAGAAACCACAAGCAATCAGAGAAGAAGAGATCAAGCAATTGACTGACCCAAGAGGATGTTCCTGAACAGGGAGTTGGCAGGGGGCTTATACGGCCATGTTTCATCCTTCTTTCAAGCTTGACAGGCGGCTAAGACTGATTGGCAGTTGTTATTTTAGCATGGTGGTGCAGAGTCACGAAGGAGAATATCAATGGCCTTCACCTGTGAACTTCCTATTGGATTTGTACCAAGTCATCATCATCATCATCATCATCATCATCATCATCCTCACTCTGACACCAGCCCAGTGATGTCCTTGAGTAAGAGTCACTGAACATCCAATGAGCACAGAGACAGTCATATATTTGTATCTTTGACCACAATGATATATTAATGAATAATAATGAATATATTTTGTGGAGATGAGCATTTAATCAAAGGGTTAAATGCTGAGGGTATAGTATGTTGTATTGTGCTTGTACCAAAAGCCTGCTGGAGCATTACCACAAATTGAGTTTGGGATTGCATGTACAGGAGAAGGTAATAAGTGCATGTGTGTTTCAATATACACTTATGTGAATATGGTGTGAGATTAAAAAAAGAAACAATCCTATCTGCTCTATTTTGTTTGCTAATTCAGGCCTCCCCTGATATACAGATGCTGTAACTTCACACCAGCTGACAGGGCACATTCCACCCTGTGGGTGTAACATTAAGATAGATGGTATGTAAGCTGACTGAACTTTGAGAGCTTGCCAGCAGACAGTCCATGGACCGTTATGTCTCCAAGCTTAAATGCAACTATTAAACTCCTTGTCCTTGAAAGATGCTGTATGACCCTTAGCTCTCTACCTTTTTGCCCTGGCCATGTCCGTAACCACACATGCCAGCCAGGTGTGACCAACTCTGACTGAATCAAGCGTGCTAGTCCTGGGCTCAATCAAAAGCTTACTCTCCAGGAAAGGAGTTGACCATCCCTGATATAAAGCTATTTTTCTAATCACATATTCTCCACTTCAGAGAGAGAGAGAAAGAGAGAGAGAGAGAGAGTGCACATAGATACATACACACTGACCCCTGTCCTGTGTCTGTGTGTGTGTGTGTGTGTGTGTGTGTGTGTGTGTGTGTGTGTGTGTGTGTGTGTGTGTGTGCGTGCGTGCGTGCGTGTGTGTGTGGGTGTTCCTCAGAGCGGCCCATGGGATGATCTCCATGCTGAAAATGCTAAAACTGCCATCCCCCTTTCCATCTCTTAATGAACGTGGTATTACTGCTATTTAAACATTTAGTTTTGCGCATATTGAGTAAAATACTGTGGGCGAGGGGGCACGCACACATGCAATGACATTTTTACCACATTTAAGTCACTGACACTGAAGTCACTGACGCTGTGGGGATGCTAAAGTTGTCCCCATATGATAAAATCCACCATCCCCCCTGATTTTCTTTTACAACTTGAGTACTGCATACAAGGGTAGGTAGAAGGCTAGATGACCATAGGTAGACCATATTGTGGATATGGTACTATTTATTAGTAGTAATATGAATAATAATAAAATAGTTATCTTCTCTTTTTAGTAGTAGTATTGTTATTGTTATTATTATTATTATTATTATTATTATTACTAGTTCAAGGATTTAAGCAGAGGAATATGTTTGAAGTTTGACAAAGAGTAGAGATCATGAGTGAGAGACAGAGACGATGATGAGATTGAACCGGTAACGGTAGCAACGGTACTGTTCAAGTATGTAGTTGTGCACCATGTCCGTATACTGGAAAATGTGGCGTGCTAATGACCAGCAGAGGTCAGTAGTGTCCAAGTTAAGACAGACTGTGGACATATCTTGACTTTGTTATGTGTCAGTAAGTGTATCAAGCACAAAGAATGCTACCAAAGCATAGATTCTACATTATCGTCAGGCTACATATACCACAGGTCTTTCCCAGAGATCTCCCCCACTGTCATCAATACCTCACTGATGTCTTCCAGGAACCAATGGCAGCAAGCTACCATGCAAGTGCGCCGGCACACTCATTGGGAGCAATTTGGGGTTCAGTGTCTTGCCCAAGGACACCTCAACAAGTGGGCAGCCGGGGATCAAACCGCCAAACTACCAACCTTACAATCATTAGATGCCATGTCTTAGGCTTTTGAATTGTATGTGCTGTACAGTAAGAGCTGATTATGTCTGTGTACCTGCATATTTGATTTTGTGTTTGTTTATACTGTATATATCGTGTTTTATAATGTGTTACATGCTATGTCTTTTATACAGCTGCAAAGAAAATTGACCAAGACTGGTAGAATAATGTTTTCTGAATCTGAATCTAGCATTTCCCCTGAGGAAGATACTTAATTTCCATGAAAAAAAAACACTAGATACAGTCCTGCGATTTATCTCTATATTTAGATATTCACTCTATCGTACAGTAGCTACAGTATAGTATTCAATCATGACACCGGAAATATAGGCTAGTCATACTTTTGTGACAAAGGCACTCTTTTTTTATTAACGAAAACATTAAGCTGAGAGAGAGAGAGAGAGAGACAAGCCTCTGAAGGTGAATAGCAGAGAGAAACTTTTGTCAGTCCCCCTGTATAGTAGTGAAAGGGTACATTGGGAGTGGGGTCTCCAGTACAGAGGGTAGGATGGGTTTTTCATTGAGCCAAACAAACACACACACACACACACACACACACACACACACACACACACACAGGCACTGACACAAGCCTTGCTCCTGACTTAAGGGAGAGCAGTACTGTGAAGGAGTGGGATATCTACACAGCACCGGCTAATCAGGACCAGGTGTGGGCCTTCTTGGGGTGGGGGGGGTCATAGGGGGGTCATAGGCTACTATAGGATTGTGCTCTATCCTCCAGTACAGAGGCTAATCAGTCACTACTCATGTGGCTGAATCAAGCCCTTGTTGCAGCTCGGCGCTGAGCTTAATCAAGCTCTCCAGGACCTCCGACAGGGCCTTAATGAGGCCTGACAGGGCCTCCAGGACCTTCGACAGCTCCGCCAGCGTAGCCTTTCGTGTGGCTGAATCAAGCCCTTGTTGCAGCTCGGCTCTGAGCTTAGTGTAGCTCTCCTGGACCTCCGACAGGGCCTTGTTGAGGCCTGACAGGGCCTCCAGGACCTTCGACAGCTCCGCCAGCGTAGTCCCCATGGCGTGACTGTTGCCCTCGTAGGTGCTGTACATGTGGTTCATCTGCTGGCAGATCTCATACACCTGAGAGACAGGAGAGCACAGCACATGATGAAACATGATATTTTTTTCAACTAAGTTTGAACATTTATTTACATCTTTCGGGAATAAAAGTCTGAACATTTTGATTGGTTGCACTGACTTGTTCCCACTTTCACCAGCTACTGTCACATTATACACTTTTAAGGATGAAGTGAGATCCCCAGGGACAGGATAGCACACATAAGACATACACACCTTTTCTTTTTTTTCTGAGTGGGGCAGTCCCGCCCATATTTTTAATTTCATTGGATAGAGACAGTGAAGATAGACAGGAAAGTAAGGGGAAGAGGGCATGTCAGCAGGGCATGGGCCAGATTCTAACCCATACCGACATGGGCATATGTGTGCACTGTAGACCGTGGTGCTAGACCACTGGACCACCCCAGGCCACTAATATAGACTTTTAAGGATTTCACTCATCTGAGGGATAGGATAGCACACATAAAACATAATGTACACTTTTAAAGATCACACTCACCTGAGAGACAGGATACAGCACATAATATAATAAGACATGACACTTACACTTTTAAGGACAGTTTCCCCCCCCTGAGAATGTAACCTAACCAGAAACACCTCCTGTTCCTATATGGGTATAGCTTGTATAGTTAGTACACTATACACAGTTATAAAATATATGTTTATCAAGTTTCTTGAAGCACATTTTGAAAGTTAACTGTTAAATATGTGGTCATGTTAAGGAGTGATGTTGGCAAAGAAAGCAGTGGTCATTCCATACTGGATTAAATGTATGGATACCTTATATATCATCTTGTCTTGAAAGTTCATCACGTCCATCATTTTCTGGTCCGTCATGGGGCTGTCGTATATTTTTCCAACCAGGTCTTCGACCTTTCTGCCAATGTCATTTATCCTTGATCTAGAGCAAACACACAGTCCTACTCCGTCAGTCTGCGACATTAGCGGACACTCTTTATGTAAGCCTATGACTTTCAACCTATGGTGAACAATTATAGAGTTGAGATAAGTGTCTTCAGTTTTTAGACTGACGCCCATGTAGCCGCACAGCGCACACCCATATCCTAAACGTTATAGAAGGGAAGAGTAGGCAAACACATGTATTTTCTGTTTTCTACCTACTCTACCTTATCTGTTGGTCTGGAGTCTCATCCATGCTCATTAATGAGGATGTCTCACTCATTGATGAGTCAGTGCCTAGCCCCTCACCTGGATCCACCTGGGAACAGAGGATAGAGGATAGAAACCACACATGCAGTGAAGCACTCAGGTCAGGTTCAACAGAAAAGATGATGTTCACTACACACATGAATATGCTGGAAAATGTGATGAATGTTTAGAGGGGTGTACAGGCTACCAGTAGCCTACCTGAGGAGGTTCGAGTCTGGGTTTAGGACTTGACTGTGAGGTGGAGGGAAGTTTGTTAAATGAAAAATCATCCATTTGAAGATGGGACAGGTCGCTCTCTGTACCTATTAGAAAAATAAATGGTCATGTAGGTTCCCCCTATGCATTAGCCATGCATTGAACTCACAGTTCAGGTCTGGTGATCGTCAGGGCGGCGGTGTTTCATGACTTTCGGTAGTGAGAGGGGGAAATGTGTCTGGCTAGCTACTAGCTACTAAGCTAAAGTCGACTTACCACAACGCAAAAAGACGAAGCACAGCCTGTCCTCATACATCAGACAAGCTTACACATGAACATTTATTCGTTCATATGTTCGTTTGGTACTGACAGCTCGATAGCTCTACCTCTAGCTAGCCTTCGACAGAGATTGCGAGCCACAGTTCATTTGAAAGAAACAATACCTCGTCGCTCGTCAATGGTATGAGGTTTATAGAAAAACTTCTGAGTATAATGTCATTAAAACATACTTACGCTTCTGCGAAATAAACTGACGGTTTATATAACCTTTTATACAACTTCTAGCGACTCTTGTTTTTTGATGGGACCGAAGGCTTTCCACAACGAAGGCTACGTTCGTAAATTCGCTCTGAGAGCGCCGGAGCGCACACTGGGTTCAACGTCACAAAGGGACCAAGTAATTTGATTGGACAAGAAGCTCTCCATGAATGCTGATCAGATTTCCAGTGCGTATTTACGAACGCACCCGAATGCTTTTTCATTTCCCCGGGAAATCTCTCACGCGGTGCCTAATCATTCATATCGATCATTCATAGATTATTGCTTTAGCCCCAGCCTGGTATAGACTAGACTGAGTGTATTGTCATGTCATATCATGCTAGCAAATAAAATAAAAAAATTGTGGACGGGAGTAATTCATTAGTTAGCTCCAGTCTCCAGAGTGTATTTATTTGGATTGAATGACTGATTCAACTGAATGTCAAGCACCATTTTGTCTTGACTGTCTCAGTCAATTTAAATCATAGTGTATTTACCAGTGGCGGCTGGCCGATAGAGGGCGCTGGGGCGCCGCCCCCACCTTCACTTCCTAGTTGCGATTTGTAAAAGTTTTTTTTTTTTAAATAAACATTGTTTATTCACAAAATGCGGCTGATATTCTGTCGGCGCCTATCAGCATTCATTAAAAATCCTCCAATACAATAAACATTTTATCTGTGTGTGTGTAAAATTCACTGTTAAAATACATAGGGGGAGGAGTCGGGGCGCCGGCCGAATGCAAGTCTCAGGCAGGCCAAATACTTTTCGCTTACACGTGAGCTGTAGCAGTGCTCCAATTGGCTGTCTCCTATGTCTCGGCCGGGGCGCAAAAATTGCGCCCTGAATATCCGGTTGTATAGCAGAAAATGCATATGCTGAGGACTTCCGACTTCCGGGGCAGCATGGGTTGAACGCACGCACGACTGCTCTCCTAACAAATTAAGTTTTTTACAATGTAAGGAGGATTTATTTCTGTAAACAAATTGAACAAATGGATTAGAAGGAGGCATCTTTTGTTCCTAACTTGAGGATGTTGCAACTGGACCTATTACCGAAGTCAAACTTATCTCGTTTGTGGTCGCCATCTCCGCACCGGCTGTTTGTTGATTGTTTGATATAGGTTACTCAAGTTGTATGGCCAATGCTGCTGGCAGCAGAGAGTTAAGAAATCTAAGAAGCGATCTAAAACAAAAAGTTACGGTGATGGACCGCGGAGAACTTGCATCAATTATGAGAGAAGTCATACGTGAAGAGCTTGACTCCGCATTTCATCTGAAACTCAAACCAATTAAAGAATGTCTGGATTCACTCCGCAAGGATATGATTTCCAATACGACCAAGGTAAAGGACCTGGAAACAGCCGCTAACGAGACGGAGCGCCGTCTAACTGATATCGAACAAAAACGTTCTCAATCACAGTCGGATAATATGTCACTGAAAGAGAAAATTGAACAGATTGAAGCACGTAGCCGCAGTTTTAATATTCGAGTGTTGGGACTGCCTGAAGACAGTGAGAAAGGCAATCCCACTGCTTTTATGAATTCCCTGTTATGCGACGTGTTTGGTGCCGACAAGCTGGGACCTCAACCCCGCGGGAGGCTAACGTGAGGTATGGGCTGTTATTTCCACGCAAGCTGATTGTCGCATTTGCTAACAACACTGCCTCCTTCACGGACCACAGAGAGGCCATGGCACACTACATCCAGGTAATTAAACCAACTCTATAATCCTGACTACATCAATGGCTAACATCAATACCTGAACAACAGCCCACTATATGGGCAATGTGACAGTAGACAATGTAATGAATCCTGGATTGATGGAGATGCCTATAGGCTACGTGACATTTTATTGGAGTCCCTGACTATGACGAATATATGATATGTATGTATATATGAATAACAATTGATATGGATCAATTTATACCTCTTATTAGATTATAAATACTCTGGTTGTTATGTTTGCCTTTTGGTTGACAGCAAAAGGGAGAGAGGAGGATAGGGAGGGAGAGAAGGAGAGAGAGCAGGAAGGTGTCGGCACACCAGAGAGAGAGAGAGCAAGAACCAGGTGAGAAAGTGGACAGGTAGTCAAGACCACATAAGTAAGTAGCCTTGAGAACCGATGGTTCTCGAGCCTAATGGCCCATAGGGAAGGAGCCTATCTCCTGTTTCCGTAGCGTGAGGCGGCTTAATGTACAAGTTAGTACACCCCCTGGACATGACGCTGGTATGTCGCAGGGTCTTGGGGGGGGGGGGGGTCCATGCCACGGTCCATGCCACCCCCCCAAGGCAGCAAACCTAGGGGAAACACTGTTATTCTCATGCTAAAATCGACTGTAAATCCAGATTTTAAAGTTGATATTCTTCCCCGTGGAGCATGCCCCCATAACCTGTGCCCCACCCAAATTTTTTAGCACCAGCCGCCACTGGTATTTACTGACATGGTGGGAACTGGGAAGTGGATTAGGACGGGAGGTAGACCATAATCAGAGACCATAGCCTAATCCTTCAAACCTGCCTCTGCTCTCCAGAGCTCTGCCAGTGGAGCCTACGTCAGTCCCGTGGACAGCGGTCACTTGTGCGTGTGCTGCTGTCCACGAAGATCAAATCAATTTATGCGTAAAATGTTTCTCTAAGATTGTTTTTATGATCTGTGCTTGGTAACAAACAGTTCAACATATTATCTAAGCTTTATTCAAATATGTTTATGAAATGGCACCATCCAATCGAGGATTCTACCGCTGAACTCCCACCTTTCATCTGACATCTGAATAACTTGAACCGCAAGGTCAACTGCAGTCTTCTTTTAAAATTACTTTTTTATTTTTTTATTTTATCAAAATGTGTGTTCAGTTGCAACTGATAAATTACCATTTCTAGCCTACTTTAAGATAGACTGAATTGTGAATTGTCTGTCATCCTAAAACACTTACATATTGGAATGACTTATAGCCTATGCCAATTGGTTGACGTTAGAAATCAATTCATTAACCTTTTCATTAATCTCACTAACTCTGTGAATGTAGGTCTGCAACGCTGACTCATTTCAAATGCTGGATTAAGAGAGGCCAACTCTGGAATCAAACAGCGGGCATTGGCTACTGCAGAGTCATTTCCTCATGATATAACCTACAGCAGTTCCAAAGCAGTGGATGTCTATACAATGGGAACCATGGAGAAGTTTAACTACACAGATAAATCAGGAAAATTCTTCGAATATGTTAATATGTTAATATGTAATTAACTTGTACAATAGCAGATGGTTTCAATTTCAAAAAGATACACAGGAAGGAGTCTCTCTCTCTCAGGAAAGAGTGCATTTGTTGGATAGAGGATTTCAATTGTTACTGTATATATGTTGATATGTGGCCCATAACCTAATCGTTAGTTAGGTCATTTGTTCATTGATAAAAACAGAAATGCATTTTGATAAACTGATAGAACCCATGAGGGAGCCAGTGTGGACTACAGAAGCATAGACATTCATCTTTACACTCTTATCTCACCATCCACCTGTACCTCTCCACAGAGGCCTTGCTGGGCCCCGTCGAAGAGACCGTCCAGAAGGATGGTGACCTAAAGGGAGCCAGCCTGCTGGACACGCCCGCTGCCGTCCCCCACACCCACCCAAACGCCTTTCACGTCTGGGACCAGGACGATATCATGATACCCCTGAGCACTGACTACAGCCCCCAGGCCAGCCCTATGGCCGCTGTCATCCCTTACATCCCTCACTTCTTTCCTACTACCATCGCTGTCAACAGTCCGTCATACAATCAGCCCAGCCCCAGAGAGACCGAGGCTTGGGTCCATTTGGACACGTACGCACACACACATGGACACACGCACACACACACACAAACACAACACACATAAACACGACGCACACATACACAACACACATATTATGCACAGTTGGTGCTGTAGTTATTTAGTTATGTTCATCACTTGTTTTACCTAAACACATTCCATAGTAGCATTACTGAGGAGAAAAGCACAGCCTACTCTCTTTCTGAGATTCATCTTATAGAAAGCCCTGGGGAAATAATTGTGTATTCACCAGGTGAAACTAAAGTAAAACATGACAGACAACCCCTTTTTGACACTTTTTGTAATTCACACCAATAGAAAGGGTCACAGATATCGGTCAAGCCTGACAATCGTGGACTGTCTTTGGTTGGAGAAAGACATTTACCTTAGTGAATCTAGTAATCAGTAATCTACTCAATTTATCAATTTAGCCATCAAAACAATCACAAACATGGATTGACTAGATTGACATGGATTGAAAAAGGCGGACCATAAACAGGAAGTAGATTTACACTGCTCAGCTTGCCCATCAAAGAAACCACAAGCAATCAGAGAAGAAGAGATCAAGCAATTGACTGACCCAAGAGGATGTTCCTGAACAGGGAGTTGGCAGGGGGCTTATACGGCCATGTTTCATCCTTCTTTCAAGCTTGACAGGCGGCTAAGACTGATTGGCAGTTGTTATTTTAGCATGGTGGTGCAGAGTCACGAAGGAGAATATCAATGGCCTTCACCTGTGAACTTCCTATTGGATTTGTACCAAGTCATCATCATCATCATCATCATCATCATCATCATCCTCACTCTGACACCAGCCCAGTGATGTCCTTGAGTAAGAGTCACTGAACATCCAATGAGCACAGAGACAGTAATATATTTGTATCTTTGACCACAATGATAGTAGAATATATTTAGTGGAGATGAGCATTTAATCAAAGGGTTAAATGCTGAGGGTATAGTATGTTGTATTGTGCTTGTACCAAAAGCCTGCTGGAGCATTACCACAAATTGAGTTTGGGATTGCATGTACAGGAGAAAGTAATAAGTGCATGTGTGTTTCAATATACACTTATGTGAATATGGTGTGAGATTAAAAAAAGAAACAATCCTATCTGCTCGATTTTGTTGGCTAATTCAGGCCTCCCCTGATATACAGATGCTGTAACTTCACACCAGCTGACAGGGCACATTCCACCCTGTGGGTGTAACATTAAGATAGATGGTATGTAAGCTGACTGAACTTTGAGAGCTTGCCAGCAGACAGTCCATAGACCGTTATGTCTCCAAGCTTAAATGCAACTATTAAACTCCTTGTCCTTGAAAGATGCTGTATGACCCTTAGCTCTCTACCTTTTTGCCCTGGCCATGTCCGTAACCACACATGCCAGCCAGGTGTGACCAACTCTGACTGAATCAAGCGTGCTAGTCCTGGGCTCAATCAAAAGCTTACTCTCCAGGAAAGGAGTTGACCATCCCTGATATAAAGCTATTTTTCTAATCACATATTCTCCACTTCAGAGAGAGAGAGAAAGAGAGAGAGAGAGAGAGTGCACATAGATACATACACACTGACCCCTGTCCTGTGTCTGTGTGTGTGTGTGTGTGTGTGTGTGTGTGTGTGTGTGTGTGTGTGTGTGCGTGCGTGCGTGCGTGCGTGTGTGTGTGGGTGTTCCTCAGAGCGGCCCATGGGATGATCTCCATGCTGAAAATGCTAAAACTGCCATCCCCCTTTCCATCTCTTAATGAACGTGGTATTACTGCTATTTAAACATTTAGTTTTGCGCATATTGAGTAAAATACTGTGGGCGAGGGGGCACGCACACATGCAATGACATTTTTACCACATTTAAGTCACTGACACTGAAGTCACTGACGCTGTGGGGATGCTAAAGTTGTCCCCATATGATAAAATCCACCATCCCCCCTGATTTTCTTTTACAACTTGAGTACTGCATACAAGGGTAGGTAGAAGGCTAGATGACCATAGGTAGACCATATTGTGGATATGGTACTATTTATTAGTAGTAATATGAATAATAATAAAATAGTTATCTTCTCTTTTTAGTAGTAGTATTGTTATTGTTATTATTATTATTATTATTATTATTATTACTAGTTCAAGGATTTAAGCAGAGGAATATGTTTGAAGTTTGACAAAGAGTAGAGATCATGAGTGAGAGACAGAGACGATGATGAGATTGAACCGGTAACGGTAGCAACGGTACTGTTCAAGTATGTAGTTGTGCACCATGTCCGTATACTGGAAAATGTGGCGTGCTAATGACCAGCAGAGGTCAGTAGTGTCCAAGTTAAGACAGACTGTGGACATATCTTGACTTTGTTATGTGTCAGTAAGTGTATCAAGCACAAAGAATGCTACCAAAGCATAGATTCTACATTATCGTCAGGCTACATATACCACAGGTCTTTCCCAGAGATCTCCCCCACTGTCATCAATACCTCACTGATGTCTTCCAGGAACCAATGGCAGCAAGCTACCATGCAAGTGCGCCGGCACACTCATTGGGAGCAATTTGGGGTTCAGTGTCTTGCCCAAGGACACCTCAACAAGTGGGCAGCCGGGGATCAAACCGCCAAACTACCAACCTTACAATCATTAGATGCCATGTCTTAGGCTTTTGAATTGTATGTGCTGTACAGTAAGAGCTGATTATGTCTGTGTACCTGCATATTTGATTTTGTGTTTGTTTATACTGTATATATCGTGTTTTATAATGTGTTACATGCTATGTCTTTTATACAGCTGCAAAGAAAATTGACCAAGACTGGTAGAATAATGTTTTCTGAATCTGAATCTAGCATTTCCCCTGAGGAAGATACTTAATTTCCATGAAAAAAAAACACTAGATACAGTCCTGCGATTTATCTCTATATTTAGATATTCACTCTATCGTACAGTAGCTACAGTATAGTATTCAATCATGACACCGGAAATATAGGCTAGTCATACTTTTGTGACAAAGGCACTCTTTTTTTATTAACGAAAACATTAAGCTGAGAGAGAGAGAGAGAGACAAGCCTCTGAAGGTGAATAGCAGAGAGAAACTTTTGTCAGTCCCCCTGTATAGTAGTGAAAGGGTACATTGGGAGTGGGGTCTCCAGTACAGAGGGTAGGATGGGTTTTTCATTGAGCCAAACAAACACACACACACACACACACACACACACACACACACACACACACACACACACACACAGGCACTGACACAAGCCTTGCTCCTGACTTAAGGGAGAGCAGTACTGTGAAGGAGTGGGATATCTACACAGCACCGGCTAATCAGGACCAGGTGTGGGCCTTCTTGGGGTGGGGGGGGTCATAGGGGGGTCATAGGCTACTATAGGATTGTGCTCTATCCTCCAGTACAGAGGCTAATCAGTCACTACTCATGTGGCTGAATCAAGCCCTTGTTGCAGCTCGGCGCTGAGCTTAATCAAGCTCTCCAGGACCTCCGACAGGGCCTTAATGAGGCCTGACAGGGCCTCCAGGACCTTCGACAGCTCCGCCAGCGTAGCCTTTCGTGTGGCTGAATCAAGCCCTTGTTGCAGCTCGGCTCTGAGCTTAGTGTAGCTCTCCTGGACCTCCGACAGGGCCTTGTTGAGGCCTGACAGGGCCTCCAGGACCTTCGACAGCTCCGCCAGCGTAGTCCCCATGGCGTGACTGTTGCCCTCGTAGGTGCTGTACATGTGGTTCATCTGCTGGCAGATCTCATACACCTGAGAGACAGGAGAGCACAGCACATGATGAAACATGATATTTTTTTCAACTAAGTTTGAACATTTATTTACATCTTTCGGGAATAAAAGTCTGAACATTTTGATTGGTTGCACTGACTTGTTCCCACTTTCACCAGCTACTGTCACATTATACACTTTTAAGGATGAAGTGAGATCCCCAGGGACAGGATAGCACACATAAGACATACACACCTTTTCTTTTTTTTCTGAGTGGGGCAGTCCCGCCCATATTTTTAATTTCATTGGATAGAGACAGTGAAGATAGACAGGAAAGTAAGGGGAAGAGGGCATGTCAGCAGGGCATGGGCCAGATTCTAACCCATACCGACATGGGCATATGTGTGCACTGTAGACCGTGGTGCTAGACCACTGGACCACCCCAGGCCACTAATATAGACTTTTAAGGATTTCACTCATCTGAGGGATAGGATAGCACACATAAAACATAATGTACACTTTTAAAGATCACACTCACCTGAGAGACAGGATACAGCACATAATATAATAAGACATGACACTTACACTTTTAAGGACAGTTTCCCCCCCCTGAGAATGTAACCTAACCAGAAACACCTCCTGTTCCTATATGGGTATAGCTTGTATAGTTAGTACACTATACACAGTTATAAAATATATGTTTATCAAGTTTCTTGAAGCACATTTTGAAAGTTAACTGTTAAATATGTGGTCATGTTAAGGAGTGATGTTGGCAAAGAAAGCAGTGGTCATTCCATACTGGATTAAATGTATGGATACCTTATATATCATCTTGTCTTGAAAGTTCATCACGTCCATCATTTTCTGGTCCGTCATGGGGCTGTCGTATATTTTTCCAACCAGGTCTTCGACCTTTCTGCCAATGTCATTTATCCTTGATCTAGAGCAAACACACAGTCCTACTCCGTCAGTCTGCGACATTAGCGGACACTCTTTATGTAAGCCTATGACTTTCAACCTATGGTGAACAATTATAGAGTTGAGATAAGTGTCTTCAGTTTTTAGACTGACGCCCATGTAGCCGCACAGCGCACACCCATATCCTAAACGTTATAGAAGGGAAGAGTAGGCAAACACATGTATTTTCTGTTTTCTACCTACTCTACCTTATCTGTTGGTCTGGAGTCTCATCCATGCTCATTAATGAGGATGTCTCACTCATTGATGAGTCAGTGCCTAGCCCCTCACCTGGATCCACCTGGGAACAGAGGATAGAGGATAGAAACCACACATGCAGTGAAGCACTCAGGTCAGGTTCAACAGAAAAGATGATGTTCACTACACACATGAATATGCTGGAAAATGTGATGAATGTTTAGAGGGGTGTACAGGCTACCAGTAGCCTACCTGAGGAGGTTCGAGTCTGGGTTTAGGACTTGACTGTGAGGTGGAGGGAAGTTTGTTAAATGAAAAATCATCCATTTGAAGATGGGACAGGTCGCTCTCTGTACCTATTAGAAAAATAAATGGTCATGTAGGTTCCCCCTATGCATTAGCCATGCATTGAACTCACAGTTCAGGTCTGGTGATCGTCAGGGCGGCGGTGTTTCATGACTTTCGGTAGTGAGAGGGGGAAATGTGTCTGGCTAGCTACTAGCTACTAAGCTAAAGTCGACTTACCACAACGCAAAAAGACGAAGCACAGCCTGTCCTCATACATCAGACAAGCTTACACATGAACATTTATTCGTTCATATGTTCGTTTGGTACTGACAGCTCGATAGCTCTACCTCTAGCTAGCCTTCGACAGAGATTGCGAGCCACAGTTCATTTGAAAGAAACAATACCTCGTCGCTCGTCAATGGTATGAGGTTTATAGAAAAACTTCTGAGTATAATGTCATTAAAACATACTTACGCTTCTGCGAAATAAACTGACGGTTTATATAACCTTTTATACAACTTCTAGCGACTCTTGTTTTTTGATGGGACCGAAGGCTTTCCACAACGAAGGCTACGTTCGTAAATTCGCTCTGAGAGCGCCGGAGCGCACACTGGGTTCAACGTCACAAAGGGACCAAGTAATTTGATTGGACAAGAAGCTCTCCATGAATGCTGATCAGATTTCCAGTGCGTATTTACGAACGCACCCGAATGCTTTTTCATTTCCCCGGGAAATCTCTCACGCGGTGCCTAATCATTCATATCGATCATTCATAGATTATTGCTTTAGCCCCAGCCTGGTATAGACTAGACTGAGTGTATTGTCATGTCATATCATGCTAGCAAATAAAATAAAAAAATTGTGGACGGGAGTAATTCATTAGTTAGCTCCAGTCTCCAGAGTGTATTTATTTGGATTGAATGACTGATTCAACTGAATGTCAAGCACCATTTTGTCTTGACTGTCTCAGTCAATTTAAATCATAGTGTATTTACCAGTGGCGGCTGGCCGATAGAGGGCGCTGGGGCGCCGCCCCCACCTTCACTTCCTAGTTGCGATTTGTAAAAGTTTTTTTTTTTTAAATAAACATTGTTTATTCACAAAATGCGGCTGATATTCTGTCGGCGCCTATCAGCATTCATTAAAAATCCTCCAATACAATAAACATTTTATCTGTGTGTGTGTAAAATTCACTGTTAAAATACATAGGGGGAGGAGTCGGGGCGCCGGCCGAATGCAAGTCTCAGGCAGGCCAAATACTTTTCGCTTACACGTGAGCTGTAGCAGTGCTCCAATTGGCTGTCTCCTATGTCTCGGCCGGGGCGCAAAAATTGCGCCCTGAATATCCGGTTGTATAGCAGAAAATGCATATGCTGAGGACTTCCGACTTCCGGGGCAGCATGGGTTGAACGCACGCACGACTGCTCTCCTAACAAATTAAGTTTTTTACAATGTAAGGAGGATTTATTTCTGTAAACAAATTGAACAAATGGATTAGAAGGAGGCATCTTTTGTTCCTAACTTGAGGATGTTGCAACTGGACCTATTACCGAAGTCAAACTTATCTCGTTTGTGGTCGCCATCTCCGCACCGGCTGTTTGTTGATTGTTTGATATAGGTTACTCAAGTTGTATGGCCAATGCTGCTGGCAGCAGAGAGTTAAGAAATCTAAGAAGCGATCTAAAACAAAAAGTTACGGTGATGGACCGCGGAGAACTTGCATCAATTATGAGAGAAGTCATACGTGAAGAGCTTGACTCCGCATTTGATCTGAAACTCAAACCAATTAAAGAATGTCTGGATTCACTCCGCAAGGATATGATTTCCAATACGACCAAGGTAAAGGACCTGGAAACAGCCGCTAACGAGACGGAGCGCCGTCTAACTGATATCGAACAAAAACGTTCTCAATCACAGTCGGATAATATGTCACTGAAAGAGAAAATTGAACAGATTGAAGCACGTAGCCGCAGTTTTAATATTCGAGTGTTGGGACTGCCTGAAGACAGTGAGAAAGGCAATCCCACTGCTTTTATGAATTCCCTGTTATGCGACGTGTTTGGTGCCGACAAGCTGGGACCTCAACCCCGCGGGAGGCTAACGTGAGGTATGGGCTGTTATTTCCACGCAAGCTGATTGTCGCATTTGCTAACAACACTGCCTCCTTCACGGACCACAGAGAGGCCATGGCACACTACATCCAGGTAATTAAACCAACTCTATAATCCTGACTACATCAATGGCTAACATCAATACCTGAACAACAGCCCACTATATGGGCAATGTGACAGTAGACAATGTAATGAATCCTGGATTGATGGAGATGCCTATAGGCTACGTGACATTTTATTGGAGTCCCTGACTATGACGAATATATGATATGTATGTATATATGAATAACAATTGATATGGATCAATTTATACCTCTTATTAGATTATAAATACTCTGGTTGTTATGTTTGCCTTTTGGTTGACAGCAAAAGGGAGAGAGGAGGATAGGGAGGGAGAGAAGGAGAGAGAGCAGGAAGGTGTCGGCACACCAGAGAGAGAGAGAGCAAGAACCAGGTGAGAAAGTGGACAGGTAGTCAAGACCACATAAGTAAGTAGCCTTGAGAACCGATGGTTCTCGAGCCTAATGGCCCATAGGGAAGGAGCCTATCTCCTGTTTCCGTAGCGTGAGGCGGCTTAATGTACAAGTTAGTACACCCCCTGGACATGACGCTGGTATGTCGCAGGGTCTTGGGGGGGGGGGGGGTCCATGCCACGGTCCATGCCACCCCCCCAAGGCAGCAAACCTAGGGGAAACACTGTTATTCTCATGCTAAAATCGACTGTAAATCCAGATTTTAAAGTTGATATTCTTCCCCGTGGAGCATGCCCCCATAACCTGTGCCCCACCCAAAATTTTTAGCACCAGCCGCCACTGGTATTTACTGACATGGTGGGAACTGGGAAGTGGATTAGGACGGGAGGTAGACCATAATCAGAGACCATAGCCTAATCCTTCAAACCTGCCTCTGCTCTCCAGAGCTCTGCCAGTGGAGCCTACGTCAGTCCCGTGGACAGCGGTCACTTGTGCGTGTGCTGCTGTCCACGAAGATCAAATCAATTTATGCGTAAAATGTTTCTCTAAGATTGTTTTTATGATCTGTGCTTGGTAACAAACAGTTCAACATATTATCTAAGCTTTATTCAAATATGTTTATGAAATGGCACCATCCAATCGAGGATTCTACCGCTGAACTCCCACCTTTCATCTGACATCTGAATAACTTGAACCGCAAGGTCAACTGCAGTCTTCTTTTAAAATTACTTTTTTATTTTTTTATTTTATCAAAATGTGTGTTCAGTTGCAACTGATAAATTACCATTTCTAGCCTACTTTAAGATAGACTGAATTGTGAATTGTCTGTCATCCTAAAACACTTACATATTGGAATGACTTATAGCCTATGCCAATTGGTTGACGTTAGAAATCAATTCATTAACCTTTTCATTAATCTCACTAACTCTGTGAATGTAGGTCTGCAACGCTGACTCATTTCAAATGCTGGATTAAGAGAGGCCAACTCTGGAATCAAACAGCGGGCATTGGCTACTGCAGAGTCATTTCCTCATGATATAACCTACAGCAGTTCCAAAGCAGTGGATGTCTATACAATGGGAACCATGGAGAAGTTTAACTACACAGATAAATCAGGAAAATTCTTCGAATATGTTAATATGTTAATATGTAATTAACTTGTACAATAGCAGATGGTTTCAATTTCAAAAAGATACACAGGAAGGAGTCTCTCTCTCTCAGGAAAGAGTGCATTTGTTGGATAGAGGATTTCAATTGTTACTGTATATATGTTGATATGTGGCCCATAACCTAATCGTTAGTTAGGTCATTTGTTCATTGATAAAAACAGAAATGCATTTTGATAAACTGATAGAACCCATGAGGGAGCCAGTGTGGACTACAGAAGCATAGACATTCATCTTTACACTCTTATCTCACCATCCACCTGTACCTCTCCACAGAGGCCTTGCTGGGCCCCGTCGAAGAGACCGTCCAGAAGGATGGTGACCTAAAGGGAGCCAGCCTGCTGGACACGCCCGCTGCCGTCCCCCACACCCACCCAAACGCCTTTCACGTCTGGGACCAGGACGATATCATGATACCCCTGAGCACTGACTACAGCCCCCAGGCCAGCCCTATGGCCGCTGTCATCCCTTACATCCCTCACTTCTTTCCTACTACCATCGCTGTCAACAGTCCGTCATACAATCAGCCCAGCCCCAGAGAGACCGAGGCTTGGGTCCATTTGGACACGTACGCACACACACATGGACACACGCACACACACACACAAACACAACACACATAAACACGACGCACACATACACAACACACATATTATGCACAGTTGGTGCTGTAGTTATTTAGTTATGTTCATGACTTGTTTTACCTAAACACATTCCATAGTAGCATTACTGAGGAGAAAAGCACAGCCTACTCTCTTTCTGAGATTCATCTTATAGAAAGCCCTGGGGAAATAATTGTGTATTCACCAGGTGAAACTAAAGTAAAACATGACAGACAACCCCTTTTTGACACTTTTTGTAATTCACACCAATAGAAAGGGTCACAGATATCGGTCAAGCCTGACAATCGTGGACTGTCTTTGGTTGGAGAAAGACATTTACCTTAGTGAATCTAGTAATCAGTAATCTACTCAATTTATCAATTTAGCCATCAAAACAATCACAAACATGGATTGACTAGATTGACATGGATTGAAAAAGGCGGACCATAAACAGGAAGTAGATTTACACTGCTCAGCTTGCCCATCAAAGAAACCACAAGCAATCAGAGAAGAAGAGATCAAGCAATTGACTGACCCAAGAGGATGTTCCTGAACAGGGAGTTGGCAGGGGGCTTATACGGCCATGTTTCATCCTTCTTTCAAGCTTGACAGGCGGCTAAGACTGATTGGCAGTTGTTATTTTAGCATGGTGGTGCAGAGTCACGAAGGAGAATATCAATGGCCTTCACCTGTGAACTTCCTATTGGATTTGTACCAAGTCATCATCATCATCATCATCATCATCATCATCCTCACTCTGACACCAGCCCAGTGATGTCCTTGAGTAAGAGTCACTGAACATCCAATGAGCACAGAGACAGTAATATATTTGTATCTTTGACCACAATGATAGTAGAATATATTTTGTGGAGATGAGCATTTAATCAAAGGGTTAAATGCTGAGGGTATAGTATGTTGTATTGTGCTTGTACCAAAAGCCTGCTGGAGCATTACCACAAATTGAGTTTGGGATTGCATGTACAGGAGAAAGTAATAAGTGCATGTGTGTTTCAATATACACTTATGTGAATATGGTGTGAGATTAAAAAAAGAAACAATCCTATCTGCTCTATTTTGTTGGCTAATTCAGGCCTCCCCTGATATACAGATGCTGTAACTTCACACCAGCTGACAGGGCACATTCCACCCTGTGGGTGTAACATTAAGATAGATGGTATGTAAGCTGACTGAACTTTGAGAGCTTGCCAGCAGACAGTCCATAGACCGTTATGTCTCCAAGCTTAAATGCAACTATTAAACTCCTTGTCCTTGAAAGATGCTGTATGACCCTTAGCTCTCTACCTTTTTGCCCTTGCCATGTCCGTAACCACACATGCCAGCCAGGTGTGACCAACTCTGACTGAATCAAGCGTGCTAGTCCTGGGCTCAATCAAAAGCTTACTCTCCAGGAAAGGAGTTGACCATCCCTGATATAAAGCTATTTTTCTAATCACATATTCTCCACTTCAGAGAGAGAGAGAAAGAGAGAGAGAGAGAGTGCACATAGATACATACACACTGACCCCTGTCCTGTGTCTGTGTGTGTGTGTGTGTGTGTGTGTGTGTGTGTGTGTGTGTGTGTGTGTGTATGTGTGTGTGCGTGCGTGCGTGTGTGTGTGGGTGTTCTTCAGAGCGGCCCATGGGATGATCTCCATGCTGAAAATGCTAAAACTGCCATCCCCCTTTCCATCTCTTAATGAACGTGGTATTACTGCTATTTAAACATTTAGTTTTGCGCATATTGAGTAAAATACTGTGGGCGAGGGGGCACGCACACATGCAATGACATTTTTACCACATTTAAGTCACTGACACTGAAGTCACTGACGCTGTGGGGATGCTAAAGTTGTCCCCATATGATAAAATCCACCATCCCCCCTGATTTTCTTTTACAACTTGAGTACTGCATACAAGGGTAGGTAGAAGGCTAGATGACCATAGGTAGACCATATTGTGGATATGGTACTATTTATTAGTAGTAATATGAATAATAATAAAATAGTTATCTTCTCTTTTTAGTAGTAGTATTGTTATTGTTATTATTATTATTATTATTATTACTAGTTCAAGGATTTAAGCAGAGGAATATGTTTGAAGTTTGACAAAGAGTAGAGATCATGAGTGAGAGACAGAGACGATGATGAGATTGAACCAGTAACGGTAGCAACGGTACTGTTCAAGTGTGTAGTTGTGCACCATGTCCGTATACTGGAAAATGTGGTATGCTAATGAGCAGCAGAGGTCAGTAGTGTCCAAGTAAAGACAGACTGTGGACATATCTTGACTTTGTTATGTGTCAGTAAGTGTATCAAGCACAAAGAATGCTACCAAAGCATAGATTCTACATTATCGTCAGGCTACATATACCACAGGTCTTTCCCAGAGATCTCCCCGACTGTCATCAATACCTCACTGATGTCTTCCAGGAACCAATGGCAGCAAGCTACCATGCAAGTGCGCCGGCACACTCATTGGGAGCAATTTGGGGTTCAGTGTCTTGCCCAAGGACACCTCAACAAGTGGGCAGCCGGGGATCAAACCGCCAAACTACCAACCTTACAATCATTAGATGCCATGTCTTAGGCTTTTGAATTGTATGTGCTGTACAGTAAGAGCTGATTATGTCTGTGTACCTGCATATTTGATTTTGTGTTTGTTTATACTGTACATATCGTGTTTTATAATGTGTTACATGCTATGTCTTTTATACAGCTGCAAAGAAAATTGACCAAGACTGGTAGAATAATGTTTTCTGAATCTGAATCTAGCATTTCCCCCGAGGAAGATACTTAATTTCCATGAAAAAAAAACACTAGATACAGTCCTGCGATTTATCTCTATATTTAGATATTCACTCTATCGTACAGTAGCTACAGTATAGTATTCAATCATGACACCGGAAATATAGGCTAGTCATACTTTTGTGACAAAGGCACTCTTTTTTTATTAACGAAAACATTAAGCTGAGAGAGAGAGAGACAAGCCTCTGAAGGTGAATAGCAGAGATAAACTTTCGTCAGTCCCCCTGTGCCTGTATAGTAGTGAAAGGGTACATTGGGAGTGGGGTCTCCAGTACAGAGGGTAGGATGGGTTTTTCATTGAGCCAAACAAACACACACACACACACACACACACACACACACACACACACACACAGGCACTGACACAAGCCTTGCTCCTGACTTAAGGGAGAGCAGTACTGTGAAGGAGTGGGATATCTACACAGCACCGGCTAATCAGGACCAGGTGTGGGCCTTCTTGGGGTGGGGGGGGGGGTCATAGGGGGGTCATAGGCTACTATAGGATTGTGCTCTATCCTCCAGTACAGAGGCTAATCAGTCACTACTCATCAAGCACTTGTTGCAGCTTGGCGCTGAGCTTAATCAAGCTCTCCAGGACCTTCGACAGCTCCGCCAGCGTAGCCCCCATGGCGTGACTGTTGCCCTCGTAGGTGCTGTACATGTGGTCCTTCATCTGCTGGCAGATCTCATACACCTGAGAAACAGGGGAGCACAGCACATGATGAAACATGATATTTTTTTCAACTAAGTTTGAACATTTATTTACATCTTTCGGGAATAAAAGTCTGAACATTTTGATTGGTTGCACTGACTTGTTCCCACTTTCACCAGCTACTGTCACATTATACACTTTTAAGGATGAAGTGAGATCCCCAGGGACAGGATAGCACACATAAGACATACACACCTTTTCTTTTTTTTCTGAGTGGGGCAGTCCCACCCATATTTTTTAATTTCATTGGATAGAGACAGTGAAGTAAGGGGAAGAGGGCATGTCAGCAGGGCATGGGCCAGATTCTAACCCATACCGACATGGGCATATGTGTGCACTGTAGACCGTGGTGCTAGACCACTGGACCACCCCAGGCCACTAATATAGACTTTTAAGGATTTCACTCATCTGAGGGATAGGATAGCACACATAAAACATAATGTACACTTTTAAAGATCACACTCACCTGAGAGACAGGATACAGCACATAATATAATAAGACATGACACTTACACTTTTAAGGACAGTTCCCCCCCCCCCCCTGAGAATGTAACCTAACCAGAAACACCTCCTGTTCCTATATGGGTATAGCTTGTATAGTTAGTACACTATACACAGTACTAAAATATATGTTTATCAAGTTTCTTGAAGCACATTTTGAAAGTTAACTGTTAAATATGTGGTCATGTTAAGGAGTGATGTTGGCAAAGAAAGCAGTGGTCATTCCATACTGGATTAAATGTCTGGATACCTTCTTTGACATTTTCTGGTACGTCATGGGGCTGTCGTATATTTTTCCAACCAGGTCTTCGACCTTTCTGCCAATGTCCTTTATCCTTGATCTAGAGCAAACACACAGTCCTACTCCGTCAGTCTGCGACATTAGCGGACACTCTTTATGTAAGCCTATGACTTTCAACCTATGGTGAACAATTATAGAGTTGAGATAAGTGTCTTCAGTTTTTAGACTGACGTCCATGTAGCCGCACAGCGCACACCCATATCCTAAACGTTATATAGAAGGGAAGAGTAGGCAAACACATGTATTTTCTGTTTTCTACCTACTCTACCTTATCTGTTGGTCTGGAGTCTCATCCATGCTCATTAATGAGGATGTCTCACTCATTGATGAGTCAGTGCCTAGCCCCTCACCTGGATCCACCTGGGAACAGAGGATAGAGGATAGAAACCACACATGCAGTGAAGCACTCAGGTCAGGTCCAACAGAAAAGATGATGTTCACTACACACATGAATATGCTGGAAAATGTGATGAATGTTTAGAGGGGTGTACAGGCTACCAGTAGCCTACCTGAGGAGGTTCGAGTCTGGGTTTAGGAGTTGACTGTGAGGTGGAGGGAAGTTTGTCAAATGAAAAATCATCCATTTGAAGATGGGACAGGTCGCTCTCTGTACCTATTAGAAAAATAAATGGTCATGTAGGTTCCCCCTATGCATTAGCCATGCATTGAACTCACAGTTCAGGTCTGGTGATCGTCAGGGCGGCGGTGTTTCATGACTTTCGGTAGTGAGAGGGGGAAATGTGTCTGGCTAGCTACTAGCTACTAAGCTAAAGTCGACTTACCACAACGCAAAAAGACGAAGCACAGCCTGTCCTCATACATCAGACAAGCTTACACATGAACATTTATTCGTTCATATGTTCGTTTGGTACTGACAGCTCGATAGCTCTACCTCTAGCTAGCCTTCGACAGATTGCGAGCCACAGTTCATTTGAAAGAAACAATACCTCGTCGCTTGTCAATGGTATGAGGTTTATAGACAGGGGTGCACATAACTTTTTGGGGCCAGTGCTCAGAGGAGCACCTAGGGATGCTGCTTGGTGCTCCCCGAGCTCGCGAGTCACGACCCGTCCCACAGGATAGATAAAAAAGGGATACATGGATAACTTATATTAGCAAAACGACATTTATTCAAAAATAAAGATGAACGAACAAATGATTGTGTGCAAAACAAAAGAAACAAATGAAAAATCAAATGACTGCTCTTTAAGCATGAAAGTCTGTCAGACTCCTTTAAACACAATGAAATCAACTGACATCTCTTTAAGCACTAACTGAATGTCTGTTCTTTAAATACAATGAAATCAACTGATATCTCTTTAAGCACTGCTCTGTTCTGTAAACACTGAAATCAACTTTCAACAAAAAGTTACAGCCTAAGCATTTACTTATGCTACAAGCTTAATCATCATCATCACTGCTCTCTTGACTGTTGTTAATACTGTCCTCAATTTCAACCATGGTAGAGGATGTTGTAGGCTATCACTTTAAATAGCGCATTATTTTGATTGTGCAACAAAGTCTTTTTTTTTTTCTTCTTCTAATAGAATTCCCAACCATATTCCCTGGGTCAGGGGTCTAGGTGCGATAATGAAGCTGTAAAACAAACGTCTGAACGTTTGAAAGCTTCAGAGAAAAGAAACGTGAAGTGCCTTGGTGTTGTTTTTCCTTTTAGCGACGAGTTGTTCGGGACTGAATTTTCACGTGTCGGCGTGATAACCATGCGATGCGCGATACGCGGAATGAAAGTACAAGTTACGATACTTTCCGAATGTTTTCGTGAGGGGAGTCGCCGTGGTCGTCGTCGGTGGGTACATTGTGGTCATGAAAGGATATGGTATTGGTATTAACGGGCAGTCAGCAGTTAGCAGTAGGAGTTTTGAGGAAGTCAATTCCTCTCCCAGCGCTTCCAGCTGTTGGTGCGCAAGAGCGCGTTCATGCCGCTGATCCTCCGCGCAGCATGCATTTTGGCAACGCATGCGCACTGGCGCACCAGTTATGTGCACCCCTGTTTATAGAAAAACTTCTGAGTATAATGTCATTAAAACATACTTACGCTTCTGCGAAATAAACTGACGGTTTATATAACCTTTTATACAACTTCTAGCGACTCTTGTTTTTTGATGGGACCGAAGGCTTTCCACAACGAAGGCTACGTTCGTAAATTCGCTCTGAGAGCGCCGGAGCGCACACTGGGTTCAACGTCACAAAGGGACCAAGTAATTTGATTGGACAAGAAGCTCTCCATGAATGCTGATCAGATTTCCAGAGCGTATTTACGAACGCACCCGAATGCTTTTTCATTTCCCCGGGAAATCTCTCACGCGGTGCCTAATCATTCATATCGATCATTCATAGATTATTGCTTTAGCCCCAGCCTGGTATAGACTAGACTGAGTGTATTGTCATGTCATATCATGCTAGTAAATAAAATTTTACTATGAAACTAAAGTAAAACATGACAGACAACCCCTTTTTGACACTTTTTGTAATTCACACCAATAGAAAGGGTCACAGATATCGGTCAAGCCTGACAATCGTGGACTGTCTTTGGTTGGAGAAAGACATTTACCTTAGTGAATCTAGTAATCAGTAATCTACTCAATTTATCAATTTAGCCATCAAAACAATCACAAACATGGATTGACTAGATTGACATGGATTGAAAAAGGCGGACCATAAACAGGAAGTAGATTTACACTGCTCAGCTTGCCCATCAAAGAAACCACAAGCAATCAGAGAAGAAGAGATCAAGCAATTGACTGACCCAAGAGGATGTTCCTGAACAGGGAGTTGGCAGGGGGCTTATACGGCCATGTTTCATCCTTCTTTCAAGCTTGACAGGCGGCTAAGACTGATTGGCAGTTGTTATTTTAGCATGGTGGTGCAGAGTCACGAAGGAGAATATCAATGGCCTTCACCTGTGAACTTCCTATTGGATTTGTACCAAGTCATCATCATCATCATCATCATCATCATCATCATCATCATCATCATCCTCACTCTGACACCAGCCCAGTGATGTCCTTGAGTAAGAGTCACTGAACATCCAATGAGCACAGAGACAGTCATATATTTGTATCTTTGACCACAATGATATATTAATGAATAATAATGAATATATTTAGTGGAGATGAGCATTTAATCAAAGGGTTAAATGCTGAGGGTATAGTATGTTGTATTGTGCTTGTACCAAAAGCCTGCTGGAGCATTACCACAAATTGAGTTTGGGATTGAATGTACAGGAGAAGGTAATAAGTGCATGTGTGTTTCAATATACACTTATGTGAATATGGTGTGAGATTAAAAAAAGAAACAATCCTATCTGCTCTATTGTGTTTGCTAATTCAGGCCTCCCCTGATATACAGATGCTGTAACTTCACACCAGCTGACAGGGCACATTCCACCCTGTGGGTGTAACATTAAGATAGATGGTATGTAAGCTGACTGAACTTTGAGAGCTTGCCAGCAGACAGTCCATAGACCGTTATGTCTCCAAGCTTAAATGCAACTATTAAACTCCTTGTCCTTGAAAGATGCTGTATGACCCTTAGCTCTCTACCTTTTGCCCTTGCCATGTCCGTAACCACACATGCCAGCCAGGTGTGACCAACTCTGACTGAATCAAGCGTGCTAGTCCTGGGCTCAATCAAAAGCTTACTCTCCAGGAAAGGAGTTGACCATCCCTGATATAAAGCTATTTTTCTAATCACATATTCTCCACTTCAGAGAGAGAGAAAGAGAGAGAGAGAGTGCACATAGATACATACACACTGACCCCTGTCCTGTGTCTGTCTGTGTGTGTGTGTGTGTGTGTGTGTGTGTGTGTGTGTGTGTGTGTGTGTGTGTGTGTGCGTGCGTGCGTGCGTGCGTGTGTGTGGGTGTTCCTCAGAGCGGCCCATGGGATGATCTCCATGCTGAAAATGCTAAAACTGCCATCCCCCTTTCCATCTCTTAATGAACGTGGTATTACTGCTATTTAAACATTTAGTTTTGCGCATATTGAGTAAAATACTGTGGCCGAGGAGGGGGCACGCACACATGCAATGACATTTTTACCACATTTAAGTCACTGACACTGAAGTCACTGACGCTGTGGGGATGCTAAAGTTGTCCCCATATGATAAAATCCACCATCCCCCCTGATTTTCTTTTACAACTTGAGTACTGCATACAAGGTTAGGTAGAAGGCTAGATGACCATAGGTAGACCATATTGTGGATATGGTACTATTTATTAGTAGTAATATGAATAATAATAAAATAGTTATCTTCTCTTTTTAGTAGTAGTAGTAGTAGTAGTAGTAGTATTGATCAAGGACTTCCTGACCGACCGCCCCCAGAGGGTGCGGGTGGGCCCCCACACCTCCACAGCCCTCAGACTCAGCACTGGGTCCCCCCAGGGCTGCGTGCTAAGCCCCATCCTCTACAACCTCTACACCTACGACTTCACCCCCGTCCACCCCAGCAACTCCATCGTAAAGTTTGCAGACGACACCACCGTGGTGGGATGTATCTCGGGGGGGGGACGAGGCGGCGTACAGGGATGAGGTAGAGCAACTGAGCAAGCTGTGCAAGGTTAACAACCTGCTGCTGAACAAGTCAAAGACCCAGGAAATCATCGTAGACTTCAGGAGGAAAAAGTCCGAGATCCAGCCCCTGCTCATCGACGGAGAGAGCGTGGAGAGAGTCTCAACCATCCGATTCCTGGGGACGCACATGCGGGATGACCTGACCTGGAAGGACAACACAAAAGGCACCATCAAGAGGGCACAACAGCGGCTATACACCCTGAGATGCCTCAGGAAGGAACACAGCAAGCAGGAGATACTGGTGACCTTTTACCGCGGCGCAGTGGAGAGCATCCTCACCTACGGCATCTGCAACTGGTTCTCCAGCTGCACAACAGCGGAGAGAAATGCGCTACAGAGAGTCGTGAGAACAGCACAGAAGATCACCGGCGCCCCCCTCCCCTCTCTGGAAGAGCTGTACAACACACGCTGTCTCAGGAAGGCCTCCAAGATCTCCAGGGACCCGACCCACCCTGGGTACGTACACTTTACCAGGCTGCCCTCGAAAAGGCGGTTCAGGACCCTGGCCGCTAAGACTAACAGACTGAAGAACAGCTTCTACCACAGGGCCGTCCAGGCCCTAAACACAGCAAAGACCTAAGTTCTGGGCCCTGGACAGTCTGGACGGATTGTATGGCAGCTGCTGGACTGAAAAAATCAGGTGTAGTGCTGAGGCACAAACATGTACATTTCAAGCCTGCAAACTGTGACACTTTAAATAACGTGAAACAATACTATTGTGCAATATGACAACCCTAGTCGTCTATCTGTACAGTATAGTACAGTGGATTGTGTACATAGCCTTTATTTATGTAAACCAGCTCCTTCCCTTCTTGTGATTTTTTTTAAAAAGTTTTTTTTTTCTTTTCCTAACACCAGGGGAGCCACCCCTCCTAAATTTCGTTGTTTGGTACCTGTACTGTAGCAATGACAATAAAGTCCATTCATTCATTCATTCATTCATCATTGTTATTATTATTATTATTACTAGTTCAAGGATTTAAGCAGAGGAGTATGTTTGAAGTTTGACAAAGAGTAGAGATCATGAGTGAGAGACAGAGACGATGATGAGATTGAACCGGTAACGGTAGCAACGGTACTGTTCAAGTGTGTAGTTGTGCACCATGTCCGTATACTGGAAAATGTGGTATGCTAATGAGCAGCAGAGGTCAGTAGTGTCCAAGTAAAGACAGACTGTGGACATATCTTGACTTTGTTATGTGTCAGTAAGTGTATCAAGCACAAAGAATGCTACCAAAGCATAGATTCTACATTATCGTCAGGCTACATATACCACAGGTCATTCCCAGAGATCTCCCCCACTGTCATCAATACCTCACTGATGTCTTCCAGGAACCAATGGCAGCAAGCTACCCTGCAAGTGTGCCGGCACACTCATTGGGAGCAATTTGGGGTTCAGTGTCTTGCCCAAGGACACCTCGACAAGTGGCCAGCCGGGGATCAAACCGCCGAACTACCAACCTTACAATCATTAGATGCCATGTCTTAGGCTTTTGAATTGTATGTGCTGTACAGTAAGAGCTGATTATGTCTGTGTACCTGCATATTTGATTTTGTGTTTGTTTATACTGTATATATCGTGTTTTGTAATGTGTTACATGCTATGTCTTTTATACAGCTGCAAAACAAATTGACCAAGACTGGTAGAATAATGTTTTCTGAATCTGAATCTAGCATTTCCCCATAGGAAGATACTTAATTTCCATGAAAAAAAAACACTAGATACAGTCCTGCGATTTATCTTTATATTTAAATGTTCACTCTATCGTACAGTAGCTACAGTACAGTATTCAATCATGACATTGGAAATATAGGCTAGTCATACTTTTGTGACAAAGGCACTATTTTTTTATTAATGAAAACATTAAGCTGAGAGAGAGAGAGAGAGAGAGAGAGAGAGAGAGAGAGAGAGAGAGAGACAAGCCTCTGAAACTTTTGTCAGTCCCCCTGTATAGTAGTGAAAGGGTACATTGGGAGTGGGGTCTCCAGTACAGAGGGTAGGATGGGTTTTTCATTGAGCCAAACAAACACTCACACACACACACACACACACACACACACACACACACAGGCACTGACACAAGCCTTGCTCCTGACTTAAGCAGTACTGTGAAGGAGTGGGATATCTACACAGCACCGGCTAATCAGGACCAGGAGTGGGCCTTCTTGGGGTGGGGGGGGGGGGTCATAGGGGGGGTCATAGGGGGGTCATAGGCTACTATAGGATTGTGCTCTATCCTCCAGTACAGAGGCTAATCAGTCACTGCTCTTATGGCTGAATCAAGCCCTTGTTGAGGCCTGACAGGGCCTTGCTGGCACCACGCAGCTCGGTGCTGAGCTTAGTGCAGCTCTCCAGGACCTCCGACAGCTCCGCCAGCGTAGCCCCCATGGCGTGACTGTTGCCCTCGTAGGTGCTGTACAGCGTGTGATCCTTCATCTGCTGGCAGATCTCACACACCTGAGAGACAGGAGAGCACAGCACATGATGAAACATGATATTTTTTTCAACTAAGTTTGAACATTTATTTACATCTTTCGGGAATAAAAGTCAGAACATTTTGATTGGTTGCACTGACTTGTTCCCACTTTCACCAGCTACTGTCACATTATACACTTTTAAGGATGAAGTGAGATCCCCAGGGACAGGATAGCACACATAAGACATACACACCTTTTCTTTTTTTTCTGAGTGGGGCAGTCCCGCCCATATTTTTCATTTCATTGGATAGAGACAGTGAAGATAGACAGGAAAGTAAGGGGAAGAGGGCATGTCAGCAGGGCATGGGCCAGATTCAAACCCATACCGACATGGGCACTGTAACAAAGATTGCATTTGTTGAAAAAAGAGGAAAGAGTGCATTTGTTGGATAGAGGATTTCAATTGTTACTGTATATATGTTGATATATGTGTGGCCCATAACCTAATCGTTAGTTAGGTCATTTGTTCATTGATAAAAACAGAAATGCATTTTGATAAACTGATAGAACCCATGAGGGAGCCAGTGTTAACCCTTTGATTAAATGCTCATCTCCACAAAATATATTCTACTATCATTGTGGTCAAAGATACAAATATATGACTGTCTCTGTGCTCATTGGATGTGCAGTGACTCAAGGTCATCACTGGGCTGGTGTCAGAGTGAGGATGATGATGATGATGATGACTTGGTACAAATCCAATAGGAAGTTCACAGGTGAAGGCCATTGATATTCTCCTTCGTGACTCTGCACCACCATGCTAAAACAATTGAAATCCTCTATCCAACAAATGCACTCTTTCCTGAGAGAGAGAGACTCCTTCCTGTGTATCTTTTTGAAATTGAAACCATCTGCTATTGTACAAGTTAATTACCTACGATGTCAAGGGCGAGGTCCTTGATAAGGTGGCCCACAATAGCATAAGCAACTGCAACCACCACCACCACAGCCATTCCCAGGTAAATCATCGTCTTGGGTAGTTGGACAATGTCCCTTGAGGGTGGCTTGTATTGCACATAAAGCTTATCTTCGACCACATATTCGAAGAATTTTCCTGATTTATCTGTGTAGTTAAACTTCTCCATGGTTCCCATTGTATAGACGTCCACTGCTTTGGAACTGCTGTAGGTTATATCATGAGGAAATGACTCTGCAATAGCCAATGCCCGCTGTTTGATTCCAGAGTTGGCCTCTCTTAATCCAGCATTTGAAATGAGTCAGCGTTGCAGACCTACATTCACAGAGTTAGTGAGATTAATGAAAAGGTTAATGAATTGATTTCTAACGTCAACCAATTGGCATAGGCTATAAGTCATTCCAATATGTAAGTGTTTTAGGATGACAGACAATTCACAATTCAGTCTATCTTAAAGTAGGCTAGAAATGGTAATTTATCAGTTGCAACTGAACACACATTTTGATTTTAAATCAAATAAAAAATAAAAAAGTAATTTTAAAAGAAGACTGCAGTTTACCTTGCGGTTCAAGTAAATTCAGATGTCAGATGAAAGGTGGGAGTTCAGCGGTAGAATCCTCGATTGGATGGTGCCATTTCATAAACATATTTGAATAAATCTTAGATAATATGTTGAACTGTTTGTTACCAAGCACAGATCATAAAGACAATCTTAGAGAAACATTTTACGCATAAATTGATTTGATCTCCGTGGACAGCACACAAGTGACCGCTGTCCACGGTACTGACGTAGGCTACACTGGCAGAGCTCTGGAGAGCAGAGGCAGGTTTGAAGGATTAGGCTATGGTCTCTGATTATGGTCTACCTCCCGTCCTAATCAACTTCCCAGTTCCCACCATGTCAGTAAATACACTATGATTTAAATTGACTGAGACAGTCAAGCCAAAATGGTGCTTGACATTCAGTTGAATCAGTCATTCAATCCAAATAAATACACTCTGGAGCTAACTAATTAATTACTCCCGTCCACAAAAAAAAGTATTTACTAGCATTGAATTGAATTGAATTGAAAACCTTTATTGTCCCCAATGGGGAAATTTTGTTGTCAAACAGCTCAGTTAGGGCAGAAAACATTCAGTACAGAAAACAGAAAAACATTCAATAAAAAACATAAAACAGTGCAGGCTCAATAAGTAAAAAGTTCCAAAAGTTCCATCTCCAGGTCTCCCCCACCCTGCAGGGCCTGGTTGTAGAGTCGTAGTGCAGCTGGAATAAAGGACTGTCCAAATCTTTTTGTACTTTGACGGGGGAGAACAAATCTGTGGCTGAACTTGCTCCTCATCCCTGCCAGCTCGCAGTACATCGGGTGGGAGGGATTGGCCAGCATGGCCGCCAGTTTTTTCCCCATCCTCTGTTCTGCCACCACCTCTAGGCTGTCCAGCCCGGTCCCCACCACAGAGCTGGCCTTCTTCACCAGTTTGTTTAGCTTCGCAGCATCCCTGGCACAGATGTTTCCACCCCAGCAGGCCACGGCGAAGAACAGAACGCTGGCAACCACCGACTGATAAAACATTTGCAGCAGCTTGTTGCAGACACCGAAAGACCTCAGCCTTCTCAGGAAAAACAGTCTGCTCTGCCCTTTCCTGAGAAGAGCCTCGGTGTTGTCAGTCCAGTCCAGTTTGTTATTAATTTGTACTCCCAGGTACCTGTAGGAGTCCACCCTCTCGACTTCCACCCCCTTGATGGTGATGGGGGCTGGGGTCCTTCTCTTCCTCCTAAAATCCACCACCAACTCCTTTGTTTTGCTGGTGTTAAGCAAAAGGTAGTTGGTGTCGCACCACTGCACGAAGCTCTCCACCAGGGCCCTGTACTCCTCATCCCTGTCGTCTGTGATGTAACCGACGATAGAGGAGTCATCCGAAAACTTCTGCAGGTGGCACTGGTCGGAGCTAAACTGGAAGTCGGAGGTATAGAGGGTGAAGAGAAAGGGTGACAGAACAGTTCCCTGGGGGGCACCGGTGTTGCACACCACCACCTCAGACTGACAGCCCTGCAGTCTCACATACTGACGCCTGTCTGTGAGGTAGTTGTGGATCCAAGCCGTCAGGGAGTCCTCCACACACATCACTGCTAGTTTGTCAGCCAGCAGTGATGGCTTGATAGTGTTAAATGCACTGGAGAAGTCGAAGAACATGGTCCTCACCATGCTCTGTGGCCTCTCCAGGTGTGTGTAGGCCCTGTGCAGCATGTAAATGATGGCGTCCTCCACCCCCATGCTCTCCTGGTATGCAAACTGCCGGGGGTCCAGGAAGTCCTTCACCTGGGGCTTAAGGTGTTGCAGCACTAGCCTCTCCAGGATCTTCATGACCTGTGGTGTCAGGGCGACAGGTCTGTAGTCGTTTGGGGTGCTGGGCCGTCCCTTCTTTGGCACTGGGACGATGCAAGAGGTCTTCCAGAGCTGTGGCACCCTCCTCAGTCTTAGAGATAGACTGAAGAGATGTTGGAATGTGTCCGCCAGCTCTCCAGCACACACCTTCAGAA
Organism: Nansenia antarctica; assembly: GCF_963989245.1. Classification (NCBI taxonomy): domain Eukaryota; kingdom Metazoa; phylum Chordata; class Actinopteri; order Argentiniformes; family Microstomatidae; genus Nansenia; species Nansenia antarctica. The sequence continues at coordinate 22,992,081 of NC_137675.1, read as the reverse complement.
CCCTGGGGTTGATGTTGTCTGGACCTCTGGACTTGTTCACATTCACCCTGGAAAGCTGCCTTCTCACCTGCTCAGATGTTATAAAGCTGTGAGTACCGGTGTCTCCAGGTGTGAAGCATGCTCCCTGGCTCCTGGTGTTGGTAAGGGGAGGCAGTTGCTGCTGGGGTGCTGCTGGGGTGTCAGGGGGAGTGGGGGCTACTGTTGCCAGGGGTGCGGTACATTGGAGAGGGGAGGAGAGGGTCGGGGGCTGTGGGGGGTGACAGGGGGATGGGGGGGGTGACAGGGTCGGGGGCTGGGTCGGGGGCTGTGACAGGGTCGGGGGCTGGGTCGGGGGCTGTGACAGGGTCGGGGGCTGGGTCGGGGGCTGTGACAGGGTCGGGGGCTGGGTCGGGGGCTGTGACAGGGTCGGGGGCTGGGTCGGGGGCTGTGACAGGGTCGGGGGCTGTGACAGGGTCGGGGGCTGTGGCTATGATATGACAATACACTCAGTCTAGTCTATCCGCTTGTTAAGTCGTGACGTATTTCCGGGGCCAACGTTGGCTGAGGCGCTGTCTTCGAGATGCCGAAATAATAATAATAATTAATTATATTTATATAGCGCTTTTCCGAGGCTCAAATACCCTGACAATATGGAGAAAACGGGAAAGTGCTGTGTCCCTTGTTGAATGAATAGATCCGAGTCTAAAAAACTATTAAACTGTCATTCTACCGCTGTAGTTCACAGGTACTCCGGTGCGGAGAATTTCTGATTTGGACTCGGAAATGGCTAAACGTCACTTTTGACGTCAGACTTAACAAGCGGGCTGGGGCTAAAGCAATAATCTGAATGATCGATATGAATGATTAGGCACCACGTGAGAGATTTCCCGGGGAAACGGAAAGCATTCGGGTGCGTTCGTAAATACGCTCTGGAAATCTGCATTCACGGAGAGCTTCTTGTCCAATCAAATTACTTGGTCCCTTTGTGACGTTGAACCCAGTGCGCTCCGGCACTCTCAGAGCGAATTTACGAACGCAGCCTTCGTCACGGAAAGCCTTCGACCCATCAAAAAACAAGACTAGCTAGAAGTTGTATAAAAGGTTATATAAACCGTCAGTTTATTTCGCAAAAGCGTAAGTATTTTTAATGACATTATACTCAAAAGTTTTTCTATAAACCTCTTACCATTGACGAGCGACGAGGTATTTTTTCTTTCAAATGAGCGGTGGCTCGCAATCTGTAGAAGGCTAGATAGAGGTAGAGCTATCTAGCTGTCAGTACCAAACGAACATATGAATGAATAAATGTTCATGTGTTGTCTGATGTATGAGGACAGGCTGTGCTTCGTCTTTTTGCGTTGTGAAAGTGGACTTTAGCTTATTGGAGGTCGCAGCTGGACAGTGTGGAACAGGAGGATGTGTAGAGCGGGTGTCTGGCTGGCTAGCTAGCTTAGCCGAGTGCTGCATCAGATGTGATGTCTCACCATGTCGGCCTCATGCGTTGCTGTTCCCTTCTCAGTTTGTTGCCCCGGACGGATCATCGGAGGCTGAACACACAGTTTTAAATGTTTTTTTTGTAGAAGTGTGGTAGAATGGTTGTGTTGAACTTGAGTTGTGTGACCTGTAGAGGCCAGTAGAGGACCGTGTGGACCAGAACACTGATGGAGTTCCCGCAGCAGAAGCTGATCACCTATCCGCCGGGGGTGAAGGAGATCACGGATAAGATCAGCAACGAAGAGAGGGTCAGACGGTTGAAGGTAGGATGGACGACCTGTTGGCTACCTGTCATATTGTTTATATATATTATATTATTCTAGAACACTGATGACACAAGGCTGATTCTAGAACACTGTTGACCAGCAAGGTGGCGGCGCCCAGTGAGCAATTTTACGTTGATTAGACGTCTAAACAACGTCTAAATGGCCTGTAGACGTCTAAGCGAAATCAAGGCTAAATATACGCCAAATTGGAAATTGAAACAACGTCTATGTTTAGACGTTGAAATGCCGTTGAAACATAGACGTTGTTTCCCTGTCTATGTTTCAACGGCATTTCAACGTCTAAACATAGACGTTGTTTCAATTTCCAATTTGGCGTATATTTAGACCTTGAAATGCCGTTGAAATATTATGTTCCTGGAGGTACTGCAATACCAGGTCGATGCGTGGTGTGGACGGAGCAAGCCCCTATTCCATCTCCCTGCTCCAAAAATCAATTTAATATAACGTCCCCGGGTAGGGGACATATCAGATATTAAACTGATAAGAACAGATACACTTGATCTTAGCCAAAAGGCCGAGAAGCGATACCCGCGATGGTTTCGAGGGAGGGTACTCATTCTCTGGCACGTCAATGTAGGTCACGGTTTAACCACAACAATAGTTTCTATAGGCATTCCACTATATAATAATAATGGTATTAGTGGAATAGTGTTTTAACAATAATAATGTAGTGCCAATGTACAAAACATCCCCAAAATACTACTTTTCACTGTTCCAACCGGGAAATTCAATACGTCCCATGGTCACGTGGTAACCCGTCTCCAATCGTAGCGAAAGAAAGCATTTGTTAACCAAAATTACATTAACCGCAAACTGGAAATAATAACCAACCGGTTACATGTAGCAAAACGTAATGCGATTATTATGTGACGTTTTTTGTATTTAAGAAAGCACATTTTAACGATATTTCCTTTTAACGATCAGTTTCTATGGACCTCTTTGAATTAAAAGAAAAGGACAAAGAAGAATATGCCTGTAAGCAATGCGTTTGTATTTTTAAAATATAACTGGTCTTTCCTCTCATTCTGTGCTACTTGTTCCTGTTTAAAGTTGTTCATGTGCTTTGATCTTTGTTTGAAAAGCCACTGATGACTCTACAATGATAGACTCTCCTCTGCAGTCATCAACACCTGGTACTATGACTATTTTTCTATATAATCTCAATTCAGTTCATGTAGTGTGTTGCCGATTTGTCTTCCCAGCCTCATAGTCATAGAGTAGAGCGTAAGGACAATAGAATGGGTTTAATAACGGTTTTAATGCATTTGAGATAAGTAGAAAATATGTTTAGACACAGACCGCATTTATCTGGGTTAAAGGACAGCGACGTATAGACGCAATTTAAACCACCACTTCCGCATGAATAACTATGCTAGACTACATGGAATCTCAGACTAAATGACGGTCTGGTACATATTTTGACAATCTACAGGCGTTTAGGGTATTAATTTAAACTCAAAGTGCTGCTAGACTAAAACAGGTTTAGACACAGACAGCATTTATCTGGGTTAAAGGACAGCGACGTATAGACGCAATTTAAACCACCACTTCCGCATGAATAACTATGCTAGACTACATGGAATCTCAGACTAAATGACGGTCTGGTACATATTTTGACAATCTACAGGCGTTTAGGGTATTAATTTAAACTCAAAGTGCTGCTAGACTAAAACAGGTTTAGACACAGACAGCATTTATCTGGGTTAAAGGACAGCGACGTATAGACGCAATTTAAATCACCACTTCCGCATGAATAACTATGCTAGACTACATGGAATCTCATACTACATGACGTCTGGGACGTATTCTGACAGTTTAGAGGGGTTTAATAACGGTTTTCATGCATTTAAGATAAGTAGAAAATATAGCCGTAATATAGCTGGTCTATATTGGTTTATATTGTAGACGCGAGGTTGAAAAGACGTCTATTGCTCACTGGGCGGGGGCCCTTTCGCAAAGAGTCCGATGCGTTATTGACTTTGCGAAATTAGCCTATAGCAATAGCCTATAACTAAAACCAAATGGTAGACTACATCAGTAGAATGTATTATAAATAGAAAAGCACTTGCTTTATTTCTGTTCAAAGTGTGGTGTGCACAGCAGTGCGATATCTGTAAACATATCTGTAGACTCTCCGCTTAGGGTTGCCAGATGGGATTGAGAATTTCCAACCTAACCAATCTAAAAACGTCTAAATCCACCAAAAACCAGCCCATCTGGCAACCCTGTCTCCGCTGCATCAGAGTCTACTTGTTGCGCAAAATTGGCCAGGGTTTGTCAAATCCTTTGTTGGACATATAAAATAATATTCTTACCTTGAACAATGACCAAAACGTCCTCTCCTCCTGGCATTAGTCTGTGCGAAGTCCTTCACTATGTTTGTTAAGTCCAATTGACGTGCGCGCTGGCTTTCAATGCTGAGCATCGCTAGTCCGGATAGTCTGTCCTGGGACATGGTGCTTCTCAGATAGCTTTTGATAATTTTCAGTTTTGAAAACGATCTCTCTGCACTTGCCACTGTGACAGGTATGGTTAAAAAAAGCTTGAGAGCAGTAGCCACGTCTATGACACTGGGCTGGATAGATGCATGTCTCAGGAGCAGGAGCTCTGTCAGATCTTTGATTGAACCCTTTTCAATACGTTTTATTTCTGACCTCAGAGCATTTCGAAAGGAAAGAAGCTGTGATGGAAAATCAGAAGAAAGGTCATTATTGTAGATCAAGGCTAGTGTCTCAGCGGATGCGTGCAACGCATCATCCTTTGCCTGTATGAGTTCACTGGGATGTAAACAACGGAATCTCTTTGCAACTGTATCCATTCCTCTGAATCGGTGCCTGAGTTGGGAAACAATGGTGTCAATGCACACAAAAAAGACTCCTGCTTTAAAGCTTTCCTCTGGACTTGTGAGACGCTGATCCTCACTGAGTTCATCAAAGTGACGCTTTGTACGTCTTGTGCGCTTCTGGGTGAAATGACAGTTTGTGCCCCAAGAAGCTGCAAGTTCCTGTGCTGCACTTTTTATGTGTTCGAACTCACCCCTTAGCTGCGATAACGTGTTGCACGCCGTGCTCAGTAGGCCTGCTGCATTGAAAAGGTCCATGTCTTTCTTCTGAAGTAACTTAGACAACTATATTGATAGACTCCAGAATCTTTTCCTGCATCATAGTAATCATTGCAAACTCGAAGGTTTCAATTGACTTAATAAGTCCAGTGGCTTCTGCACGTTCATCTGGTTTAGTCGATTGAAGACTGATTTTGGTCAGTGCCTGTAAGATGTCAGCATAGCGAAATCGAAGCGCGTGAATAGCATCGTGCCTAGAGCTCCAGCGTGTTGGACAAAGTCGTTTTAGTGTTGGCTTAGAATTAAAATGGTTTTCCAACATTTCCCATCTTTTGATGCTCTGACTAAAAAAAAAGTAAAGTCTCTGGACAATGTCATAGTAGTTATTGATTTCTGCAATCGGTTGGCAAGCATCGTTCAACACTAAATTCAGATTATGTGCAGCACAATGTATATATACAGCAGTGGGTTCTTTGTCGAGGATCCGTTTCTGCACACCAGAATAAATGCCACTCATCACGCTGGCTCCGTCATATCCTTGCCCTCTGCATTTTTTAATTGACAGCCCTTCCCTCTCTATCCTTTCAAGGATTTTTGCTTCTAGTCCTCCTGCCGAATGATCTGAGACATTCTCAAATCCTAAAAAACTCTCATTAATGTCAACTCCGGTAGCGTTGTCGTTGTCGTCTTTACGAATTGTGATATATCTGAAAACTTGACTGAGTTGATCGACCTTACCTAAATCCTGAGTAGTGTCCATTATTATAGAATAAAATTCGGCTTCCTTTATTTCATTAACAATCTGGTCCCGTACTTTCTGTGATAGCAACGCAATCAATTCGTTTTGAATTGAAGGGCTTAAATAATTAACGTTGCTTCTTCTATCAAGTAACTCTTGCAAAATGGGATCATATCGAGCTAACAACTCTATTACTGACAAAAAATTCCCACTGTTTATCTCACCCAGTTTCTCACGATGCCCTCGAAAAGCAAGGTTACAAGAAGCCAATGTCAGTGTGACGTCTGTGATCCTGGTTAAGACTTGGGTCCAAAAGCTAACCTGACGTTTGTACTCGCTATCAAGTTGTGCATCCACTGTAAGGTCGTTTTTCCAGGTATCGTATGCCACACATGCTGCTAGATGACTGCGGGACGATTCGTGTTTCTTTATTTTGCCTGAGAGGCCTTGCCAGTCATTAATTCCGACAGTCCAGGAGAGCTGGTGGGATGGGCACCTCCTATCCGCAAAAAGCCAACACGGTTCACAATAGACACGGTCCATCTTTGGAGAATAGCATAGCCATTTACGAGGGATCTTACAACCCATGCAGTTTAGACCGTTTGCAATAATAATCTTGTGAGAAACATCTGCCGTTTTTATCCCTCGGAAAGGGTCCCTCGGGTTTACACGATTCCAACTCAAGTACGGTCCTCTTTAGCATAGGATCCGTTAAATCCACTGGGAAATTGGCTCTGTCTGATGGATACTCATACTCACCTGTGGTCGTTGTTGCCTTCTCTAGATTAATAATAGCATCCTCAGACTCCTCGCCTGGTTGATCAGTGGGAGTGCAGCTAGTAGACTGGTCAGGTGGAGGGTCCTCGTTGTCGTCGGCCGGGTCAGCCCGCGCCATGCTAGCTGCAGTAACACTGGCCTCCACAGTGGTGCTGCTAGCAACAGGTGCATCGACGACGTTTGTCCCTGACACAGTGCTAATCGCATCCCTACCCGCGTCTCAGAAGCTGCATTGGGTAATAGAAAAGATGACATTTTTCTAAGTTTCGCTGAATTTTGTTCCTTTTTATAGGAAAGTTCCCGTTTTTGCGCACCGCTGAGGTATTTTCGCTTGCTCATTCTCCTTGTGTCTCGCTGCCAAGACGTGTGACGTCAAAATCATGTTGCTATTGGATACGGCTAACTATGTATATGATTCTGAACATGTTGTGGAATCAATGCCATTTACTGCATGTACAATGTCTCCACTTCCACTATACTGTACTATCCATTTATTAGGACATGATCCACTCTTTGGCCTCTATAAGCAGCTTTCAAATCAATAGGTGTGGTGCTGTCATTTAGCTGGCTTTTCAAGTCCAGTTGTATTTTGCCTAACCTCATCCAGTTAATTCATTCCCACGGTGAGGTCACTGTCCTATATTTGTAGTTCTACAGTAAGGCGGTTGCCCCATGTTTATTCCAATCACTCTTGTACTTGTACAGAGTATCCTCATTGTCATCATGAGTCTAATGGAGAGTGTTCTAGGTTATTTCTAGTGTTCTGAAATCCTAACTGATTTGTCAGTCGGAGCTGGACGATTTCTGCTGTGGTGTTCTAAACTTGTTGTTTTTTGTTTGGTGGATCCAGGGGCCTGTAAAACAATCAAGAGTCATAGACTTGACTGAGGAGGAAGAGGATGAGGATGAGGATGAGGAGGAAGAGGATGAGGAAGAGGATGAGGAAGAGGATGACGATGTCGTAGGTGAGACTGATATCCCTATCTATTCAACCTCCCCAAATACTCGCATGTCACCCCTCTCCTTCGCACCCTGCACTGGCTCCCGATAGCAGCTCGCATCAGATTCAAGACCCTGGTGCTTGCATACCAGGCAGCTAAAGGGACAGCCCCTGCCTACCTGAAGGAAATGGTAACCCCCCAAACCCCTGCCCGCTCACTCCGTTCCTCCACCTCGGCTGGCCGACTGGCCCCACCTCCTCTACACAGCAGTCGGGCTGCCCGATCACGTCTCTTCACAACACTGGCTCCCCGCTGGTGGAATGAGCTCCCCACGGCTGTCAGAACGGCAGAGTCACTACCCATCTTCCGTCGTAGACTGAAGACCCATCTCTTCAGGTTACATCTTAACTGCTCCTCCTGAGACTGAGACTCTTCTGACCCTCACCACTACGTCTCCTAAAGACACCCGCTTTCCCCTCTACTGTGTCCCTAAGAACTTCTATTGCCCCCCTTGTACTGTTTCTCAGTTTCTCCAGTAATATAAAAAAATAAAAATAAAAATAAAAAAACGTTTTAGTAGAAGGCCATAATAGGGAGAAGGTTTTTCCTTCTATCAGTGGCCCCGGGCCCGAGCTAGAGTACTCTTCCTGCAACGAATAGTGGACTGCTGATTCACATGCTTAGTATTCAAATGTATTGATTGTAAGTCGCTTTGGAATAAGGCGTCTGCTAAATGCCAAAAATGTAAATGTATCCATTCCTCTTCTTTTTGGAGACTTTTAATTTTTGATTTTCTACAAGTGACAAAATGTTTTATTTCACATCATTAGTGAAAGAAACCAAAGCCAAGAGGAAACGGAAGCTGATTGTGGACACACTGAAGGAGCTGGACAGTAAGACCATCCGCGCCCAGCTGAGTGACTCTGATATCGTCACCACCCTGGACCTGGCCCCGCCCACCAAGAAGCTGATGATGTGGAAGGAGACCGGGGGTGTGGAGAAGCTGTTCTCTCTCCCTGCCCAGCCTGCCCGGCCTGCCACCCTGCCAGACAAGTCCAACCATCTGGAATATGACGACTTGGAGGAATACAACGATGGAGGAATGCTGGGTATATACATTAACTGAATATTATACGGTTGCTGAATTACAGATGGTGCGTCAGAGTCGATGGCTGAATCTCAAACGTCCTTCCCTCCGTCCTTTTTTATGCATTGAAGAGAGGTTACACTGTTTTGTCCCTTCTGAACTTCTCCAATGTGTTCTGAGAATCATGCAAAACATCAAGGGAAAACCTTTGAGATTCACTCAATAGCCTGAAACAGTAGTGTGATTACAGCAATCTGTGTCTCGTTCAGAATGGTTTGTTATCAGTCATGGAATGTTTTTTTTCTTGTTTTTTAGTGGATAAACTCCTGAGCAACGAGGATGGTGGTGGTATCTTTGATGACCCTCCAGCAATCACTGACAGTGTGATGATGCCCCCAGATCATGATGATGAGGATGACTTTGACAACTTACAATCCCGTAAGTTTTCCCTGTTGGTTGGTCATTCCTCTCTTGCTGTGTTGATGCTGTTAGATTTGGTGTAATGACAGCATTAAACTAGATGAATAGTCACCAATGTCACCATAATCACTAACATGTTATATTTTCATTTCCATCTTTTCCTCCTATCTTCATCTCTGTCCAGCGGGCCCTGACAGCCCTGACTCTGGACCTGCAGAGAAATTGCCCCCCACTATAGACGTGACTGAACAGACCACTCTGGTTCACAATGAGGAAGAGGCCTTCGTCCTGGAGCCCATTGACATCACTGGTAAGCAGACCTGTGTCAGTCAGTCAGCATTCAAATAACACCAACTACTTAGTTTGAGAGAGCATAATTTGCCTGTAAAGTCAAACCTGAATAACAGGAGGCACTTTTAATTTTCTACAAGTGACAAAATGTTTTCTTTCACATCATTAGTGAAAAAAACCAAGGCCAAGAGGAAAGGGAAGCTGTTTGTGGACACACTGAAGGAGCTGGACAGTAAGACCATCCGCGCCCAGCTGAGTGACTACTCTGATATCGTCACCACCCTGGACCTGGCCCCGCCCACCAAGAAGCTGATGATGTGGAAGGAGACCGGGGTTGTGAAGAAGCTGTTCTCTCTCCCTGCCCAGGCGCTCTGGAACGGCAGGCTGCTGAAGGTAACGCACACAAAAAAATACCTTAGTATTTACAACAACCGTTAGTTGTTACCTCAATGCCTTGTTCAAATGGAAATAGTAAGTATTAGGGATGTCCCGATCCCACTTTTTCACTACCGATACCGATACCGATACCTGGGCTTCGGGTATCTGCGATACCGATACCGATCCGATATTTGTATACATTTTTTGACCCCTGAATAATAACAAATACCTCCCCAGTATACTGTATAGTCCACACCAACAACAGTTAAATTAAAGACTGCCAGCCTTTATTAAAGCAACAAATGCGACGTGTTGTGGATTGGAACTACGGATCATAAGCTTTCAAATGATGTGTCATACATTGAAATCCGAAAAAATATGAAGTTAGAGTCATTTGAATGTTGTTAGACGTCAGGCACATATAGGGTTAACCTCTTTGTAATGAAACCGGAAGCTGTATCCAATATACCCATTATGCGCATATAGGACTCGCGTGAAGCATTTCTGCGACACGCGTTTCTGTTCAGTTTTCATTCCCTCATCGCTTATACACAGAAGTTTGACTGCGCATGACAGTAGTTCAGCAGTAGTCGCACTGGTGCGATTGAATGTATTTCCAAGTCGCACAGAAATATATTCACTCGCAAATGCGACCAAAACAGTCGCACTATCGAGCCCTGGTCATGCTACTACTGTTGTCGTCACTTGAGTGACACGCCAGATCGGGCACGCGGATCGGAGCCTTTTTTTTTCTGGTGCGATCCGCGATCCAGCATTCAGGACCAATATCGCGGCGATATCCGATATCAGTATCGGATCGGGACATCCCTAGTAAGTATCCTAACTATCACATTAGATATGTTAAGAGATTTGCTGTGCCGTATTGACATGTCCTGTTTTGACAGATGTTCACCCGCTGCCTGACCCCGCTGGTGCCAGATGAGATGAGGAAGAGGAGGAAGGGCGGCGAGGCCGACAGCCTGGACGAGTTCCTCAAGGACCTGGAGAACCCAGAGGTTCCCAGGGAGGAAGTTCTCTCCCAGCACAGAGATGTCATCGGTAAGCTACCGCCCGCATAGCTATAACAGTGCAGCTGAACACTATACAAATATCGAGATCGTTCTAGAAATGATCAGAGCAATCGATGTATTACCGTGTGTAGACCATGATTATTTGATCTTTGTGAATCTAATGGTCTGGTTAAATCCCCCCCCAGACCAGACCATCATGGAGGAGCCCAGCCTCCTGCAGGCCTCAGTCATGGAGAGCAGCAGGACTCATCTGGATGAGACCATCATGCCACCTCCCTCTACCCCACGTGGGGTCAAGCGCAAGTCTCATGACAAAGAGGCTGCCCTGCCCGTGAGTGCACAAATCTTGCTTGTTTGTTGTTAGTAGTCACAACACACACACACACACACACACACACACACACACACACACACACACACACACACATTTTGTGATGTCAATTCCCTTGAAACTTCAATACAGTTTTCTGTGAACATTTTCCATTTCTTTTTTGTTTACGTGCAATCAGAAGACACAGGAGGAGCAAGAGCAGGTTCTTGAGGACAGGATGAAAGAGATTGAGACTTTAAGTCAAGGTGAGTGAGTGCTATGGTTGGGCCCTATCAAATTTTGAAACTGTTAAACCGTTCCCCAAATTAAACCGCGGTTTACAGTATCATGACTATCATTATTATTTTCAAACAATGACCAAAATGTGATGCGTGTTCCAGTTTTATTCTCTGAACAACATCAGAAACAGAATAGCAAACGTTAACAACATCATCTATAAAGCTACAATTATCAGGCTTGCAAATACAGCGGGTAAAAATGACATAAATTCAATGGCGTCTGTCAACCAGACGGAATGAGATTAACAACAAATCTATGGGCTAAAATGCAGTACAAATACATTTAATTAAAAGCATAGCCTATAGCATCCAGTAGGCTTATCAAGTAATAACAATAAACAAAAACGGCAGTAATGAAAATGGGCATAAAAGCGTGTCCTACAACGTTAGGCTGTTCTTCAAGCCTATTTATTGTAGGTTTTTTTGCCAGAAAAACAAGCATGTTGACTTTTTCAGGCTTCAGCAAGGCACACACGGTGAAGTCTCTTGTTTGCCTCAGTCATTATCGTTAGAAAGTTGTTATAGCTGCTCTCCTGTTGTTCCAACAGCTCTTTATAGAACACTTTCTGCTCTTCCATCAGCTCACGACAGGTTATCTATTTGACAGAACTTTTTGTAAACAATGTATTGTCATCACTTTCATAGAATCTTCAACTACACAGACAGTGGTGCTGGACAAACACTTACGGTGTTTATTATATCGAGCAATTTGACTGTATTGACAAAGAAAAAACTGGTTTACTGTATAAATGTAAAACCGCCCAAGCCTAGTCAGTGCTATGTCATACTCACTCGTTCCATTGATGCCAACTGAATGAAGCTTGCGTCTTTTTATGGTATAGAAATCGCAATGACCTCACAATTTTGTATTTCAGAACTCATCGAGCTGAAGCACACCTGCCTGCAGAATAACCTGAGTGAGGCCAAGTCCTCGTATGTTGCTAACGAGAAGGAACGTGAGAGCCCCAAAGAGAGCTTGAATGTAAGAAACGTTGAAACATACACTCTTTGATCTCACACTCTCCTCTCAACGTCCCCTCTCCCCATCCCATCCACCTAGGTTTCTGTTTGAAATGGGAGGGTGTGTGCTTACAGCATGTATTGAGAGAGTCCTGTTGACGTCCCAGCTTTCTAATGAGGGGCATGAGGTAGAGAGGCAGAAGTGGCTGGGAGAGAGGGCGATCAGGATGAAAGGGCCCCGAAGGACAATCGTTAGAGTTTGGCCGGGGTCGGACGATAAGAGACTATTGAAGAGATGAGCCTCACCATGTCTAAATGCAGATGAAATGGTAATGGAGATCATCCAGTCTTTCCTCTCCCTCTCCCACAGTTAAGAATGTGGTTATTAATCAGCAGTACTCCTGTAATTTCTGAGTGCAATTGTAGACTCAGTTTGCACACAAGGGCGATTGGACTGGCATCATGGGATTTTGTCACAGGTGACTTTGGAAACTGAAATGAAATCTACTGTATCTGAAGAACGGCAACTTTATTAAGCCTTTTACTTTTCCAAATAATGTTGGCTACTGTAGATGGGTTATCTTTACCAGAACATTTCAAGCCATGGCTTAACATGTTATCTTCCCATGTGTGTGCTAATTATATTGGTGCACTTCAAGAGATGTCTTCAGAATAACCATTGTTTGACTAACATGTCTGTTTCCAGGACCCGTCATCAAAACAACTCTCAGAGAAAGTGGAGGATCTCCCGAAGAGCACAGAGGGGAACTCTTTGGTCGAGGCCCTGAAACTGAGACTCCTGGAGAGTAATGCAGAGAAGGACCGAAAGCTCAGGGAGCTCCATGAACAGTCCACTATTCAAACACTAGAGGTCAGCAAAGAGCAGAGAATAATTTAGCTGCTTCGCATCTTGGAGTTGAGCAGAGCAACATTGAATGTTTGTTGTTGAATGTAACATTGGAGCATAAATATACCTTCTTTTCAATTTAGGGGATTGTAATCACCTTCTTGTGGTAGATCTGTACCTGCAGGGATTTTATGAATGAATGAATGAATGAATGGTCTTTATTGTCATTGCTATAGTACAGGTACCAAACAACGAAATTTGGGAGGGGTGGCTCCCCTGGTGCTAGGAAAGAAAAAACCAAAACAAAAAACAAGAAGGGAAAGGAGCTGGTTTACATAAATAAAGGCTATGTACACTATCCACTATACTATACTGTACAGATAAAACGACTAGGGTTGTCATATTGCACATAGTGTTATTGCACATTCATTTAAAGTGTCGCAGTTTGCAGGCTTGAAATGTACACATTTGTGCCTCAGCACTACACCTGATTTTTTCAATCCAGCAGCTGCCATCAATCCGTCCAGACTGTCCAGGGCCCAACCTAGGTCTTTGCTGTGTTCAGGGCCTGGATGGCCCTGGGGTAGAAGCTGAGCTTCAGTCTGTTTGTCCTTGCGGCCCTGGTCCTGTACCGCCTTTTCGAGGGCAGCCGGGCAAAGTGTTTACTGCGTGCGTTTGTGTGTGTTTAATTGGGGATATGTTTGTCTGTCTAGGTGCTGGACTCCTCTGAGGTGTCCACAGATGGTGTGAAAGTGCGCCGTTTTCCCAAGTCTGAGGTGGAGATCATGTTTACTCCTCTACATCCCAACAAGCTCAACATCAGGAAGCCAGGAGAGGATGAAGGGGTGACTGTCAAAATCACCCGCTCAACTAGGAAGAGGAAGAGCAGTGAGATGGAAAAGGCTGCTTCTGCCACCACCAAGGCTGCTTCTGCCACCACCAAGGCTGCTTCCGGAACCACCAAGCCTTCGTCAGCCGCCAAGGCAGCTTCTGGGTCGTCCACCAAGACTTCGTCAGCCGCCAAGGTTGATTCTGGGTCGTCCACCGATACTGTGTCAACCACCAAGGTTGATTCTGGGTCTGGGCACCCACAGGTGAAGAGCCAGGTGAATATTATAGGTGCTAAGTAAGCAAGAAATTACAATGTAAAAAGACATTTGCATGACATTCTCCGCTTTTAAGGAGGGGGAAAAAAGCTGTTGCGCTGAAACAAATCCCGAAAAGGGCATTTCAATGACCACATTTTCACGTTCGCCATTTGTGTCTCTCCTATCTAGTGAATTTCACTGTATTGTAGTTATTGTTCATCAAGCACATTACATATTTCTACAATATCTTCTATCCCTATGTACAGGCTAGTGTTTTGCAGTCGTAAAAGGTTAAAGAGTCATTTAAGAGCCGTGCGCATAAAAAACACTTCACTATTCACTCCGAAGGAATATCACTTCCAAGTATATCAAGTCTTTATCTTGCGGGTCTTTGGCCACATAGCTCTTTATTGATATCATAACACCATCCCTCATTTATGCCTCATGATTTTGGTATGTGGGCTGTCCGTCGCACATGATTGTCAGTCTCTGTGTTGCCTCTACTGTTATGAAGTGTGTTAACCATGTTCATACTGTAAAATGGTGGCATTTTCCCCCCTCTCTTGGACACATACATACATACAAATACATTTTAGCAAAAGCAGCGTTACTCTGTTACAGATTTATTTTAGGTCCTTGGACGTCTGTTAACCTTTGGTATTCATGTGTTGTTTACACGCAGCTGACTTTGGCATGGATGAGAGTAGAGGGTGCTTTTGAGGAGGACATCATCCATGGAGCTACAGCTGCCAATCTACTGCTGGAGGCTGAACCCGGGCCTGCCACCCTGCCAGACAAGTCCAACCATCTGGAATATGACGACTTTGGGGACAACCCCATGGAGAGCAACGATGGAGGAATGCTGGGTAAATACATTAACTGAATATTATACGATTGCTGAATTACAGATGGTGCGTCAGAGTCGATGGCTGAATCTCAAACGTCCTTCCCTCCGTCCTTTTTTATGCATTGAAGAGAGGTTACACTGTTTTGTCCCTTCTGAACTTCTCCAATGTGTTCTGAGAATCATGCAAAACATCAAGGGAAAACTTTTGAGATTCACTCAATAGCCTGAAACAGTAGTGTGATTACAGCAATCTGTGTCTCATTCAGAATGGTTTGTTATCAGTCATGGAATGTTTTTTTTCTTGTTTTTTAGTGGATAAACTCCTGAGCAACGAGGATGGTGGTGGTATCTTTGATGACCCTCCAGCAATCACTGACAGTGTGATGATGCCCCCAGATCATGATGATGAGGATGACTTTGACAACTTACAATCCCGTAAGTTTTCCCTGTTGGTTGGTCATTCCTCTCTTGCTGTGTTGATGCTGTTAGATTTGGTGTAATGACAGCATTAAACTAGATGAATAGTCACCAATGTCACCATAATCACTAACATGTTATATTTTCATTTCCATCTTTTCCTCCTATCTTCATCTCTGTCCAGCGGGCCCTGACAGCCCTGACTCTGGACCTGCAGAGCCATTGCCCCCCACTATAGACGTGACTGAACAGACCACTCTGGTCCACAATGAGGAAGAGGCCTTCGCCCTGGAGCCCATTGACATCACTGGTAAGCAGACCTGTGTCAGTCAGTCAGCATTCAAATAACACCAACTACTTAGTTTGAGAGAGCATAATTTGCCTGTAAAGTCAAACCTGAATAACAGGAGGCACTTTTAATTTTCTACAAGTGACAAAATGTTTTCTTTCACATCATTAGTGAAAAAAACCAAGGCCAAGAGGAAAGGGAAGCTGTTTGTGGACACACTGAAGGAGCTGGACAGTAAGACCATCCGCGCCCAGCTGAGTGACTACTCTGATATCGTCACCACCCTGGACCTGGCCCCGCCCACCAAGAAGCTGATGATGTGGAAGGAGACCGGGGTTGTGAAGAAGCTGTTCTCTCTCCCTGCCCAGGCGCTCTGGAACGGCAGGCTGCTGAAGGTAACGCACACAAAAAAATACCTTAGTATTTACAACAACCGTTAGTTGTTACCTCAATGCCTTGTTCAAATGGAAATAGTAAGTATTAGGGATGTCCCGATCCCACTTTTTCACTACCGATACCGATACCGATACCTGGGCTTCGGGTATCTGCGATACCGATACCGATCCGATATTTGTATACATTTTTTGACCCCTGAATAATAACAAATACCTCCCCAGTATACTGTATAGTCCACACCAACAACAGTTAAATTAAAGACTGCCAGCCTTTATTAAAGCAACAAATGCGACGTGTTGTGGATTGGAACTACGGATCATAAGCTTTCAAATGATGTGTCATACATTGAAATCCGAAAAAATATGAAGTTAGAGTCATTTGAATGTTGTTAGACGTCAGGCACATATAGGGTTAACCTCTTTGTAATGAAACCGGAAGCTGTATCCAATATACCCATTATGCGCATATAGGACTCGCGTGAAGCATTTCTGCGACACGCGTTTCTGTTCAGTTTTCATTCCCTCATCGCTTATACACAGAAGTTTGACTGCGCATGACAGTAGTTCAGCAGTAGTCGCACTGGTGCGATTGAATGTATTTCCAAGTCGCACAGAAATATATTCACTCGCAAATGCGACCAAAACAGTCGCACTATCGAGCCCTGGTCATGCTACTACTGTTGTCGTCACTTGAGTGACACGCCAGATCGGGCACGCGGATCGGAGCCTTTTTTTTTTCTGGTGCGATCCGCGATCCAGCATTCAGGACCAATATCGCGGCGATATCCAATATCAGTATCGGATCGGGACATCCCTAGTAAGTATCCTAACTATCACATTAGATATGTTAAGAGATTTGCTGTGCCGTATTGACATGTCCTGTTTTGACAGATGTTCACCCGCTGCCTGACCCCGCTGGTGCCAGATGAGATGAGGAAGAGGAGGAAGGGCGGCGAGGCCGACAGCCTGGACGAGTTCCTCAAGGACCTGGAGAACCCAGAGGTTCCCAGGGAGGAAGTTCTCTCCCAGCACAGAGATGTCATCGGTAAGCTACCGCCCGCATAGCTATAACAGTGCAGCTGAACATTATACAAATATCCAGATCGTTCTAGAAATGATCAGAGCAATCGATGTATTACCGTGTGTAGACCATGATTATTTGATCTTTGTGAATCTAATGGTCTGGTTAAATCCCCCCCCAGACCAGACCATCATGGAGGAGCCCAGCCTCCTGCAGGCCTCAGTCATGGAGAGCAGCAGGACTCATCTGGATGAGACCATCATGCCACCTCCCTCTACCCCACGTGGGGTCAAGCGCAAGTCTCATGACAAAGAGGCTGCCCTGCCCGTGAGTGCACAAATCTTGCTTGTTTGTTGTTAGTAGTCACAACACACACACACACACACACACACACACACACACACACACACACACACACATTTTGTGATGTCAATTCCCTTGAAACTTCAATACAGTTTTCTGTGAACATTTTCCATTTCTTTTTTGTTTACGTGCAATCAGTTTGTGTGATGAGGTCCTGACTGTCTGTGTTCAGGCATGATAATCGCTTACCTTTCGTTGAAATTAGCAGTTTTGAATCCAAAATAGGTGACTTCCCTGAATCATATAGATCCGATGAGTTTTTTTTATTTATTTGAATGCGGAGCGGCCCATTAGTCTGGAACGCACGTTGAACGTTCGAACGATAAGATTTTACAGAAAAGCGCAGCAACGTAGCGAACAGGTGCGCAGGCGTGAAGGGCTGAAACTGTAATGTGCGTGTGAAACTCCTTGGTGAAGAAATTGGTGACAGAACGTCAGCCGAGGTTTTTGTATGCTGAGAGAAGACAAGGACTGAAGTCGCAAATACTGAGATAAGAATGTAACGTTAACAAAATACAAATTGCTAGCTAACGATAGATGGCTAACTTTGGTACTAACATTTGGTACTAACATTACTAAGTGCAGTACAGATACAGTACAGATAACTACCAACATTAGCGTTGTCAGCCTATTTTGCAAGCTGTTAGCCCCTTTCACACATAGTTCGAGCTAAATGCCCGAAAAATATGATGATTAATACATATAAAACTGAGGTATGATATATGGCAGATATATATGGCAGTCTCAGGCGCCTGTCACGTCTCCAGTAGCTACATTAGAACTTTGCATCCTTTGATACATATAAGGATCTTGTAACTTCGCAAACAATGGCAACATTTTAATAGTTTACTCTATGTTCAACTGGAAAAGGTAGTGACAGAAGATTTTCGTGTTTTGATTTCGCTGGGAGTTTGTTAAAAATGCCTTTCCACCAAAGAACCGTGGAGCCGCGCCGTGTGAGCAGGCTGAGGGTCATACAATATTTGTATATTAAAGGCAACGCCGCGGCAGTTGAACATAGAGTAAACTATTTCAATTCTGCCATTGTTTGCGAAGTTACAAGATCCTTACATCCCGTCAAGATCCTTGATGATATAAATATGATGATAAATACATATAAAACGGCACATATATGGCAGTCTCACGCGCCTGTCACGTCTCCAGTACATTAGAACTTCGCATCCTTTGATACAAGTTACAAGATCCTTACATCCCGCCATATGTATCAAAGGATGCAAAGTTCTAATGTACTGGAGACGTGACAGGCGCGTGAGACTGCCATATATATCATACCTCCGTTTTATATGTATTTATCATCATATTTTTCGATATATAACGGAAGTATGATATATGGCAGATATATGGTACCCTATATATGTGTTGAGCTTGGGTGCACATGAATCGCGTATGAACAATAAGTAAAGCAGACTCGGTATTCTCTTCAGCATTAGGACGTACCTTCATACAAGAACAGAATAACAGTGCGACTGCTACCGTAGTACACAGACTAAGGGCGTCATCAAATATATATATATATATATATATATATATATATACATGGGCGTCACCACCATATATTTGGGGGGGGACGTGTCCCCCCCACCTTTGAAACAAGGTCGTTTGGACCCCCCCACATTTGCCATCAAAAATATGTTGCATGACTGGTCAGCATTATTTTCATTGCTTCACAATCAAATCCGTTCCACTTTATGAGTAGGGGATTGCCCATATCCAGAAATCCACTCTGCGTTTTACTTCTGTTTTTAACACGGCAGCAGCAGCATCAGACACGCACGCAGATTCAAAACATTCAGACTGAGGCAAGACGATATTTAGATCATCCACCAAGATGGATATAAGGAATTTTTTTTCTAAGAAGAGAAAAGTAAGTCAAAGTCATCCAAGTTTTCCCGTGAGTGGCCAAACAGCAACATTGCGTTCTCTCAAGATCAAACACAGCCAGCTTTTCTGATAAGAATGTTAGCACCTTATGAGACATTCTCTGTATTAGCAATAGAATTAGCATAGCCTACTAGCAACCAAATACGAGCTAGATCAGCTATATGGCACTAGCAGTTTTGTTAGGCATTACTAGTCCGGTTAGACATGTTTAAATGCAGAACAGACACAGGCGAAATGTCATCAAAAGCACAGAATGGCGACAAACACCTCACAGTGCTTACCTGTCCTGTCATTATTGCATCTCCTGCCGTGTTCATTGCCCTGAGCATTTGCACTATTTAATTTGGCCATTGCACCCACCCAAAGAATCAATTTTGCATCTGATTGCTTGAGCTAGGGTTTAAAAATAAGAAGAAAACACCTGTTCCATTTATTTTTTTATTTATGTCAAATGTTCTATTAGAGAAAAACAATATGAACAAGTGCTCAATGCATCCCCATTTCTCCTGATATAGGTGGTTGAGAGTGAGAGTGAGTCAGAGGCAGGGGCAGCAGGCAGGGGCAGTGGAGACAGCTCTGTTGCTGAAAGGTGACAGGCAGTTAAGGAAAATTTAGCATTGCTTATTATTATTAAATATTATTATTATTAATAATAAACCTTTAAAAGTGCCGACTCAGTGCTATGGCCAGGTCTGAAGCCAGACTGAAACTTCTCCAGGATGTTGTTCTGTTGGAGGTAGGGCCACAGCTGGCTGAGGACAGCCTTTTCCAGGAGCTTGGACACGACTGGGAGCTTGGAAATAGGTCTGTAATTACTGGGGTTGGAGGGGTCCAGGTTAGGTTAGGACAGTGTCTGAGCAACCTGTAAAAAGCCTTGGCAGGTGGTATGATGCAAGCCTGAAGGACAAAGACCAGGTGCTACAACTGCGCAAAGATATCAGCAGTGGCCTGCAGTCCATCGACAAAACACAGCTACCTGGAAAGCTAAAGGCTTGGTGCCTGCAGTTTGGACTCCTACCACGGATGCTGTGGCCCCTCGCAGTGTATGAGGTCCCAATCTCAACCGTAGAGAAGTTGGAAAGAGGAGTCACAGGCTACATCAAGAAATGGCTCGGAATTCCACGATGCCTTACCACCATAGGTCTCTACGGAGATAGCATCCTCAAGCTGCCCCTCACCAGTCTCACAGAGGAGTTCAAGTGTGCAAAAACAAGACTCCAGATGACACTGAATGAATCCAGAGATTTAGTGGTGAGCAACAACGCACCAACCTTGGCAACCGGGCGCAAATGGACACCAGCCAAAGCGGTGGAGGAAGCAACAGCAGCCCTCAAACATGCTGACATTGTGGGGTATGTTCAGCAGGGAAGAGGAGGCTTCGGGCTAACAGCTGCTCGCCCTGCTTGGAGTAAGGCCACAGCACCAGAACGGAGGAAGATGGTGGTGGAGGAAGTACGCCATCAGGAGGAGGCTGGAAGATGGGCCAAGGCAGTCTCTCTTGCCAAGCAGGGACAGTGGACGCGATGGGACAGTGTGGAGAGGAGGAAGATTAGCTGGAAGGACATGTGGGCCATGGAAGCGAGGCAGTTGAGCTTTATTATCAGAGCTACATACGACGTCCTTCCAACACCAGTTAACCTTGGCCAGTGGTATGGTGAAGACCCGGGGTGTGCCCTTTGTTCCACGCCAGCCACCCTCAGGCACATTCTTTCAGGATGCAAAACTAGTCTCGCCCAAGGACGCTACACGTGGCATCACAACCAAGTCCTGAAGATCTTTGCATCCACCCTGGAGGACAAACGAGCTGCCACCAACTCCCTACCGCCATCAGCATCCAACCACCAACAGGCAATTACCTTTGTCCGTGAGGGGGCAAAGGTTACCAGGAGCAGCTCGACACCATCTGAGCGAGGCCAGCTACGGTTGGCCCGCGACTGGAAGATGCTGACTGATATTGGACGACAGCTTGTGTTTCCTAAAGAGATCGCCATAACCACCCTGAGACCTGACTTGGTTCTCTGGTCCCCTTCTCTAAAAAAGGTGTACATCATCGAACTAACCGTACCCTGGGAGGACGCAGTGGATGAAGCTTACGAGCGGAAACATCTACGCTATGCTGAGCTCGCCGCCGAAGCACAACACCGCGGCTGGAACACTGAAGTCCGCCCAGTGGAGGTGGGGTGCAGAGGGTTTGTGGCAAGATCTACCACCAGATTGTTTACAGACCTGGGAATCAGAGGCCAAAGCCTGCGTTAAGCCATCAAAGCTGCATCGGAAGCAGCCGAAAGAAGCAGCCAGTGGCTTTTTATGAGAAGGAAAGATCCCTGCTGGGCCCCGAAGTAGCCAACCAGAAGGTATGCGGTCAGCTTAGGCCTGACTCAGGGAAAAGGACGCCCCTGCCTTGCATAGTCTCATGAGACGTCAGCCATTCTCATGACGAATTAGGATTGACGCAAGTTCGGGGCTGATCCCCCTGAGCTGGCCACCTCTGGCGAGGGTGTATAGTGTGATGGCCGAAACACCCCATGACCTGGAGGAACACTACTGATGATGCGTCCGAAATTAAACCTAACCCCAGCCCCCCCCCCCCCGCATGAACCACTCACCACCAAGATGACACACACGCACACACACACACTCTCACGTACGTGCCTGCACAAAATAATTTACATCTTATCCTGTGTTTCATAAATCCAAACCAAAAATCAGTAGTGTATCCCAGTAGTGTATCTCAGTAGTGTATCCCAGTAGTGTATCCCAGTAGTGTATCTCAGTAGTGTATCCCAGTAGTGTATCCCAGTAGTGTATCCCAGTAGTGTATCCCAGTAGTGTATCCCAGTAGTGTATCCCAGTAGTGTATCCCAGTAGTGTATCCCAGTAGTGTATCCCAGTAGTGTATCCCAGTAGTGTATCCCAGTAGTGTATCTCAGTAGTGTATCCCAGTAGTGTATCCCAGTAGTGTATCCCAGTAGTGTATCCCAGTAGTGTATCCCAGTAGTGTATCTCAGTAGTGTATCCCAGTAGTGTATCCCAGTAGTGTATCCCAGTAGTGTATCCCAGTAGTGTATCCCAGTAGTGTATCTCAGTAGTGTATCCCAGTAGTGTATCCCAGTAGTGTATCCCAGTAGTGTATCCCAGTAGTGTATCTCAGTAGTGTATCCCAGTAGTGTATCCCAGTAGTGTATCCCAGTAGTGTATCCCAGTAGTGTATCTCAGTAGTGTATCCCAGTAGTGTATCCCAGTAGTGTATCCCAGTAGTGTATCTCAGTAGTGTATCCCAGTAGTGTATCCCAGTAGTGTATCCCAGTAGTGTATCCCAGTAGTGTATCCCAGTAGTGTATCCCAGTAGTGTATCCCAGTAGTGTATCCCAGTAGTGTATCCCAGTAGTGTATCCCAGTAGTGTATCCCAGTAGAGCTCTGTGGATCTTAAAATAATTTCTGGTGGAATAACTTCAAGGGCCTCAAACACCTCAAACACAACCTAATGTTCTTCACTTGGGGCATGAGCTCTTGCGTGTCTTGATGGAGTGCAGCTGTTGTAACCCTCTCCTCCCCTCCCCCTCCTCCTCCCCTCCCCCTCCTCCTTCTCCCCCCCCCCCAGCCTAAGCAGACGCCGGTCCTGGGCGCGGCCAACAAGGCTCTGAGCGTGACCACGGTCCCCGGCAGGAGACTCTACACCAAGACCCCCTCTGACCCCCCCGCCCCGCCCAGGTACACACACACACACACACACCAAGACCCCCTCTGATCCCCCCGCCCCGCCCAGGTACACACACACACACACACACACACAGGGACACAGGGACACACAGACAAACACACACAGGGACACACACACACAGACACACACAGGAACACACACAGGGACTCACAGGGACACACATACAGACACACACACACACACACAGACACACACACACACACACACACACACACACACAGGGACACACTGTGTCCCTGTGTGTGTGTGTGTGTGTGTGTGTGTGTGTGTACACACACAGACACATTTTAATCATTTATTTATGTCCACATAGAAACAAGTATACAGGGACACAAATACTGAAGGCACAGATGGGATGCATTCACAAACAGACATGGACAATGTCTTTCACATACAACAGGACAAGACTCACGGGTACAAGTAACACCGTCTCCGCCATATATGGCGGCTGCCAATAATCGCAGAGACAGAGCAATACTTGCTGAGCCTTTTTGCTTCTCCCTTGGACATTCCCAGTAGACGTAGTCCTCTGACAACCAATCTGTGCACATGTCCAAGACTGCCAAATATAAAGACTAATAGCGTACACCTATAGCCTAGCTCTGAGATGGTATCTACAAGCTGCTGGTATTTCATGACCTTAGTCATGAAGGCTTCCTCTAGGCTTATATCAAAGGTGCATGCTACCTCTAATACAGACACCTCTCTGGACTCTTCATTAACAACAACAACATCTGGTGTGTTAGCAGACAACTGTGAAAAGTGACATTGGTCATTACAGAAATTGAACATAGATGCATTGACACAAGCATGTGTATACATTTTCACTGTAACTGGGAAGTGGAGTGATATGTCCTTTACTATAAGGCTCACAATTCTGTCATGGCGTGCTATATACATTCCTTTGTAAACATAACAGCCATTCAAGATGTGTGATAGTGTTTCTGTAACCTGTTCTGTGGTGTGGTGCAAGCAATGAGGAACCTGAGTGGAAGGAAACCAAATAGAGAGGTTGAGTCTGGTAGGAAGGACTTGTAATCTGGCCTTGGTTGTGAATATGACAATGTCCTCATCGAGTGCAGTGTTTTTTAGAAAAGAATGAGAAACAGAGTGATCAGCTGTGGGAAGACATGCCAGTTTTCCCTGGAGTTTCAGACCAGTCCAGTGTTGTTGTTGTTGATGTTGATGAAGGTCCATGAGAGTCCGTCTGGCCCCTCTAGATGTTAGCTGGTGGCTCTGTCCAGCAAAGGAGGCTGTTGCCCTGACCTGTGTGAGAGGGTCAGATATACAGTTCTCTGAGACCCGAACTGTCTCAGAGTCAGACCGCACCCACTCCAGGGACACCCCGGCTCGGACACAGAGGTCATTCAGGTCTGGCCAATCAGACCAAACTCCAAAACCAGCGGAATGAGTGTCCAATTTTCCGCTGGGTTTCCTCTTGAACCCAAGGAAGTGGGGCTCCGCCCCCCTGGCAACTGGGACCTTCCTTCTCCTCAGGTCCAGGAACATGGAGGAGCGGGCCAGCTCCCTGACGTCCTTGTCGTCGTTGTTAAGCATCCTGAGAAGATGGGAAATTCTCATGCTGGTGTAGATCCATTCTACATTGGGGACCCCTAGCCCTCCCTCCCACTGGGGATGAAAGATGATGTCACGGGTGCTGTGTGAATTGAGTCCAAGCCACCTGCGCACTACGCTCACAGTCTTGTTGTTCATTTCACACAGCACTTTCTGGGGGATGTGGACATTGGAGAAGAGGTGCTGAACTTTGGACAGGGCCACCTGCCTGATGGCTTCTAACTTCATAGTTAGTGGCAGAGGACAACTGTCTATCAAGTCCAGCCTGGAAGTGAACTCAGTCAGGATGTTATTGACTTGCTCCTTCCACTCTCCTGCGATGTTAATTTTATGTCCAAGATATGGGTATGTCTCATGAAGAGAATTTACACGAATGGGCTGTGTTGCTAAAGAGAACACAGGGGGTGTGTCTGTTTTTGAGTGGTACCACCTGTTCCCCCCACTCCGCCTCTCATACAGGACAGCGCATTTGCTGGCTTTGACCTCCAGGCCAGACCATTCCAGAAAACGATCCGTCCTGCAGAGCATGTTCTTGATGACGCTCTCTTCCCTGGAGGCCAGGACAACATCATCTGCGTAGCCCTGCACTGGGTTGGGGGAGATGACACCCTCAGGGGCACACTGACACAGCCACTTAATCCACTGGTTGATGGCAATTATGAAATTAACCGCGCTCCATGGACAGCCAGTTTTAATGCCTGTCTGAAGTGGTGTTGGGCGAGTGAGCTGCTTCCCACAGATTACTTGGATGGTGGAGCTTCGGTACACATCTCTCACAATGTCAATGAATAGCTGGGGTAGCTGTATCTCTTCCAGTGATCTAATCATTATATTGTGAGCTAATGTCCCAAAAGCATCTCTAAAATCAAGAAAGACTGTAAAGAGTTTACATGACTGATGTTTAAAGTCATCTATCCCTGTCTTAAGGCAGAACACATGCTCATCCATACCCATCCTGCTGATGTAAGCCTTCTGTTTGGTGGACAAGATATTAGCATCCACCAACCAGGGCAGGACTCGGGCCAGTATGCACTTCATGAACACCTTATAGATGGTAGGGAGAAGAGAGATGTCCCTCCATGTTGTTGGATCTTCAGGGATATTGCCTTTCTTTGGGATGCGATGTATCAATGCTCCTTTCCATGAATCTGGAACTCGCTTATTCTCCAAACAGACATTAGGGACACACACACACACACAGGGACACACACACACACACACACACACACACACACACAGGGACACACACACACAGGGACACACACACACACAGGGACACACACACACACAGGGACACACACAGGCACACAGGGACACACAGGCACAGTGTTCCTGTGATGAAATGTTTGGTGTGTTCTTCCTGTTGCCATGGTGACAGGGATGCAGTGACTGAGTCGTCGGAGGCGCGAGAGAACGAGGAGAACCCAACTGTCATTAAAGAAGACAGGAAGAAGGTGAGAGGAGGAGGAGGAGGAGAGGAGGAGGGGGGAGGAGGAGAGGAGGAGGAGAGGGAGGAGGAGAGGGAGAAGAAGAGGAGGAGAGGAGAGAGGAGAGGAGAGAGGAGAGGAGAGGAGAGGAGGAGGAGAGAGAGGGGAGGAGAGGAGGAGGAGGGAGGAGAGAGGAGAGGAGGAGGAAGAGGAGGAGAGGAGAGAGGAGGAAGAGAGAGGAGGAGGAGGAAGAGGAGGAGAAGGAGAGATGAGGAGAGGAGGAGGAGAAGGAGGAGAGGAGGAGGAGAGGAGGAGAGAGGAGGAGGAGGAGAGAGGAGAGGGGAGGAGAGGAGGAGGAGAGGAGAGGAGAGGAGGAGGAGAGGGGAGTAGAGGAGAGGAGAGAGGAGGAGAGGAGGAACCATCTTGAATGTGCCTAGTCGTCACTCCTGGGTTTGATTTAACTAATACCTCTTTACTTTCTCTCCCTCCACTCCCCTCCCTCCCCTCCCTCCCTCCCTCCCCTCCCTCCCTGTCAGGAGGAGGCAGGTCAGACCCCCCCCCCTACGACGGGGGCCGCTCCGGTGGCCAAACGCCGCGGCCGCCCCCCCAAGTCCTCCCTCCCCCCCGCCTCCCCCCTGGCCACAGACAAGGACGCAGCGGGGGGGGGATGGGGGGGGAGGCAGGGCTGGGAGGGGCCGGAAGAGGGCGGCGCCCGTCCAAGACCCCGCCTCCGACCCCTCGGTGGAGCCAATCACCACCATCAAGATACCAAAGGGAGGGAGGGGGACGACTAATGGTGCCTTCATGTGATCTCAGAAACTTGAAACCTTTTAAAGTAAAAAAAAAACTAACGCACGTTATTTTGCGTAAGCACTTCCTATTTTGATACTTGCAAGAGTGTGAGAGGTTAGCTAGCTACACACCTAGGGCCATACCAATTTTTTCGTTCTTTGTGTTCTTTGAGGCCTTCAGTGTATTTTTGATGTTGATGCGAATTTTACACATTTTCTAAGAAACCGTAGTGTCTCCCCTCCTCTCTCTCTGTCTCCTCCTCTCTCTGTCTCCCCTCCTCTCTCTTTGTCTCCCCTCCTCTCTCTCTCTGTCTCCCCTCCTCTCTCTCTCTGTCTCCCCTCCTCTCTCTCCCTGTCTCCTCTGTCTCCCCTCCTCTCTCTCTCTCTGTCTCCCCTCCTCTCTCTCTCTCTCCTCCTCTCTCTCCCTGTCTCCCCTCCTCTCTCTCTCTGTCTCCCCTCCTCTCTCTCTCTGTCTCCCCTCCTCTCTCTCTGTCTCCCCTCCTCTCTCTCTCTCTGTCTCCCCTCCTCTCTCTCTCTGTCTCCCCTCCTCTCTCTCTCTGTCTCCCCTCCTCTCTCTCCCTGTCTCCCCTGCTCTCTCTCTCTGTCTCCCCTCCTCTCTCTCTCTCTGTCTCCCCTCCTCTCTCTCTCTGTCTCCCCTCCTCTCTCTCCCTGTCTCCCCTGCTCTCTCTCTCTGTCTCCCCTCCTCTCTCTCTCTCTGTCTCCCCTCCTCTCTCTCCCTGTCTCCCCTGCTCTCTCTCTCTATCTCCCCTCCTCTCTCTCTCTGTCTCCCCCCCCCCCCCCGCCTCCCCTCTAGCAGGTCAGTGTCCAGGGTTAGGGTTAGATGTTTTACAGACTGAAATGACGTGTAAAAGTTCAGACGGTCAAGGTACTTCCTCCGCCTTGCAGGTCTGTTCTCTGTTGTCAGTTCTTAGAGTACACAGGGAAACGCCTTCTACATTGCATTGATGATATTGATCATTGATTTTGTTTTTGGTGTAGATGTATAAGGATGTTTTTCCACATGGATCATATTTAATTTTCTTACATTTTTGGGGGGGGGCAGAATAGAATGATAATAAATGCTTTTAGATGTGCCGATTCACTGTGGTTTATTTGACACCCTTTTATCTCCCATAATGCATTGCTGTACTTGTAGGGATGGTGGATTTGATCATATGGGGACAATGTTAGCATCCCCACAGCATCAGTGACTTGGTAAAAATGTCATTGCATGTGTGCGTGCCCCCTCCTCCCTCGCCCACAGTATTTTACTCAATATGCGCAACACTAAATGTTGAAATAGCAGTAATACCACGTTCATTGATAAAATGACATAAGGGATGGAAGTTTTAGAAGGGGGATGAAAACTGCTGCTTACGGTGCTAATCTAATATTACTAACACATACAAACGTCTAATCTAATATTGAGTTTGAACCACCTGCCCCCCCCCCCACTGATCAACGTGTCCCTCTGTCCTCCCCCTGTCCTCCTGTCTGCAACAGACATTACAGAAACACATTAAAAAACCCAATGCTTTTTTTGTTTTGTTTTTTTAAATCAAAGAAACATGACCGTTTCACTATAAATAACCAAATAACCATGCATGTGACTGCTGCTTCAAGAGGGGGAACAGAACAAAAAAAAACAAAGTCCAAAACCCCAAACTGAGGAACCCTCAGATGACGGGGGGACTGACACCTTCCCCCCTGTTCATTCCTTAAGTTTCTTTTCTTCTTCTTCTTCTTCCTCCGTCTTTGTGGTGCGATGTGGGACATGGGGATGTGGGACATGGGGAGGACCTCAGGAAGAGAGAGAGAGGACCAGTCTCATTTCTTCTTCTTTTTCTATTTTTTGTCCTTTCTTTGTTTCTAACAAAATATAGATCCAGCTATCGATGGTGTGTTCTAGTGATGATGATGATGATGATGATGATGGCTCTGGGGGGGGAGGGGGGGGGGGGGCACTAATGGTGCCTTCATGTGATCTCAGAAACTTGAAACCTTTTAAAGTAAAAAAACAAAACTTGTTGAGACTGGTACAATGTCCCATGAAGGGGAAGGAGTGTGTCAAGTTTGGTGAGTGTGACTGTAGCAGTCTCTAGGCACAGAGGGAGGTCGACACAGAGGAATGGTACAGAATATGCTTTTATTTAATGGTTGCACAGCTCAGCCCCGTCACTGACGTGCTGAGCGAGTCTTTTCCCCCCCGCTGTTCTCCCTTTCGGGACCCGCTCCGTCCGCTCCTGGCAGAGCCCTCGCTCTCGCCCCGCTGCTCCGCTCCTGGCAGAGCCCTCGCTCTGCTGTTCTCCCTTTCGGGACCCGCTCCGTCCGCTCCTGGCAGAGCCCTCGCTCTCGCCCCGCTGCTCCGCTCCTGGCAGAGCCCTCGCTCTGCTGTTCTCCCTTTCGGGACCCGCTCCGTCCGCTCCTGGCAGAGCCCTCGCTCTCACCCGCTGCTCCTCCCTTTCGGGACCCGCTCCGTCCGCCCGGCTCCCTGCACCTCACCCCCTTTCGGGATCTCGTGCGTCCTCGCCGCGGCTCTCTCTCTCTCTCTCTGTCTTACAGTGTCTCCACCCGGTCAGGTACTTCCTGCCCTACTCATCTCCCGAGGGAACAAACACACACAGGTTAAATAGACCAGTGGAACAACGAGTCTGATCACTGACACCTGTCCGTAATCAGCCCATTATTCCCCTCCACGGCAGTCTAGCTCCCTCTGCAGGCCAGAACGCGCCATGTTCCCCACAGTGACTCTTTCGCAGCCCGTTCCCTGGGCCCAAACGTACCCCAGCACTTTAATTCAGGCTTTTGGGCCTAGTCTAGTGTGACATTAAAGGTTAAAGGACTTTAGCGTCGCAACCGTAGGTGCCACAGACACGGTTCAGATATTTTCCGACTCGGCTCGGCCCCACCGACAGGCCACACCCACTTTGATACAAGCCACTCCCCCTAACTGTCTAAATCACACCCACTTTGACACAAGCTCCACCCACTTTAATACAAGCCACTCCCCCTAAGTGTCTAAGCCACTCCCACTTTGATACAAGCTCCACCCACTTTGATACAAGCCACTCCCACTTTGATACAAGCCACTCCCCCTAACTGTCTAAGCCACACCCACTTTGATAAATAAATTATATTTATATAGCGCTTTTCCGAGGCTCAAATACCCTGACAATATGGGGAAAACAGGAAAGTGCTGTGTCCCTTGTTGTATGAATAGATCCGACCGGTCTCAAAATGTAGCCTATAATTAATGCAAGTGCAATCGGGCTAACGTTACTCATTCTCGCAGTTCCAAATGAATGAACGTTGAAGCGCACTGCCGTCGGGTTGTAAAATAGCCTAGTTTGATAGGCCTATTGACAGCGAATAAAACAGTGAAGATGACAATTGTTTCTGCTGTTGTTATTAAAATCTGTTCTCCGTTGGTTGTATCTCAAAATGTGGCCTATTAAAATCTGTTCTCCGTTGGTTGTATCTCAAAATGTGGCCTATTAAAATCTGTTCTCCGTTGGTTGTATCTCAAAATGATGTGGCCTAACTAATGATGTGGCCTAACTAATTAATGCAAGTGCAGCCAGGGGCGTGTCCAGGGGGTGGCCTGGGGTAGCACGTGCCACCCCTGAAATCTGATTGGCCACCCCAGGTGCCACCCCCCTGATTGATTGGCACACAGCTGACATGATGTATATAATTTGATGTAAAGAACTCTCAAAAAACACATACGAAATATTGTTTTAAGTACAATAAAGCTTTATTTCTTTTAAGAACGTGTGGAGTGCATCTCCAGCAGTGCGATATCTGTAAACATACTATCTGTAGACTCTCCGCTCAGGGTTGCCAGATGGGATTGACAATTTCGAGCCTAACCAGTCTAAAAACAGCTAAATCCACAAAAAACCAGCCCATCTGGCAACCCTGTCTCCACTGCTTCAAACTCTTCCACCGACACTCGAATGGAATACACTCATGACCAAATGTAATACGCTGCGCTCAAATGTAATACACATGCTCAATGGAATACACTCGTGACCAAATGTAATACACATGCTCAATGGAATACACTCATGACCAAATAAAAAATACGCTGCGCTCAAATGTAATACACATTGATTTTATTTTGGCACAAATATGCCGTATTTTTGCATTGTATTTAGTGTTACACGTGTATTGCATTCCGATGTGTGTATTGCATTCCGATGTGTGTATAGCATTTAAATTGATTGAGATTGTTTATTTGAGGTAAGCCCCTTGAGAAGAATCTTCTCATTTTCGAGGGGGTCCTCACATGACGATACAAACATAATCGTAACACATAACAAATAACAATACAAAGCACCTACACACACACTCACACACACAGCCCGTCATCACTCCACAACCCACCACTACAACCCAACCGCAATATATACAAGCAACAGTCAGATACATACATAATATAATTATCCGAAGACATCAGCAAGTAATCGAAATTGGCAACAACAGAAAGCACATTTAAGGAAAATACAGATACGAACAACCTGAAAACTAGCCGGTCCAAACCCCCCACATAATTAATAGCATAAGCAGGGCTTTTTTAAATAGGAAAGTAAAGATGATTTAAAGGATTGAAAGGATGTGATGGACCTTAAAGGGGAAGGGAGATTGTTCCAGTCACTAGGGGCCTTGTAGGCAAATGAATTACGACCTAATTTTTTTCGGTATCTGGGAACACAGAAAAAGAGGTTTTGATGTTGTCTGAGTGGATAGGGAGAACTACGGGGGACCAAGTAAACTTTTAAATACATGGGATATTTAAAGTAAATACATTTATAAATAAATTGTAACCAATGGGCTTGCCTTCTGTCTTCAAGTGAAAACCAGTTGAGTGAATCATACATTAGACAGTGGTGTGTAAAATAATGACATCTGAGAACAAAACGACAGAGGGAGTTGAACAAGACATTTAGGGGACGAAGACAGGTCTCAGAGGTACCCTGGTACACAATATCAGCATAATCAATAATTGGTAAAATAAGCTGAGAAACTAATCTTTTCCTGATTTCAAAAGTAAAGCAATCAATAGAACGATATAAAGAACCAAGGCAACCATAGGCTTTTTAAACAAGATTATCAATGTGTGGCTTGAAACAGAGTTCAGGGTCAACCCAGAGACCAAGATATTTAAATAATTTAGCATTTTCTAGGGGTGAACCATCATCATAAACAATATTTAAATCTAAGAGGTGGGGACGCCGATAATGTGCACCAAACACCATACAACAGGATTTGTTCATATTCAGAACAAGGTTATTATTAAAGAACCAGTTCTGAACAGATGCAAAATCTGATTGCAAGGAGCTTTGAATTTGTGTTAGATCTCTGTGAGAAGTATAGATAACCGTATCGTCTGCATAAAGATGAATATCAGAGTTAGAACAAGACTTAGGGAGATCATTAATAAATATAGAAAAGAGGAGTGGTCCCAGAGTAGAACCCTGAGGAATACCCTTGTCCACAATTAAGTAATCGGACTGAGAACCCTGTAAAGAAACATATTGACGGCGATTATGCAAATATGCATTAAACCAAAAAAGAGCCTTCTGAGAAAAACCAATGGAGTACAACTTATCAAGAAGAAGATAATGATCAATCAAATCAAAAGCTTTAGATAGATCGATGAAGATGGCACCAGTCAGTTGGTCTTTGTCACAGGATGAGAAAACATCACTAGTAAACTTGAGGAGAGCAGAAGTAGTTGAGAAGTTGGGTCTAAACCCAGATTGAAATGGTGAAAGAATATCAAATAAATTAAGGTAGTGAGACAGTTGATTGTAAATCAGTTTCTCAAAAACTTTTGCAGTGAAACAAATAATTGAAATTGGGCGATAATTATTCATGTCAGTTACATTTCCGTTCTTGAAAATAGGGGTAACACGGGCACATTTCCACATTGAGGGAATTGAGCAGGTAGAAATTGACAAATTAAATAAATCTGCAAGAGGATACATTAACACATGTGCTGCTAGTTTAACAAATTTATCTTCAATACCGTCTGGACCAGCACCACCACCTTTGAAATCAAAGATTGCATTATAAACATCCATAGGCATGATTTTATTAAAGGAGAAAGTAGTAGTAGGCCTATGTGTTGTGGGGTTTGAGGAAACTGCAAGATCCGAGTATTTAGTATTTATAACATCACCGATAGAAGTAAAATGTTGGTTAAAGGCCTGTGAAATATGTAGGGGGTCAGAAATTATATCATCGTTAATTTTTATTTGAGATATGAGGCCTTTGTTAGTTTTATTGAGAGCTCGGTTCAACTGTTTCCAAAATTGTCAAGGGTTGTTAAAGTCTTGAGAAAGACTATCACGGAAGTAACTGGATTTTGCGTTACGCGTTTTAGTTTTGCAAGAGTTCCTCAAACCTTTATACATATCCCAGTCAGCAGGATCATTTGACAAACGATGTTTGGCCCAGGCTTTATCTCTCTGTTTAAAAAGATTGAATAGTTCAGTACTGATCCAGGGTAGATGCCTGCCTTTAACCCTAAATGTCTTTAGAGGTGCATGTTTATCAATAACTATTTTAAATTCTAAACATAAGAAACTCCATGCATCCTCCGGAAAGGGTATCAATTGGAATCTATCCCAGTTAATTGCAGTTATATCGTTAATAAATGAATCAACATTCATTTTTTTATATTGCCTCAAATTAATATATTTAGGTGGGGAGGAAGGTATTCTAATTTTCCAAACACAAAATATAACACAGTGATCACTAAAACAATCAGACAAAACACCAGATGCGGTTATTCTCTCAGGATTGGTGACCAGAATCCAATCTATTAAAGATGAGGATCCATGGTGATGGTCCACACAAGTTGGCTCACTGATCAACTGAGATAAATTAACACTGGAGAATAATGTTCTCTCATCAATAGAAGACTTATCAAGCCAATTAATATTAAAGTCGCCCAGAATGATCAGTTCATTATGCTTCTTTAAGGAGTTTATTGTAGATAGGATGCAGTTAGCTGAATCTGATAGAACTGGAGGTGGTCTATAAATGGTCCCAATTGTTAAATGTTTATTGTCATGAAACATGATGTTGATGAAAAGGCTTTCAAAATGAATTGGGTCAACAGTAGGAGTGGTACACTCTGAGGTACATTTATCAGAAACATAAGTTGCCACCCCACCTCCTCTCGAAGGTCTATCAGATCTGTAAATAATATAGTTATCAATTTTAATTTCATCATTAGTAATATTATTATGCAACCAGGTTTCAGATAAAGAAATAACATGGGGTTTATAAAGAGCCACCCATGCTCTAAGTAAATCAATTTTCGGAGCAAGACTCCTAATGTTAATATGAACTATCTTTATTCCTTTTGCTGACTCAATAGCACAGAGAAAACAAATATATGTTGGTCATGAGACCGACCTGGGAAGTAGGCCTAGGGCGTAGACGTTGGGAGGGAGAGAACGAGCTGCGGAGTGAGGGACTAACAGGGGCACACACACATACACACACACACACACACAGAAATAAAATAAATTGTAACATCATCAAGATGCAACACAAAAGTAGAGCAACAGCTCGGTCTGCAAGTCAATACAAGCATGAAAAGGATCAAACAATAGCAATTTAGTGATGGAATTTACACATCAGAAAGTAGGGTTACACATTTTTACGACAGTTTTTCGACAGTACAGCGCTTTACAACAGTCTAGGTTTACGGCAAACATGCCCATGCTGCATCTGATCTCCGAAACAGCAGCAGGGAAATACAGGGGCTAACGCTACTGGCAGGCTACATCGGGTACAAAATGTAGGCTAGCTAGCCGATAACTTAACACCAAACCAAAACAGAACATATTCAAATGGACTCAATATGAAAAATGAAAGAAGAGGATATAGTGAAGATCATCATGAGTCACATAAGAGCGTCGCTGGCCAGCGTTACTCGCTAGTTGTCAGTACCCACCATCATCGATAGTCCCAACCTGGAGCTTGCGGCAGAGGGGGAAGACAGAGTGGAGTCCAATGGTGGTGATGAGAGAAACATAGCTTTCGCAGCTTCGACATCAGTGTATTCGACCTTAACACCATTCATTTCCACCCACAAAGAGCACGGATACCTGAGGGTATAAGATAACTTCAGCTCTCGAAGCTTCGAAATGTGGCACGATCCACCCTCCATAGAGTTAGGTACGCTTAAAATAGCTTACAACGGCTACTAGCATAAAGAAATGTCTGATTGTTGCGTGTTCGGTTGTCAGAATCGATATTCCACGACTATCGGACTCAAGTTCTACCGAATTCCATCAGGATCAGACCATTTCAGAGCAACCGGCGGCGTCAACTGGACTGAGGACAAGATAAAAATTATGTTTAGGTGCACGCACCGGAAAGGGAAATAGATAGACTACTGTTCTAATGTTTACACCTGCGTTCGCCCTGCTCAGGACTTGTTTAATTATTGTCATTTCGCAGAGTCATTTCATTAAAGCAAATGAACAAATGGAATATTGTTCTTATTTATAATTAAACAACGTGATGCAGTCAAGCAGACAAATCCAGCAAAGAGGAAGACGCATGTATTCGCGGACGACTCACACGGACATCGGCAAATAACGCCACCCCGAAATCTGTAAGCAAATGGAATATTGTTCTTATTTAGAATCTATGTCATGGTATTTGATGTACTGTACATGACCACAGATTGCGTAGTTGTAGGCATCTAGTGATTTATATGCTCTCAATTTCTCACGGGCCTACACGCTAGGCAATGCAAACTTTTCATACTTTTCACAGGCAGGTAATGGCCAGGTAATGGATTGGAACAATATCTCGTTAACTCCGACCACTCCCCCAGATTTGTTTGTTTAAAGAATAAATATGGGAGTTTAATATTACATCCGAATCTCGCAGTTCCAAATGAATGAACGTTGAAGCGCTTGTATCTCAAAATGTGGCGTAACTAATTAATGCAAGTGCAGCCCGGCCCGACAGGCGCACATAACAGGCGCACCCCTGCGCTTTCAGAGCTCGTTTTCTTGTCGGAATTCGACGTTTGGAGACGAACGACAGACGTCGAATACTGACGGCTGCCGTGTGAGACCAGGTTGCCTATGCGGGGGAGAGGGAGGGTGGCTATAAATGTGGGAGGTCTGTCGGTGACATTTAGTGTATGGGTGGCAGATGTGCAAGACCCCTGTATACTGGGTCTGGACTTCCTACGGTTTGCTTGCTGTGTGCTGGACCTGGGGAAGGACACACTGAGCTTCCCTGGGGGCCCCACTGTTAAAATGATATCCCCCTCGCTGGTCCCGAGACCACAACCACTGTCCGTGAAAGCCACAGACACGCAATGTTATGGGTCCAACCCCTCGGCTGAGGACAGTGGCGCCCCACTCTCCCGCCCAAACCCCCCACCCCCCCCTTCACCCATCTCCTCGATGCTTGGTAGCCCATCGTTTGAGCCCCACACCCCCACTGGTGGACAGCCTCCATCTCCGGCAACACTTCCCTCTACAGATTTGGGCCCCCTTCCCCCGACCCAGCCGTCCACAACGGAAGAGGTGGATAGACTGTCGGCAGTGAGAGAAATATGGAAACGTAACTGTGACACGTTGGAGCCCTGGCAACGAGAAGAGCTATGGCAGGTGTTGTCTGAATTTAAAGACATTTTCGCCCTGACAGAGGAGGAAGTGGGACTGACACATCTGGTGCAGCATGAGATAGACACCGGGGATGCTCGGCCCATCAAGATGCGTCCCCGCCGTCTTCCCATGGCATATCAGGCGGCTGCCGACTGCCGATTGAGGAGATGCTGAGGGCAGGCATCATTGAATCCCCTGACAGTCCCTGGGCTTCGGGGGTTGTAATGGTCAACAAGAAAAAGAGCCAGAAAATGAGATTCTGTGTGGATTACAGACCGCTGAACAGCGTGACCAGGAAAGACTCGTATCCACTGCCCCGCATCGACGAGTCACTGGACTTGGTGTCCGGCTCATCCTGGTTCTCCTCACTAGACCTGCGCAGTGGCTATTGGCAGGTGCCCCTTAGCCCCGAGGCCAGGCCGAAGACCGCCTTCTGTACGGGCAGGGGGTTGTGGCAGTTCCGTGTCCTCAGCTTTGGCCTATGCAATGCCCCTGCCACGTTCGAAAGGCTGATGGAGGAGGTGCTGCTTGGCATCCCCCGCCAAGAATGCCTGTTCTACCTGGATGACATTCTGGCTCATGGGAGCTCCTTCCAGGCGACCTTGGGGACCCTGAGGCAGATACTGCAGAGGATAGCAGCGGCGGGTCTGAAGCTCCACCCTGATAAATGTTGCTTCATGAGGAGAGAAGTGGAGTTTTTGGGGCACAAGCTGGGCGCAGAAGGCATCAGCACAACGGATGAGAAGGTGCATGCAGTACAAGACTGGCCCACCCCCACTACCCAGCGAGAGCTAAAAAGCTTTCTGGGTTTGGCCTCATACTACAGAAGGTTTGTGCGAGGCTTCTCCATAGCCGCCCCCCTGTATCGCCTGCAGCAGAAGGACAGGGATTTCATCTGGACGCCGGAGTGTGAACAGGCCTTCAACTCTCTCAAGAAGGCGTTGACACAGGTCAACCTACAGGTACCTGGGAGTACAAATTAATAACAAACTGGACTGGACTGACAACACCGAGGCTCTTCTCAGGAAAGGGCAGAGCAGACTCTTTTTCCTGAGAAGGCTGAGGTCTTTCGGTGTCTGCAACAAGCTGCTGCAAATGTTTTATCAGTCGGTGGTTGCCAGCGTTCTGTTCTTCGCCGTGGCCTGCTGGGGTGGAAACATCTGTGCCAGGGATGCTGCGAAGCTAAACAAACTGGTGAAGAAGGCCAGCTCTGTGGTGGGGACCGGGCTGGACAGCCTAGAGGTAGTGGCAGAACAGAGGATGGGGAAAAAACTGGCGGCCATGCTGGCCAATCCCTCCCACCCGATGTACTGCGAGCTGGCGGGGATGAGGAGCAAGTTCAGCCACAGATTTGTTCTCCCCCGTCAAAGTACAAAAAGATTTGATTTGATTTGATTTGATTTGATTTTATTAATTCATGCTTGCAGTGGAACCAAGGCCCCACTGAAAAACTGCAGAACTTACATAGATATGACACACAATATTAGCAGCACAACAATTACACAACAATTTTAAAGTTTAAAAAATATTTCAAGGCGGCAAAGCAAGGGCAGGTAGCAGTCATGGTAGCCATGCTGTATTATGTGTGAGTCTAGATAATGTCATTGTACAGTCTAACTGCAGTATGCAGGGTTGAGTTTTTCAGCCTGCTGGTTTTGGCCTTTGGTTCAGCCAGCTTGTGCTGGTTCCTCAGTGTCCTGGCAGTGCAGCTGCCTCGTGTTGGAGGTAGCAGGTCATGCAGAGGGTGTTGCTCGTCATGCATGTTCCTGACCAGCTTCACTGCGGCCTCCTCCCTCCTTGTCTGGAGTGATGGTAGGGGTTGTGAGATCTCACCAGCTCTCCTTCTGATGATTCTGCAGGCACGTGTCTGGACTCGCTCTAGCTCAGCCTGTTGTTTTTTAGAGCAGCCCACCAAGAGCACTGAGCTGTATTCCAGACACGGCCTGATGAGAGTGGTGTAGATGGTGATGAGGTCATCCGCAGGTAGACCGTGTCTTGCCATGACCGTGAGATAGTGCAGCCGCTTGGAGGCAGTTTTTATTGCCTTCTCAATGTGCACATCTCCAGTCAGCTTTTGATCCAGATGGTATCCCAGATACTTTGTTGTTTCCACAACAGGTACTTCCTGTCCCCCCAGCATCAGCGGGGGGGGTTGTGGTGGGTTCCGGGCAAAACATATGCGCAGCTCAACCGACTTTTTCCCATTGAGTGTCATTTTGTTCTTGGCTGCCCATTCGTCCAGCCTTTGTGCCTCCAGGGGCATTGATGGGTCTGACATGATGTTGGATATGGGAATTGCTCTCGACAGCGCAATGTCATCTGCATATCCCACATCAAGAGTGTCCTCAAACATAGCATCCCGGGTGGCCATATAGAGGAGGAAGACATATGGGGAGGCTACCCCCCCTTGTGGCACCCCAGATGTGACTTCGATCCAGGGGCTATGAGCCCCATTTGCCACCACTCTTTGTCTCCTCCCTGTGATGTAGCTGTGTATCCAGGCTGTCAGAGATGGGCACAGTAACAAGTCCAGTATGTTTTGCATCAGGGTTCCGTGGTCGATTTGGTCAAACGCCTTTGACATATCTGCCAACAGTACTCTCACCATTGTTGGATTGGAGTCGGTTTCAGTGAGCCAGGTGTGCATTGCTCTAACTAAAGCCGTTGTGGTGCTGTGCTTGGGTAGATATGCATAT
Organism: Nansenia antarctica; assembly: GCF_963989245.1. NCBI lineage: Eukaryota > Metazoa > Chordata > Actinopteri > Argentiniformes > Microstomatidae > Nansenia > Nansenia antarctica. Next base: position 22,952,997 of record NC_137675.1, on the reverse strand, counting down.
TGGTTTTTGCACACGTTGAGCACAGTGGGCATGAGCTTTTTCAAGACAAATCTTTCTATTGTTTTCCCTACACAAGAGGTTAGGGAGATGGGACGCCAGTCTGAGATTGAGCCAGGGTCTTGGCCTTTGGGTATGGGACAGACATTTGACTCTTTCCATATATCAGGGACACACCCCTGTTGGTAAGAGCAGTTGGCCAGATGTGTGATGACCGGAGCCAGGTCCTCTGCCAGTTCTTTAAGCAGCCAGGTTGGAATACCGTCCGGCCCACTTGCTTTCCGGGGGTCCAGCCGAGTAAGGGCTAGCTTCATCTCACCTATGCTACAGATGTCACTTTGTGTGGGGGGTCCAGGTAATGGGAAAACACAGTAGGGTGTTGTTTTAGTCCATGACTTGGCAAAGAAGTTGTTCAGCGCTTCTGCAACTGTGTTTTCTTCAACTCCCTGTATTGTGATTCTTGCATCGGGTGATTTAGTTCGTCCTAGGCCTTTGTGTATAAAGTCCCACCACTGCTTGGGGTTCTTTTTCTTTAGATTTTGCATTTCATTTTTATAGTATCTTGTTTTGGCCTTGTGGATAAGTCTTTGGATGTAGTTTCTAATTTCGTTCCATTTTCCAACTTTCCCCCATTTTTTGTAGGCTTTTTGTCTTTTCTTTATAGCCTGCTTTATTTTCTCCGTCATCCACGGTTTGTCCGCGGTTGTTATTTTTTTCTGTCTCACAGGCAAGCATATGTCCATCGCTGTCTGGATATAGTTGTTAAAACTTGCTACTTTGGTGGTGATGTCCTCAACCTCGTAAACAGCAGACCAGTCAGTCATAGCTATGCATGTTGCAAGAGCCTCTTTTCTTTCGTTTGTCACTAACCGGCTCCTCCTTCGCTTCACCTGTTGTTTCTGCCCTGTTGTGTTTATTGGGCTCAACACCAGACACTTGTGGTCGCTGGAACCCAGGGGGGCAAGGGTGGTTGGAGGGCTATAGAGTTTAGCCATGTTCGTAAAAATCAAGTCTAGGGTGGCCTGCCCTCGGGTCTGATGTTTGACTATCTGCCGAATATCAGGGTGGGAGGAGGTTAACATTTTTGTGGGTAGTTTATTAAAATCTCCACATAAATATAGTAAATTTGGACAGTCCTTTGTTCCAGCTGCACTCCGACTCTACAACCAGGCCCTGCAGGGTGGGGGAGACCTGGAGCTGGAACTTTTGGAACTTTTTACTTATTGAGCCTGCACTGTTTTATGTATTTTATTGAATGTTTTCTGTTTTCTGTATTGAATGTTTTCTGCCCTAACTGAGCTGTTTGACAACAAAATTTCCCCATTGGGGACAATAAAGGTTTTCAATCAATCAGAGTCCCCCACTCTCACTCCCCCGAACCCCAACCTGCCATTTATCCTGGACACGGACGCCAGCGACGTTGGCACAGGTGCGGTGCTGAGTCAGGTGGGGCCAGAGGGGGAGAGAGTTGTGGCGTATTTCAGCAAAACGTTCAACAAGGCAGAGCGCCGCTACTGCGTCACGCATAGAGAGCTTCTGGCCATTGTGATGGCGATAAACCACTTCAGATATTACCTCTGTGGCCTGCCCTTCACTGTCAGGACCGACCACTCAGCTCTCCAGTGGTTGATGTCCTTCAAGGAACCGGAGGGGCAGATTGCCCGCTGGCTGGAACAGCTGGCGTCCTACGACGTCACAGTGGTGTACAGGACCGGCGCTCGCCACGCCAATGCCGATGCTCTGTTCCGACGCCCCTGTGCGCCAGCTGGGTGTCGCTACTGCGAGCGCAGAGAGGCACGTGAGAGAGAGTTCCGGGAAGAGGAGGGGATATGTCCCATGCACGAGGGGAGTGAGCCGGTCTGCAGAGAGATGCAGGTTATCGGCTCAGCGGAGTGGAGAGCACAGCAGGAGCAGGATACCGATTTACAACCGGTGCTACAACCAGCTACAGGAGAGAGCAAGTGGCAGGTGGTGGTCCCCCGAGCGCTGAGAGAGGCCGTGTTCCGAACCTCTCATGGAACCACAGGGGCTGGACATTTTGGAGTCTCCAAGACCCTTCGTCGCCTCCGGCAAGGGTTTTACTGGGGGCAGTTCCAAAGGGATGTTGAAGACTTTTGTCGCCGCTGTGACCTCTGTGCTGCGCACAAGGGTCCTCCGGATCAGTCCCACGCGCTGCTCCAGCAGCTGGCGGTGGGCGCTCCCATGGAGAGAGTAGCAGTGGATGTCATGGGCCCCTTTCCCCGCACGGACAAGGGCAATCGTTTTGTCCTGGTGGCCATGGACTATTTTACAAAATGGCCAGAGGCATACGCGTTGCCCAACCAAGAGGCAGAGACTGTGGCAGATGTTCTAGTAGAGGGCATGTTTGCCAGGTTTGGAGCAGCAGAGACCATCCACAGCGATCAAGGGAGGAACTTCGAGTCGCGGGTGTTCGCTGCTATGTGTGAGCGTCTGGGCATGCACAAGACCCGGACCACACCCTTACATCCCCAGAGCGATGGACTCGTGGAAAGGTTCAATAGGACCTTAGCACAGCAGCTCGCCATCCTCACCGCAGAACACCAGCGTGACTGGGACATGCATATTCCCCTCGTCCTCATGGCCTACAGATCTGCTGTGCAGGACTCCACCTCCTGCACACCTGCCCTGCTCATGTTGGGGAGAGAACTACGGACGCTGGCAGAGATGGCTTTTGGCAAATCCCCGGACACTCCGACTGTTCCCCCGGGGCGGGAGTACGCCAGAAGACTCCAAGACAGGATGGAGTCAGCTCACAGCTTTGCTCGCAATCAGCTGGAGAAAGCGGGTATGAGACAGAGGAGGAATTATGACGTGAGGGCCAAAGGAAAGCACTTCCAGGCTCGGGACCTGGTGTGGGTGTATGGTCCACGGAGAAAGAGGGGCCGATGCCCTAAGTTGGACTGTCACTGGGTTGGGCCCTGTAAGGTACTGGAGAGGGTGGGGGAGGTAGTGTACAGGGTCCAGCTACCACCCAGGGGAAGACGGGTGGTACTTCACAGAGACAGGTTAGCCCAATACAGAGGGGACTCTCTTCCCCTTCAGCATCCTGAGCCACCGACACCCTCCCGGAGAGACAGGGACACTAATGACACGCACAGGCCAAGGAGAACGGGCCTTAGAACAGCAGTGGGCAGGAGCCCCAGTACCCCTGAACCCAATTCCCCAGATTCACTGCCTATGTCCCCCATTGATACCCCCCTCATTGATACCCCCCATTTCCCCTATTCACCACCCCAAGTCCCTGCCATGCAGCAGGGTAGTCCCACTCAACGGGCGGAGCCGCCTGTGTCACTACCAGGACAACGACCTCCGAGACTGAGACGGGCCCCGGGTCACCTCAGAGACTTTGTTCGGCCCTCTGGGCGAGGGCCTTTGTAAGGGGGGAGCAGTGTAGCAACCTGTTACTGTGTTGTGTGCGAATGCACCCCTGTGATTGGTGGAGGTGGGCGCATGCGTGTTGTTGTTGTTGCTTGTTGAGACCGTTGGAAAAGAGAGCTCCGGTGAATTGAGAAAGTTGGTATGCCGAGTTAAACAATTAAACGATCAGTTACATGAGAGAAGCTGTCTGTTGTTATTCCACCACTGTCCAAGTCAGGACGTTACAGTATTATTATTATTATTATTATTATATCAACTATCAATATGCCGTCTCGCTGATCAGTGTGCATCACACAGGCATCATGATTAGATTATTGAGAAATGTTATCGTTTTTTAAGCCCAGACCTTCAGTGCCTTAATCAAGAACAACATCCTTCACTCTCCCCCTCTATCTTCCTCAAATATCTCAAAGATTGTAGATGTAGAGACCCTCAACACACAAATGCAGACAAAAGGTCGGGAACTCAGTACCGGGAACGCTACAACATCCGATGGTGGGAGAAGACGAGGGACAGGGGGGCAAATCGGCATCAGCCTCCAGTGAAGGGGGCGGGTCTAAAGGTGGTGCTGGAGTTCTAGTTTCATAGTCATAATGGTAGAGGCATTAGTTGATTGGAAATTGTGCAGAGTGCCATAGAGCAACTCAGATCCTGGCAGGCATTTCAAGGGCAGGTTTTACATGTGTCTTGCATGAAAGAGAAATTATAGCTTATGTCCTAAAGACAGTTTTTTCAGAACCTTAAACATAGATCAATATGAGTGATTATCTCTTGTGATGAATTATGTTTGTTTACCTATAGTTTAACAGATAACTTTGTTGCATCATAAGAGGTTTGGTTCTCTTTTGACTTTTTACAGTTCCTTTCTGTTTGAAACAAATGCAAGGACAAAATCTTATCACAACATTGTCATTTTCATTTGATTCTGTATCCTGATTTTTTTTGTATCTGTTTTAGATGGATAATAAAGTATTTGATGGAGTAAATGCTTAAGTGCCCCCTAGGATCTGAAGCACACTGCCTTTCATTAACTCACCATGTAGTTGTGTGAAAAAGCTTTGTTTGTTTTTGTTAATGTTTATGAATTAAAAATAATGCAAAATCGCATCCTTTGTCTAACTCCCTTTTTTTTAGCTACAATATCTCCTTACAACATCACACACAGCATTAGACATTTAAGATTTAATGAGGCAATCTTATTATTATTACTAGTTCAAGGATTTAAGCAGAGGAATATGTTTGAAGTTTCACAAAGTAGAGATCATGAGTGAGAGACAGAGACGATGATGAGATTGAACCAGTAACGGACGGTAGCAACGGTACTGTTCAAGTGTGTAGTTGTGCACCATGTCCGTATACTGGAAAATGTGGTATGCTAATGACCAGCAGAGGTCAGTAGTGTCCAAGTTAAGACAGACTGTGGACATATCTTGACTTTGTTATGTGTCAGTAAGTGTATCAAGCACAAAGAATGCTACCAAAGCATAGATTCTACATTATCGTCAGGCTACATATACCACAGGTCATTCCCAGAGATCTCCCCCACTGTCATCAATACCTCACTGATGTCTTCCAGGAACCAATGGCAGCAAGCTACCATGCAAGTGCGCCGGCACACTCATTGGGAGCAATTTGGGGTTCAGTGTCTTGCCCAAGGACACCTCAACAAGTGGGCAGCCGGGGATCAAACCGCCAAACTACCAACCTTACAATCATTAGATGCCATGTCTTAGGCTTTTGAATTGTATGTGCTGTACAGTAAGAGCTGATTATGTCTGTGTACCTGCATATTTGATTTTGTGTTTGTTTATACTGTATATATCGTGTTTTATAATGTGTTACATGCTATGTCTTTTATACAGCTGCAAAGAAAATTGACCAAGACTGGTAGAATAATGTTTTCTGAATCTGAATCTAGCATTTCCCCTGAGGAAGATACTTAATTTCCATGAAAAAAAAACACTAGATACAGTCCTGCGATTTATCTCTATATTTAGATATTCACTCTATCGTACAGTAGCTACAGTATAGTATTCAATCATGACACCGGAAATATAGGCTAGTCATACTTTTGTGACAAAGGCACTCTTTTTTTATTAACGAAAACATTAAGCTGAGAGAGAGAGAGAGAGACAAGCCTCTGAAGGTGAATAGCAGAGAGAAACTTTTGTCAGTCCCCCTGTATAGTAGTGAAAGGGTACATTGGGAGTGGGGTCTCCAGTACAGAGGGTAGGATGGGTTTTTCATTGAGCCAAACAACACACACACACACACACACACACACACACACACACACACACACAGGCACTGACACAAGCCTTGCTCCTGACTTAAGGGAGAGCAGTACTGTGAAGGAGTGGGATATCTACACAGCACCGGCTAATCAGGACCAGGTATGGGCCTTCTTGGGGTGGGGGGGGTCATAGGGGGGTCATAGGCTACTATAGGATTGTGCTCTATCCTCCAGTACAGAGGCTAATCAGTCACTACTCATGTGGCTGAATCAAGCCCTTGTTGCAGCTCGGCGCTGAGCTTAATCAAGCTCTCCAGGACCTCCGACAGGGCCTTAATGAGGCCTGACAGGGCCTCCAGGACCTTCGACAGCTCCGCCAGCGTAGCCTTTCGTGTGGCTGAATCAAGCCCTTGTTGCAGCTCGGCTCTGAGCTTAGTGTAGCTCTCCTGGACCTCCGACAGGGCCTTGTTGAGGCCTGACAGGGCCTCCAGGACCTTCGACAGCTCCGCCAGCGTAGTCCCCATGGCGTGACTGTTGCCCTCGTAGGTGCTGTACATGTGGTTCATCTGCTGGCAGATCTCATACACCTGAGAGACAGGAGAGCACAGCACATGATGAAACATGATATTTTTTTCAACTAAGTTTGAACATTTATTTACATCTTTCGGGAATAAAAGTCTGAACATTTTGATTGGTTGCACTGACTTGTTCCCACTTTCACCAGCTACTGTCACATTATACACTTTTAAGGATGAAGTGAGATCCCCAGGGACAGGATAGCACACATAAGACATACACACCTTTTCTTTTTTTTCTGAGTGGGGCAGTCCCGCCCATATTTTTAATTTCATTGGATAGAGACAGTGAAGATAGACAGGAAAGTAAGGGGAAGAGGGCATGTCAGCAGGGCATGGGCCAGATTCTAACCCATACCGACATGGGCATATGTGTGCACTGTAGACCGTGGTGCTAGACCACTGGACCACCCCAGGCCACTAATATAGACTTTTAAGGATTTCACTCATCTGAGGGATAGGATAGCACACATAAAACATAATGTACACTTTTAAAGATCACACTCACCTGAGAGACAGGATACAGCACATAATATAATAAGACATGACACTTACACTTTTAAGGACAGTTTTCCCCCCCTGAGAATGTAACCTAACCAGAAACACCTCCTGTTCCTATATGGGTATAGCTTGTATAGTTAGTACACTATACACAGTTATAAAATATATGTTTATCAAGTTTCTTGAAGCACATTTTGAAAGTTAACTGTTAAATATGTGGTCATGTTAAGGAGTGATGTTGGCAAAGAAAGCAGTGGTCATTCCATACTGGATTAAATGTATGGATACCTTATATATCATCTTGTCTTGAAAGTTCATCACGTCCATCATTTTCTGGTCCGTCATGGGGCTGTCGTATATTTTTCCAACCAGGTCTTCGACCTTTCTGCCAATGTCATTTATCCTTGATCTAGAGCAAACACACAGTCCTACTCCGTCAGTCTGCGACATTAGCGGACACTCTTTATGTAAGCCTATGACTTTCAACCTATGGTGAACAATTATAGAGTTGAGATAAGTGTCTTCAGTTTTTAGACTGACGCCCATGTAGCCGCACAGCGCACACCCATATCCTAAACGTTATAGAAGGGAAGAGTAGGCAAACACATGTATTTTCTGTTTTCTACCTACTCTACCTTATCTGTTGGTCTGGAGTCTCATCCATGCTCATTAATGAGGATGTCTCACTCATTGATGAGTCAGTGCCTAGCCCCTCACCTGGATCCACCTGGGAACAGAGGATAGAGGATAGAAACCACACATGCAGTGAAGCACTCAGGTCAGGTTCAACAGAAAAGATGATGTTCACTACACACATGAATATGCTGGAAAATGTGATGAATGTTTAGAGGGGTGTACAGGCTACCAGTAGCCTACCTGAGGAGGTTCGAGTCTGGGTTTAGGACTTGACTGTGAGGTGGAGGGAAGTTTGTTAAATGAAAAATCATCCATTTGAAGATGGGACAGGTCGCTCTCTGTACCTATTAGAAAAATAAATGGTCATGTAGGTTCCCCCTATGCATTAGCCATGCATTGAACTCACAGTTCAGGTCTGGTGATCGTCAGGGCGGCGGTGTTTCATGACTTTCGGTAGTGAGAGGGGGAAATGTGTCTGGCTAGCTACTAGCTACTAAGCTAAAGTCGACTTACCACAACGCAAAAAGACGAAGCACAGCCTGTCCTCATACATCAGACAAGCTTACACATGAACATTTATTCGTTCATATGTTCGTTTGGTACTGACAGCTCGATAGCTCTACCTCTAGCTAGCCTTCGACAGAGATTGCGAGCCACAGTTCATTTGAAAGAAACAATACCTCGTCGCTCGTCAATGGTATGAGCCGAGGTTTATAGAAAAACTTCTGAGTATAATGTCATTAAAACATACTTACGCTTCTGCGAAATAAACTGACGGTTTATATAACCTTTTATACAACTTCTAGCGACTCTTGTTTTTTGATGGGACCGAAGGCTTTCCACAACGAAGGCTACGTTCGTAAATTCGCTCTGAGAGCGCCGGAGCGCACACTGGGTTCAACGTCACAAAGGGACCAAGTAATTTGATTGGACAAGAAGCTCTCCATGAATGCTGATCAGATTTCCAGTGCGTATTTACGAACGCACCCGAATGCTTTTTCATTTCCCCGGGAAATCTCTCACGCGGTGCCTAATCATTCATATCGATCATCCATAGATTATTGCTTTAGCCCCAGCCTGGTATAGACTAGACTGAGTGTATTGTCATGTCATATCATGCTAGTAAATAAAATAAAAAAATTGTGGACGGGAGTAATTCATTAGTTAGCTCCAGTCTCCAGAGTGTATTTATTTGGATTGAATGACTGATTCAACTGAATGTCAAGCACCATTTTGTCTTGACTGTCTCAGTCAATTTAAATCATAGTGTATTTACCAGTGGCGGCTGGCCGATAGAGGGCGCTGGGGCGCCGCCCCCACCTTCACTTCCTAGTTGCGATTTGTAAAAGTTTTTTTTTTTAAATAAACATTGTTTATTCACAAAATGCGGCTGATATTCTGTCGGCGCCTATCAGCATTCATTAAAAATCCTCCAATACAATAAACATTTTATCTGTGTGTGTGTAAAATTCACTGTTAAAATACATAGGGGGAGGAGTCGGGGCGCCGGCCGAATGCAAGTCTCAGGCAGGCCAAATACTTTTCGCTTACACGTGAGCTGTAGCAGTGCTCCAATTGGCTGTCTCCTATGTCTCGGCCGGGGCGCAAAAATTGCGCCCTGAATATCCGGTTGTATAGCAGAAAATGCATATGCTGAGGACTTCCGACTTCCGGGGCAGCATGGGTTGAACGCACGCACGACTGCTCTCCTAACAAATTAAGTTTTTTACAATGTAAGGAGGATTTATTTCTGTAAACAAATTGAACAAATGGATTAGAAGGAGGCATCTTTTGTTCCTAACTTGAGGATGTTGCAACTGGACCTATTACCGAAGTCAAACTTATCTCGTTTGTGGTCGCCATCTCCGCACCGGCTGTTTGTTGATTGTTTGATATAGGTTACTCAAGTTGTATGGCCAATGCTGCTGGCAGCAGAGAGTTAAGAAATCTAAGAAGCGATCTAAAACAAAAAGTTACGGTGATGGACCGCGGAGAACTTGCATCAATTATGAGAGAGGTCATACGTGAAGAGCTTGACTCCGCATTTGATCTGAAACTCAAACCAATTAAAGAATGTCTGGATTCACTCCGCAAGGATATGATTTCCAATACGACCAAGGTAAAGGACCTGGAAACAGCCGCTAACGAGACGGAGCGCCGTCTAACTGATATCGAACAAAAACGTTCTCAATCACAGTCGGATAATATGTCACTGAAAGAGAAAATTGAACAGATTGAAGCACGTAGCCGCAGTTTTAATATTCGAGTGTTGGGACTGCCTGAAGACAGTGAGAAAGGCAATCCCACTGCTTTTATGAATTCCCTGTTATGCGACGTGTTTGGTGCCGACAAGCTGGGACCTCAACCCCGCGGGAGGCTAACGTGAGGTATGGGCTGTTATTTCCACGCAAGCTGATTGTCGCATTTGCTAACAACACTGCCTCCTTCACGGACCACAGAGAGGCCATGGCACACTACATCCAGGTAATTAAACCAACTCTATAATCCTGACTACATCAATGGCTAACATCAATACCTGAACAACAGCCCACTATATGGGCAATGTGACAGTAGACAATGTAATGAATCCTGGATTGATGGAGATGCCTATAGGCTACGTGACATTTTATTGGAGTCCCTGACTATGACGAATATATGATATGTATGTATATATGAATAACAATTGATATGGATCAATTTATACCTCTTATTAGATTATAAATACTCTGGTTGTTATGTTTGCCTTTTGGTTGACAGCAAAAGGGAGAGAGGAGGATAGGGAGGGAGAGAAGGAGAGAGAGCAGGAAGGTGTCGGCACACCAGAGAGAGAGAGAGCAAGAACCAGGTGAGAAAGTGGACAGGTAGTCAAGACCACATAAGTAAGTAGCCTTGAGAACCGATGGTTCTCGAGCCTAATGGCCCATAGGGAAGGAGCCTATCTCCTGTTTCCGTAGCGTGAGGCGGCTTAATGTACAAGTTAGTACACCCCCTGGACATGACGCTGGTATGTCGCAGGGTCTTGGGGGGGGGGGGGGGTCCATGCCACGGTCCATGCCACCCCCCCAAGGCAGCAAACCTAGGGGAAACACTGTTATTCTCATGCTAAAATCGACTGTAAATCCAGATTTTAAAGTTGATATTCTTCCCCGTGGAGCATGCCCCCATAACCTGTGCCCCACCCAAAATGTTTAGCACCAGCCGCCACTGGTATTTACTGACATGGTGGGAACTGGGAAGTGGATTAGGACGGGAGGAAGACCATAATCAGAGACCATAGCCTAATCCTTCAAACCTGCCTCTGCTCTCCAGAGCTCTGCCAGTGGAGCCTACGTCAGTACCGTGGACAGCGGTCACTTGTGCGTGTGCTGCTGTCCACGAAGATCAAATCAATTTGTGCGTAAAATGTTTCTCTAAGATTGTTTTTATGATCTGTGCTTGGTAACAAACAGTTCAACATATTATCTAAGCTTTATTCAAATATGTTTATGAAATGGCACCATCCAATCGAGGATTCTACCGCTGAACTCCCACCTTTCATCTGACATCTGAATAACTTGAACCGCAAGGTCAACTGCAGTCTTCTTTTAAAATTACTTTTTTATTTTTTTATTTTATCAAAATGTGTGTTCAGTTGCAACTGATAAATTACCATTTCTAGCCTACTTTAAGATAGACTGAATTGTGAATTGTCTGTCATCCTAAAACACTTACATATTGGAATGACTTATAGCCTATGCCAATTGGTTGACGTTAGAAATCAATTCATTAACCTTTTCATTAATCTCACTAACTCTGTGAATGTAGGTCTGCAACGCTGACTCATTTCAAATGCTGGATTAAGAGAGGCCAACTCTGGAATCAAACAGCGGGCATTGGCTACTGCAGAGTCATTTCCTCATGATATAACCTACAGCAGTTCCAAAGCAGTGGATGTCTATACAATGGGAACCATGGAGAAGTTTAACTACACAGATAAATCAGGAAAATTCTTCGAATATGTGGTCGAAGATAAGCTTTATGTGCAATACAAGCCACCCTCAAGGGACATTGTCCAACTACCCAAAACGATGATTTACCTGGGAATGGCTGTGGTGGTGGTGGTGGTTGCAGTTGCTTATGCTATTGTGGGCCACCTTATCAAGGACCTCGACCTTGACATCGTAGGTAATTAACTTGTACAATAGCAGATGGTTTCAATTTCAAAAAGATACACAGGAAGGAGTCTCTCTCTCTCAGGAAAGAGTACATTTGTTGGATAGAGGATTTCAATTGTTACTGTATATATGTTGATATATGTGTGGCCCATAACCTAATCGTTAGTTAGGTCATTTGTTCATTGATAAAAACAGAAATGCATTTTGATAAACTGATAGAACCCATGAGGGAGCCAGTGTGGACTACAGAAGCATAGACATTCATCTTTACACTCTTATCTCACCATCCACCTGTACCTCTCCACAGAGGCCTTGCTGGGCCCCGTCGAAGAGACCGTCCAGAAGGATGGTGACCTAAAGGGAGCCAGCCTGCTGGACACGCCCGCTGCCGTCCCCCACACCCACCCAAACGCCTTTCACGTCTGGGACCAGGACGATATCATGATACCCCTGAGCACTGACTACAGCCCCCAGGCCAGCCCTATGGCCGCTGTCATCCCTTACATCCCTCACTTCTTTCCTACTACCATCGCTGTCAACAGTCCGTCATACAATCAGCCCAGCCCCAGAGAGACCGAGGCTTGGATCCATTTGGACACGTACGCACACACACATGGACACACGCACACACACACACACACAAACACAACACACATAAACACGACGCACACATACACAACACACATATTATTATGCACAGTTGGTGCTGTAGTTATTTAGTTATGTTCATGACTTGTTTTACCTAAACACATTCCATAGTAGCATTACTGAGGAGAAAAGCACAGCCTACTCTCTTTCTGAGATTCATCTTATAGAAAGTCCTGGGGAAATAATTGTGTATTCACCAGGTGAAACTAAAGTAAAACATGACAGACAACCCCTTTTTGACACTTTTTGTTATTCACACCAATAGAAAGGGTCACAGATATCGGTCAAGCCTGACAATCGTGGACTGTCTTTGGAGCATATCCTTTGACGGAGCATATCCTTTGATATATTCTCCTACTTTGAATATCATGCCACAGTTATGGCATGCCAACCACCTATTCTTACGGTAACTGTATACAGGCCGCCGAAACCAGCCCCTACCTTCCTACCTGACTTCTCTGAGTTCCTATCCATTATCCATCCCAACTATGATAGGATTATTATCACTGGTGATTTTAACTTTCATGTTGATAATGAGGCTGACTTGAGGGCTAGGGAATTTATTGACCTCTTGGAATCTATGGATTTTGTCCAACATGTCAATGAACCCACTCACAATCATGGCCATACCCTTGATCTTGTGATTACAAAAGGGTCTTGAGGTCTCAATATCAGGTATCAGCGACCTGGCCCTCTCTGACCATTTCTGTATTTTCTTTACCATTGTAACACGTAAAGCTGAAAGCAATGCTGAACGTGTTGTTAAAAAACCGTTATCTTACCCCTGCAGTGGCTGAACATTTCAAAGCTTTAATGAACAGTAATCACACAACTCCCACGTTATGTGAAAACGACTTAGTAATTGCCTTTAACAATAAAGTAAAAATGGCCCTAGACTCCCTGGCACCTACCAAACTAAAAAAGGTTGGAGCCAAGAGGAGAGCACCATGGCGAAACAGTGAAATAAATCTCCTAAAGAGAACATGTAGGAAAGCTGAGCGCAGATGGAGAAAGAGCAAATTACAGATTGATCAGAATATTTTTAAAGAACATCTATCTGCCTTTAACTTGGCAATGCGAAATGCTAGAAAAAAATCACTTCTCAAAAATAATATCTACTAACAAGAATAACCCCAGGGTCTTGTTCTCGACAATTGATTGCCTTGTAAACCCTGCTCCTAGAACTCTAGACGGCGCAGCCTCTGTCACCAAATGCGAGGAATTTGCAGCCCACTTCAGGGATAAGATAACAAATATTAGAATGTGTATTACTCAGGAAAGACTAGGTTTGTGTAGCACCACAGATCCGCCACCACAGAACATGACTATGAGCATGTTCACCATGATTAGTACGGAAACATTAGGTAAAATTGTGTCACAGCTTAAACCATCTACGTGTCCTCTTGACCCTATTCCTACCACCTTTTTTAAGGACATTTTTGAATCTGTGTCTGATGACATACTAGGCATTGTAAATCACTCCCTACTTAAAGGGATATTTCCAGCGGCGCTTAAAACTGCCCTGGTTAGACCCACCCTGAAGAAAAGTAACCTAGATCCTTCTGATCCAAAAAACTGTAGACCAATATCCAATCTCACTTTTCTAAGCAAAATTTTAGAAAAGGCATCATATAGACAGCTTCATGAATTCTTAGTCCTAAATAATAGGTATGACCCACTTCAGTCAGGTTTCCGATCATACCACAGCACAGAAACCGCTTTGCTTAAGGTAACTAATGACCTTAGGATAAATGCAGACTCGAAAAAACTCTCGATTCTTGTACTCTTAGACTTAAGTGCAGCCTTTGATACGGTAGACCACTCCATACTTATTGAGAGACTTGAAAACTGGGTTGGCCTCTCAGGTCCGGTCTTAAACTGGTTCAGGACTTACCTGGCTGACCGAGACTACTTTGTAGCCCTTGGTGACCATAAGTCAAAAAATTATAGCACAACCTGTGGAGTTCCCCAGGGGTCCATTTTAGGACCGTTGCTTTTTAGCCTATACATGCTACCCCTCAGTTCTGTTATCAAGAAGCATAGCGTTAACTACCACAGCTATGCTGACGACACTCAGCTTTATATCTCAGTAACTCCCAACAACTACAAGATGATCGACCACCTGATAGACTGTATTGCCGATATTAATATTTGGATGACACAAAACTTTCTCCAACTCAATCAAGAAAAAACTGAGGTATTGATCATTGGCGAGAAAACTGGGAGAGAGAAATTATCTGCACACTTGAAAACACTAGCTCTTAACACTAAGTGTCAGGCCAGGAATCTTGGTGTCATAATTGACCCAGATCTAAATTTTGAAACTCATATTAATAACACTATTAAAACATCCTTCTACCATCTAAGAAACATCACTAAGGTACAATCATTTCTCTCCCAGGCAGACACTGAAAAATTAATGCATGCGTTTGTTACTAGTAGGCTAGATTACTGTAATGCTCTCCTGACAGGTCTCCCCAAAAAAATGATAAATAGACTACAAATGGTTCAAAATGCTGCTGCTCGTGTCCTTACTAGGACCAAACGGAGAGCGCACATCACACCTGTCTTGAGATCACTACACTGGCTCCCTGTCAGTCATAGAATAGACTTTAAGATCCTTTTACTAGTTTATAAATCACTTCACTGTGATGCACCCAATTACATGGTGGACATGCTCATAAGATACACACCAGCTAGACCCCTACGGTCTAGTGGCACGGAACTTTTAATAGTGCCAGAGGCTAGGACAAAGAGATTTGGAGGATCAGCTTTTAGCATATATGCTCCTAGATTGTGGAACACCCTACCTGAGGGCCTGAGGTTGTCTAAAACTCAGGACATTTTTAAGCGTGACCTCAAAACCTACTTATTCAATGTCACCTTTTGATACTAAGGGAGACATTGGACATTATAGAACTAGGATCACTAGGCCATTACACCATACTCGTGTTTTGAGATTTGTGTTGACAGGAAAATAGACCCGGGTGCTGATGAGGCACTGTCAGCTCCAAATAGCACCTAGAGCAGTACTGGAACCGGTACAAGGGTGTACCAGGACCACCATCAGGTTGTATTGCTGTCATCTTTATTGTCTCTATTGTGTTGTTGCATCATAACTGTGCTTAAGTTTCTCTTTTGGCAGGACCTGTGACCATACTGGATGCAGAACGATGCAAATACAACACTAAATTTATGGACAGTGTGTACGCCGATAATATGCAAGGAATTTTTCCTGGATACATGGTGTACAGGTTTTTGCCCTTGCTTGCTTGCTTTGTGCCGGTGGTCCTTGGCCTCCCCTGGGGGACCGCTGGGTACTGGTAAGCAAACTGGCTAGTAGTCGCTCTATTGGTAGAGGGCTGCAAGGGATCTTTTCCTGGCTACATAGTATACAGGTTTTTTACTTTTGCCTGCTCGCGGCTCTGTCAGTATTGATTGATTGATTGACTGATTGACTGAACATTTTCATTGTGTGAAGCGCATTGAGTTGCATCTTGTAAGAAATGCGCTATACAAATAAAATTTGATTTGATTTGATTTGGTTGGAGAAAGAAATTGACCTTAGTGAATCTAGTAATCAGTAATCTACTCAATTTATCAATTTAGCCATCAAAACAATCACAAACATGGATTGACTAGATTGACATGGATTGAAAAAGGCGGACCATAAACAGGAAGTAGATTTACACTGCTCAGCTTGCCCATCAAAGAAACCACAAGCAATCAGAGAAGAAGAGATCAAGCAATTGACTGACCCAAGAGGATGTTCCTGAACAGGGAGTTGGCAGGGGGCTTATACGGCAATGTTTCATCCTTCTTTCAAGCTTGACAGGCGGCTAAGACTGATTGGCAGTTGTTATTTTAGCATGGTGGTGCAGAGTCACGAAGTAGAATATCAATGGCCTTCACCTGTGAACTTCCTATTGGATTTGTACCAAGTCATCATCATCATCATCATCATCAACCTCACTCTGACACCAGCCCAGTGATGTCCTTGAGTAAGAGTCACTGAACATCCAATGAGCACAGAGACAGTCATATATTTGTATCTTTGACCACAATGATAGTAGAATATATTTAGTGGAGATGAGCATTTAATCAAAGGGTTAAATGCTGAGGGTATAGTATGTTGTATTGTGCTTGTACCAAAAGCCTGCTGGAGCATTACCACAAATTGAGTTTGGGATTGAATGTACAGGAGAAAGTAATAAGTGCATGTGTGTTTCAATATACACTTATGTGAATATGGTGTGAGATTAAAAAAAGAAACAATCCTATCTGCTCTATTGTGTTTGCTAATTCAGGCCTCCCCTGATATACAGATGCTGTAACTTCACACCAGCTGACAGGGCACATTCCACCCTGTGGGTGTAACATTAAGATAGATGGTATGTAAGCTGACTGAACTTTGAGAGCTTGCCAGCAGACAGTCCATAGACCGTTATGTCTCCAAGCTTAAATGCAACTATTGTTAGAGTAAATTATTCAATAATGAAAGCCTGTTTCGTTTCAAGATGTATAAGAAAAGATATTTAATATTCTTCTGCAGAAGGAGGAAGTTTACAAGCACGTCAGACAAGTCTTGACAGTGAAAGTTCCTCGTCAAAGTAAAGTTCATTCATTTCATCTCAGTATTTATACAAACAGGTATCTTCAGGTAAGGGGTCCGCCCTCAGGTGAGGTTTAGACCAATCATGAGCAATGGGTGTGGACCTGTACATTTGATGAAGATGATTATGATGAAGGCTAGGGGGGAAGCGGCCCCCACTTTCTCCCAGGGAGACAAAAGGTGAAAACGGAACACAATGGCCACAACTGGTTCAGTCTGGTCTTAGAGCACTGGGTCTGGGGCAACACAAAGGTCCGAAACTGCTCTAGATGGTAGGGCAATCAGGTCTTTGTAATCATGTAAATGTGTCTATTGTCTTAGCCCATGTCAAGCCTCAAGTAGAGAAACTGGTTCTACTGTGTGACAACAGGAAATCATCTTCTACAGCCTGCTGCAGACATTCAACCCAAGATGATGTTTTTGATTCTTAAATGTAGCTTATTACATATAATAATTTTCTCTCACATTCCACACTTTTTTAAGATGTAAACTCTTAAAACAAGAACTATTTGAAAAATATGGTTCAAAACATTTTTGGAGAAAGAATAACAAAAATTCATCACAACCCCAAAATCCTAAAATGAACAACCAAGCTTAAAATTAAGCACAGTACATCATACATAAGACAAAAAAATAATAAAAAATAAATCCAAACGACCGACGCCTTCTTGATTCTTGCATCTTCAGGGTCAGAGGTTACTAGCACTTGACCCCAGTTGGAGAATTTGCTTGGTCTTCAATCTCTTCCTAATCGGTCGTCGTCTGTCAGTGTCATTGAGGTTCAGGCAGTCGTCTGTCTCCTTCCATGTTGGACATGGTCTGGGGAGTGGTCTTTAGAACCATCGAAAAACATGATGCAGGCATTCACCAGCATCTTCACTAGTACAGGTGTCCACACTTTGGACCCTGGCTGGACTCACAGGTATCTGTTGACAGATCCAACAATCAGAGTAATTCATCCTCGAAGCAAAATCTCTCATGATACTATGTGTCTTTCCTCCTTGAAACGGCCATGCTCTGATTTGAAGGCTCGGTGGTCCGGGCTGTTGAAACTGGAACACTGTCGTCGATGGTCGTTTGGTGGTTCTCTGTCGGGCCTGGCACCCTGGTGGCTGCGTCCTTCTCGGTCGGGCCTGGCACCCTGGTGGCTCTGGTTCCTCCTCTGTCGGGCCTGGCACCTTGGTGGCTCTGGTTCCTCCTCTGTCGGGCCTGGCACCCTCTGGCTCTCTCTCTGGCGGGCCTGGTCACCCTTATCGTCATCTCCTCGGTGTTCTCTGGTGGGTCTGGTAACCCTGGTCGTCGTTTCCCTCTCTGGTGGCCCTGGTTCATCCCTCAATCATCTGGCTGGATATTGCGTAGCACGCCGTCTCTGGATTCTGGTAAAACGGCTTCCACTCTGAAATATATATCTCATTCTTGCCGTGGCAAAAATCAAGTGTATCTGCAATAATACAGGGCCACCACTGGTCTGTCTGAGGAGACAGTTAACAAATAAAAAAAAAACTGCAACAGAATTTTATGTCTAATCAAACCAACATCTTAATATTAAAATAGGAAACGGTAGAACATTTTCGTGTGATTTGAAAATCATAAACAAATGTGTCATGTTTTATGATGTCAAAATATACTTACTGAAAAATCATTCAAAAACAAGAAAAACCAGGGTTAATTGTTAATGAGTTAGTGGGAGTTAGCAATCAAAAATATAGTATTTTATGAGCCTCTGATACGACAGGCCACATGGTTCTTTTTTCAATACATCATGGTCTGAACAATGCATGAATACCAAACAGATCTATATAATTTTGGACAGGTTTATGCAAAAAACTCAAAGTGGAGAGTGATCAGTTCTCCCAGAGTTTCACACATAAACCCACCTTCTTGAGAATAGAAATAACTCTCAGGGTCTTTCTGCGCAAAAAAGCAGCTCCCCCTGACTTGGGTTAGAAAATATAAAACCTTGCCTAATGCAAAAATTTGTTTTTAAAATAGAAAAACAGAAACTCGAAAACCACTAGGGTCTCTTTTCACAACAAGAAAATTCAAAACTCAACAATTTTCCTAAAAGTGTCGGAAAACAAGAACATTCTTAAACCATCAAAGATATACAAAAACTGGAGCTGTACATGGAGAAACAACAATTATAGACTATTTCCTAAAATTGCTGCTGTGGTGTCGGGCAGAATCTGTAGGAATGGTTGCCCCCACAATTATAACATGCAAAACCCTTATCACCCCACTGTCCGAAATGTGTCCGTGGCCGGCCACGCTGCTCTCCAGAACGTTTCTCCTGTCCCTCACAAAATCCAATTTGTGCAGAATGAGTCATATGTTTCTGTTTCCCATGGTTAGGAAACCTTTTTGACGTCGGACAGGATCTATAGGAATGGCCGCCCTTACCACAATTATAACATGCAAAATCCTTGGGACAGGATCTATAGGAATGGCCGCCCTTACCACAATTATAACATGCAAAATCCTTAACAACCTGCTGCCTATTATTTGTTTGTGGCTGTCTATGTTGTTCTCTCACCTCATCTGAACGCCACAGCCGATAAACTTCAATATGAGCTTCCCAGGTAGGATCATCTTCTCCTGTGGGACCTCTAGGATTTGCACATCGGATCATTGGCATAGAAACATTTTCTGCACTATTCTGCTCTCTTTGCCTAGCTTCCTGTCTAGTGTTAGGCCGTGCAGGCTGCAACAGGTAATGGGGTCACAGGTAAAGGGGGTGCATATTCCGGGGGAGCTGGACGGAGTGGGGATCCTAGCTGTGTTGAGAGATTTTGAAGGTCAGGGTACAGGGGCAGAGGATCTAAATCCATGCTATTGGTTGGAGGTAATACTTTATCTTCCTGCTCTTTTACTTTCTGTAGCAATTTCAAAAGTAAACCCTCTTCTGAGTTCTTGTGTTTGTCCTCTGCCATGCGTTCCCACTTTCTAAAACAATCCCAATTTATCTCATTCTTTGCTTTCTTTCCTACAGATGTTTTCTCAAAAGTCTCCAATTCTATTCTAATCCCATTTAACATGCTAACGCTCAGTGTCCCACATGTAGCAGGAAAAGATGAATATTTGGACCATAACCCAATATGTTTAACAGCAGATAAACCCCATTTGTCTGCCATTATCTTAGCAGGACCAAGAAGTGGTGTCACTCTCTCTGAACGACTTGATTTTATACCCATTTTAAACTCAAAATCAAGATATATTCAAAGGAACAATATAGATACAAATAGCACTATTAGTTAAAATAGCTTAAAAAAACACACAAGGAATGAAAACAGCTGTAATGTCTTATCACAAATAAGAAAATTCAAAACAATTACAATACAATACACAAACAAACTTGGTCTGTGGAGATTAGACTCTGGGCTTCAGGGGAGGGGTGGCTGGTAGGTCTTTTACATATGCACTGAGTCAACAGAAAAACTGAAGTATTAACACTGATTAACTAATTAAAACTGGAGTTCAGAACTTTGGTTAGCTCAATGAAACTCTATATTCATACATGGAAAATTCAGAACTTCTGGTTGGCTCAATGAATTTTATGGATAAATACTGAAAATGTGTTCCCACCTCCCCACTTTTACACAGAACTAACCTCTGTGTAATAAAAACCCAATCCTAGATCAACCTAGGATTATTTTTAGACCTGTGTTAACCAATATGTTGGATCTTAGTTAACCAAGATATCAATATGTTGGACCTTAGTTAACCAGTGGTGTGCCGTCAGGGCCAGCAAGGCCTTCTCTGCTGGCCTAAACATCATCAGAATATACATTTTATTTAATATATTTTTTCCACAAATATGTATTAATGATTCCCCATAGTCTATTCTCTTCATTTCATAGCTTTCCTCTTGGTTGCGCTGCTTCCAGTCTCCAATTGAGATTTGGAGGGCTGGCCTTTATGTTAGAGCTTTTATCCAATCAAAATGTGTTGCTAGGGGGCTCCCAAATCTGCCCGCCTTCACAACAGACGGTGCCGCGAATTCGACCTGTAACTTAACGTTGGAATGAGAAAAACTGTGGCGTTCCTAGTAAACCTACGTAGATGCGAGCAAAATCAACAACGGCGCCTGCTGGAAGGCTCAATCTGATGTCAGCACCCAGCACGTCTTTTGATTGGATACGCACTATTGAGATGCGTAGCAAGGTAATTTGCGTATCTTTATACCGTCTGCAATCAGCTACAATGGCGGAAGGGGGAGAAGAGGCAGATGTGGTGGCAGATCTTAAAACAACGCAATTTTCTAGAAGAACTTTCCAGGAAAAGATAGACATTATCAGAGAACGGCCAACCCCGACTCTTGCGAGCCTTTCTCAGCGGGGAAAAGGGTTTGTCCGGCACTTTCAGATCGCTAACTACGAGCGGTACCCCTGGCTCACAGGCTCCGAAAGGCACTGCAAATTGTACTGCTGGCAATGCCTGCTATTTGCAACAGATCGATCGGGTGTTTGGAGCCACACTGGTTTTGCAAACTTGAGTTGTCTAACCAAGGGAGCAACGAGACACCAAAGCACGGCTGGGCACTTACAAGCAACGGTGCTTTTGAACACCTTTGGGGACACTCGAGTGGATTTACAGCTCAACAGACTGTACAACAGAGTAATTGAAGTATTCCTGAGGAAAGAAAGGAGGATGGATTTTGTTTTCAAATGAAGTTGTTTTGGTGAGTACAAAGCATTTTATTTTTTATTTTATTTGTATATATTTTTGTCATTTTATTTCGTTATTTCATTTTATTTTCGTTTCAATATTAACGAATTAATATATAGGTAATTAAAATTCATTTTATTTTCGTTTCAATATTAACGAATTAATATATAGGTAATTAAAATGACAAATATAGGCTTATAAAATAAATGTTTGATGCGTCTGTTGCAGGTTGCAAGAGATGTGGAGATTACGTGGGTGGCGCACGTGAATCAGCTGTGCAGTAAAAGTACTCAAGGAGACTTGTTGAATTGTTTTGTCACGTTTCTTGACGATAAAAGTGCCTTTTATTTAAAAGTTTTGACAGTATCCAAGCGAAGCGATCTTAAAGATCACACTCTTCATTGTAAATGCGGATTTATTGATTAAAAATGCTTCGGAAATATTAATATAACTCTGTTGTACTTGTCTGATTATGTTAAGGTGATGCAACGCCCGGTTATACTGTGTTTCTGTCTAGTTTCTAGAGCCATGGCGTCATAATGATGGTATTAAGAGGTAGAATAATTCAGGTAGGACTGTGTCGGACATCACTGAAGGCCTAGGTGTGAAATGCACCGCCCGCCACTGTAGTTAACCAACTTGGACCTTTGTTGACCAAGATATCAATATGTTGGACCTTAGTTAACCAACTTGGACCTTTGTTGACCAAGATATCAGCTGATTTGGATCTTTGTTAACCGAAAAACAGCAAAGTCTTATCACAATCAAATGGCACTAGTTAACCACTGTTCACGATCGTTTAGACGCCATGGACCTGTTGTTAACCATGATCAGAAAGATACACGTATATATATATATATATCATATACACAAAAAGAGTAGTCTTATGATTTTGCCAGGTGCAATTATAGCCACGATAACATGTAAATCGTCTAAAAACGCCACAAGCCTTGCATCACAAAGTGCACCCGGAAACAAAAACCCCTCCAATCGGATATCTTTCTCCGATTAAATACCGTTCCGTATACAAATGAAAATCGACAGGCTTACCCTTGTTCGTGTAGTACGTTGACAGCGTGCTAAGGCCCTGATCATCTGCTCTCAGCCAATCCCAAAAAATAGAGGGGATCTCTTGACCGCGTCACTTGCTAGGTGAAACGGGAGAGCTCCGTCTCAAAAACAGCTCGTCAGCTGAAATGGCTGAAAACGGATAGAACAGGATACCTCCGCAGCCGCTCCCTTTGTTTCCTCGTCGCCAACTTGTTAGAGTAAATTATTCAATAATGGCAGCCTGTTTCATTTCAAGATGTATAAGAAAAGATATTTAATATTCTTCTGCAGAAGGAGGAAGTTTACAAGCACGTCAGACAAGTCTTGACAGTGAAAGTTCCTCGTCAAAGTAAAGTTCATTCATTTCATCTCAGTATTTATACAAACAGGTATCTTCAGGTAAGGGGTCCGCCCTCAGGTGAGGTTTAGACCAATCATGAGCAATGGGTGTGGACCTGTACATTTGATGAAGATGATTATGATGAAGGCTAGGGGGGAAGCGGCCCCCACTTTCTCCCAGGGAGACAAAAGGTGAAAACGGAACACAATGGCCACAACTGGTTCAGTCTGGTCTTAGAGCACTGGGTCTGGGGCAACACAAAGGTCCGAAACTGCTCTAGATGGTAGGGCAATCAGGTCTTTGTAATCATGTAAATGTGTCTATTGTCTTAGCCCATGTCAAGCCTCAAGTAGAGAAACTGGTTCTACTGTGTGACAACAGGAAATCATCTTCTACAGCCTGCTGCAGACATTCAACCCAAGATGATGTTTTTGATTCTTAAATGTAGCTTATTACATATAATAATTTTCTCTCACACTATTAAACTCCTTGTCCTTGAAAGATGCTGTATGACCCTTAGCTCTCTACATTTTTGCCCTTGCCATGTCCGTAACCACACATGCCAGCCAGGTGTGACCAACTCTGACTGAATCAAGCGTGTTAGTCCTGGGCTCAATCAAAAGCTTACAGACTCAAGACCCGCCACCCTTACAACAAGGCAGCACAAGCCATGCTCAACTCCACCTCTGAGGACATCTCCAGAGATGCATGGTTGGCAGCAGCTTGGAAGCAGGAGTGGGAGTCAGCCGGGCCCTCCCGAATCCACCGCTACATCTGGGACCCAGGAGATGGCGCCATTGGAGGAGACGACCTACCACGCCGGCAATGGACCACACTGAACCGTCTACGAACTGGTGTCGGTCGCTTTAAAACATCAATGAAGGCGTGGGGCCTGGCGGACAGTGCGGCATGCGAGTGCGGTGACCCAGAGCAGACCGCCGACCACATAATCACCATCTGCCCCTTATATAGACCACCCTCAGAAGCCAGCCTCTTCGACCTAGAACCAGAGATGCGGGCATGGCTACGCGACACCGAGTTGGACCTCTGACGTTACACGAAAGAAGAAGAAAAGCTTACTCTCCAGGAAAGGAGTTGACCATCCCTGATATAAAGCTATTTTTCTAATCACATATTCTCCACTTCAGAGAGAGAGAGAAAGAGAGAGAGAGTGCACATAGATACATACACACTGACCGCTGTCCTGTGTCTGTGTGTGTGTGTGTGTGTGTGTGTGTGTGTGTGTGTGTGTGGGTGTGTGTGGGTGTGTGGGTGTTCCTCAGAGCGGCCCATGGGATGATCTCCATGCTGAAAATGCTAAAACTGCCATCCCCCTTTCCATCTCTTAATGAACGTGGTATTACTGCTATTTAAACATTTAGTTTTGCGCATATTGAGTAAAATACTGTGGCTGAGGAGGGGGCACGCACACATGCAATGACATTTTTACCACATTTAAGTCACTGACACCGAAGTCACTGACGCTGTGGGGATGCTAAAGTTGTCCCCATATGATAAAATCCACCATCCCCCCTGATTTTCTTTTACAACTTGAGTACTGCATACAAGGGTAGGTAGAAGGCTAGATGACCATAGGTAGACCATATTGTGGATATGGTACTATTTATTAGTAGTAATATGAATAATAATAAAATAGTTATCTTCTCTTTTTAGTAGTAGTATTGTTATTATTATTATTATTATTATTACTAGTTCAAGGATTTAAGCAGAGGAATATGTTTGAAGTTTGACAAAGAGTAGAGATCATGAGTGAGAGACAGAGACGGTGATGAGATTGAACCAGTAACGGTAGCAACGGTACTGTTCAAGTGTGTAGTTGTGCACCATGTCCGTATACTGGAAAATGTGGTATGCTAATGAGCAGCAGAGGTCAGTAGTGTCCAAGTACAAAAGGCACCATCAAGAGGGCACAACAGCGGCTATACACCCTGAGATGCCTCAGGAAAGAACACAACAAGCAGGAGATACTGGTGGCCTTCTACCACGGCGCAGTGGAGAGCATCCTCACCTACGGCATCTGCAACTGGTTCTACAGCTGCACAACAGCGGAGAGAAATGCGCTACAGAGAGTCGTGAGAACAGCACAGAAGATCAACGGCGCCCCCCTCCCCTCTCTGGAAGAGCTGTACAACACACGCTGTCTCAGGAAGGCCTCCAAGATCTCCAGGGACCCGACCCACCCTGGGCACGTACACTTTATCAGGCTGCCCTCGAAAAGGAGGTACAGGACCCCGGCCGCTAAGACAAACAGACTGAAGAACTGCTTCTACCACAGGGCCGTCAAGGCCCTGAACACAGCAAAGACCTAAGTTCTGGGCCCAGGACAGTCTGGACGGATTGTATGGCAGCTAGTGCTGAGGCACAAACATGTACATTTCAAGCCTGCAAACTGTGACACTTTAAATAACGTGAAAAAATACTATTGTGCAATATGACAACCCTAGTTGACTATCTGTGCAGTATAGTACAGTGGATTGTGTACATAGCCTTTATTTATGTAAACCAGCTCCTTACCTTCTTGTGATTTTATTCTTTTTCTAAAAGTGTTTTTTTTTTTTCCTTTCCTAACACCAGGGGAGCCACCCCTCCTAAATTTCGTTGTTTGGTACCTGTACTGTAGCAATGACAATAAAGTCCATTCATTCATTCATTCATTCAAGTTAAGACAGACTGTGGACATATCTTGACTTTGTTATGTGTCAGTAAGTGTATCAAGCACAAAGAATGCTACCAAAGCATAGATTCTACATTATCGTCAGGCTACATATACCACAGGTCATTCCCAGAGATCTCCCCCACTGTCATCAATACCTCACTGATGTCTTCCAGGAACCAATGGCAACAAGCTACCCTGCAAGTGTGCCGGCACACTCATTGGGAGCAATTTGGGGTTCAGTGTCTTGCCCAAGGACACCTCAACAAGTGGGCAGCCGGGGATCAAACCGCCAAACTACCAACCTTACAATCATTAGATGCCATGTCTTAGGCTTTTGAATTGTATGTGCTGTACAGTAAGAGCTGATTATGTCTGTGTACCTGCATATTTGATTTTGTGTTTGTTTATACTGTATATATCGTGTTTTATAATGTGTTACATGCTATGTCTTTTATACAGCTGCAAAGAAAATTGACCAAGACTGGTAGAATAATGTTTTCTGAATCTGAATCTAGCATTTCCC
This sequence comes from Nansenia antarctica, assembly GCF_963989245.1. NCBI lineage: Eukaryota > Metazoa > Chordata > Actinopteri > Argentiniformes > Microstomatidae > Nansenia > Nansenia antarctica. Next base: position 22,926,987 of record NC_137675.1, on the reverse strand, counting down.
CCGAGGAAGATACTTAATTTCCATGAAAACAAAAAACACTAGATACAGTCCTGCGATTTATCTCTATATTTAGATATTCACTCTATCGTACAGTAGCTACAGTATAGTATTCAATCATGACACCGGAAATATAGGCTAGTCATACTTTTGTGACAAAGGCACTCTTTTTTTATTAACGAAAACATTAAGCTGAGAGAGAGAGAGACAAGCCTCTGAAGGTGAAAAGCAGAGAGAAACTTTTGTCAGTCCCCCTGTATAGTAGTGAAAGGGTACATTGGGAGTGGGGTCTCCAGTACAGAGGGTAGGATGGGTTTTTCATTGAGCCAAACAAACACACACACACACACACACACACACACACACACACACACACACACACACAGGCACTGACACAAGCCTTGCTCCTGACTTAAGGGAGAGCAGTACTGTGAAGGAGTGGGATATCTAATACAGCACCGGCTAATCAGGACCAGGTGTGGGCCTTCTTGGGGTGGGGGGGGTCATAGGGGGGCCATAGGCTACTATAGGATTGTGCTCTATCCTCCAGTACAGAGGCTAATCAGTCACTACTCGTGTGGCTGAATCAAGCCCTTGTTGCAGCTCGGCGCTGTGCTTAGTGTAGCTCTCCAGGACCTCCGACAGGGCCTTAATGAGGCCTGACAGGGCCTCCAGGACCTTCGACAGCTCCGCCAGCGTAGCCTTTCGTGTGGCTGAATCAAGCCCTTGTTGCAGCTCGGCGCTGAGCTTAGTGTAGCTCTCCTGGACCTCCGACAGGGCCTTGTTGAGGCCTGACAGGGCCTTGTTGAGGCCTGACAGGGCCTCCAGGACCGACAGCTCCGCCAGCAAAGTCCCCATGTTGCCCTCGTAGGTGCTGTACATGTGGTACATCTGCTGGCAGATCTCATACACCTGAGAGACAGGAGAGCACAGCACATGATGAAACATGATATTTTTTTCAACTAAGTTTGAACATTTATTTACATCTTTCGGGAATAAAAGTCTGAACATTTTGATTGGTTGCACTGACTTGTTCCCACTTTCACCAGCTACTGTCACATTATACACTTTTAAGGATGAAGTGAGATCCCCAGGGACAGGATAGCACACATAAGACATACACACCTTTTCTTTTTTTTCTGAGTGGGGCAGTCCCGCCCATATTTTTAATTTCATTGGATAGAGACAGTGAAGATAGACAGGAAAGTAAGGGGAAGAGGGCATGTCAGCAGGGCATGGGCCAGATTCTAACCCATACCGACATGGGCATATGTGTGCACTGTAGACCGTGGTGCTAGACCACTGGACCACCCCAGGCCACTAATATAGACTTTTAAGGATTTCACTCATCTGAGGGATAGGATAGCACACATAAAACATAATGTACACTTTTAAAGATCACACTCACCTGAGAGACAGGATACAGCACATAATATAATAAGACATGACACTTACACTTTTAAGGACAGTTTTTCCTCCCTGAGAATGTAACCTAACCAGAAACACCTCCTGTTCCTATATGGGTATAGCTTGTATAGTTAGTACACTATACACAGTTATAAAATATATGTTTATTAAGTTTCTTGAAGCACATTTTGAAAGTTAACTGTTAAATATGTGGTCATGTTAATGAGTGATGTTGGCAAAGAAAGCAGTGGTCATTCCATACTGGATTAAATGTCTGGATACCTTATTTATCATCTTGTCTTGAAAGTTCATCACGTCCATCATTTTCTGGTCTGTCATGGGGCTGTCGTATATTTTTCCAACCAGGTCTTCGACCTTTCTGCCAATGTCATTTATCCTTGATCTAGAGCAAACACACAGTCCTACTCCGTCAGTCTGCGACATTAGCGGACACTCTTTATGTAAGCCTATGACTTTCAACCTATGGTGAACAATTATAGAGTTGAGATAAGTGTCTTCAGTTTTTAGACTGACGTCCATGTAGCCGCACAGCGCACACCCATATCCTAAACGTTATAGAAGGGAAGAGTAGGCAAACACATGTATTTTCTGTTTTCTACCTACTCTACCTTATCTGTTGGTCTGGAGTCTCATCCATGCTCATTAATGAGGATGTCTCACTCATTGATGAGTCAGTGCCTAGCCCCTCACCTGGATCCACCTGGGAACAGAGGATAGAGGATAGAAACCACACATGCAGTGAAGCACTCAGGTCAGGTCCAACAGAAAAGATGATGTTCACTACACACATGAATATGCTGGAAAATGTGATGAATGTTTAGAGGGGTGTATAGGCTACCAGTAGCCTACCTGAGGAGGTTCGAGTCTGGGTTTAGGAGTTGACTGTGAGGTGGAGGGAAGTTTGTCAAATGAAAAATCATCCATTTGAAGATGGGACAGGTCGCTCTCTGTACCTATTAGAAAAATAAATGGTCATGTAGGTTCCCCCTATGCATTAGCCATGCATTGAACTCACAGTTCAGGTCTGGTGATCGTCAGGGCGGCGGTGTTTCATTACTTTCGGTAGTGAGAGGGGGAAATGTGTCTGGCTAGCTACTAGCTACTAAGCTAAAGTCGACTTTCACAACGCAAAAAAGACGAAGCACAGCCTGTCCTCATACATCAGACAAGCTTACACATGAACATTTATTCGTTCATATGTTCGTTTGGTACTGACAGCTCGATAGCTCTACCTCTAGCTAGCCTTCGACAGATTGCGAGCCACAGCTCATTTGAAAGAAACAATACCTCGTCGCTCGTCAATGCTATGAGGTTTATAGAAAAACTTCTGAGTATAATGTCATTAAAACATACTTACGCTTCTGCGAAATAAACTGACGGTTTATATAACCTTTTATACAACTTCTAGCGACTCTTGTTTTTTGATGGGACGAAGGCTTTCCACAACGAAGGCTACGTTCGTAAATTCGCTCTGAGAGCGCCGGAGCGCACACTGGGTTCAACGTCACAAAGGGACCAAGTAATTTGATTGGACAAGAAGCTCTCCATGAATGCTGATCAGATTTCCAGAGCGTTTTTAGGAACGCACCCGAATGCTTTTTCATTTCCCCGGGAAATCTCTCACGCGGTGCCTAATCATTCATATCGATCATTCATAGATTATTGCTTTAGCCCCAGCCTGGTATAGACTAGACTGAGTGTATTGTCATGTCATATCATGCTAGTAAAAAAAATAATAATAATTGTGGACGGGAGTAATTAATTAGTTAGCTCCAGTCTCCAGAGTGTATTTATTTGGATTGAATGACTGATTCAACTGAATGTCAAGCACCATTTTGTCTTGACTGTCTCAGTCAATTTAAATCATAGTGTATTTACCAGTGGCGGCTGGCCGATAGAGGGCGCTGGGGCGCCGCCCCCACCTTCACTTCCTAGTTGCGATTTGTAAAAGTTTTTTTAAAAAATAAACATTGTTTATTCACAAAATGCGGCTGATATTCTGTCGGCGCCTATCAGCATTCATTAAAAATCCTCCAATACAATAAACATTTTATCTGTGTGTGTGTAAAATTCACTGTTAAAATACATAGGGGGAGGAGTCGGGGCGCCGGCCGAATGCAAGTCTCAGGCAGGCCAAATACTTTTCGCTTACACGTGAGCTGTAGCAGTGCTCCAATTGGCTGTCTCCTATGTCTCGGCCGGGGCGCAAAAATTGCCCTGAATATCCGGTTGTATAGCAGAAAATGCATATGCTGAGGACTTCCGACTTCCGGGGCAGCATGGGTTGAACGCACGCACGACTGCTCTCCTAACAAATTAAGTTTTTTACAATGTAAGGAGGATTTATTTCTGTAAACAAATTGAACAAATGGATTAGAAGGAGGCATCTTTTGTTCCTAACTTGAGGATATTGCAACTGGACCTATTTCCGAAGTCAAACTTATCTCGTTTGTGGTCGCCATCTCCGCACCGGCTGTTTGTTGATTGTTTGATATAGGTTACTCAAGTTGTATGGCCAATGCTGCTGGCAGCAGAGAGTTAAGAAATCTAAGAAGCGATCTAAAACCAAAAGTTACGGTGATGGACCGCGGAGACCTTGCATCAATTATGAGAGAAGTCATACGTGAAGAGCTTGACTCCGCATTTGATCTGAAACTCAAACCAATTAAAGAATGTCTGGATTCACTCCGCAAGGATATGATTTCCAATACGACCAAGGTAAAGGACCTGGAAACAGCCGCTAACGAGACGGAACGCCGTCTAACTGATATCGAACAAAAACGTTCTCAATCACAGTCGGATAATATGTCACTGAAAGAGAAAATTGAACAGATTGAAGCACGTAGCCGCAGTTTTAATATTCGAGTGTTGGGACTGCCTGAAGACAGTGAGAAAGGCAATCCCACTGCTTTTATGAATTCCCTGTTATGCGACGTGTTTGGTGCCGACAAGCTGGGACCTCAACCCCGCGGGAGGCTAACGTGAGGTATGGGCTGTTATTTCCACGCAAGCTGATTGTCGCATTTGCTAACAACACTGCCTCCTTCACGGACCACAGAGAGGCCATGGCACACTACATCCAGGTAATTAAACCAACTCTATAATCCTGACTACATCAATGGCTAACATCAATACCTGAACAACAGCCCACTATATGGGCAATGTGACAGTAGACAATGTAATGAATCCTGGATTGATGGAGATGCCTATAGGCTACGTGACATTTTATTGGAGTCCCTGACTATGACGAATATATGATATGTATGTATATATGAATAACAATTGATATGGATCAATTTATACCTCTTATTAGATTATAAATACTCTGGTTGTTATGTTTGCCTTTTGGTTGACAGCAAAAGGGAGAGAGGAGGATAGGGAGGGAGAGAAGGAGAGAGAGCAGGAAGGTGTCGGCACACCAGAGAGAGAGAGAGAGAGCAAGAACCAGGTGAGAAAGTGGACAGGTAGTCAAGACCACATAAGTAAGTAGCCTTGAGAACCGATGGTTCTCGAGCCTAATGGCCCATAGGGAAGGAGCCTATCTCCTGTTTCCGTAGCGTGAGGCGGCTTAATGTACAAGTTAGTACACCCCCTGGACATGACGCTGGTATGTCGCAGGGTCTTGGAGGGGGAGGGGGGTCCATGCCACGGTCCATGCCACCCCCCCAAGGCAGCAAACCTAGGGGAAACACTGTTATTCTCATGCTAAAATCGACTGTAAATCCAGATTTTAAAGTTGATATTCTTCCCCGTGAAGCATGCCCCCATAACCTGTGCCCCACCCAAAAATTTTAGCACCAGCCGCCACTGGTATTTACTGACATGGTGGGAACTGGGAAGTGGATTAGGACGGGAGGTAGACCATAATCAGAGACCATAGCCTAATCCTTCAAACCTGCCTTTGCTCTCCAGAGCTCTGCCAGTGGAGCCTACGTCAGTACCGTGGACAGCGGTCACTTGTGCGTGTGCTGCTGTCCACGAAGATCAAATCAATTTATGCGTAAAATGTTTCTCTAAGATTGTTTTTATGATCTGTGCTTGGTAACAAACAGTTCAACATATTATCTAAGCTTTATTCAAATATGTTTATGAAATGGCACCATCCAATCGAGGATTCTACCGCTGAACTCCCACCTTTCATCTGACATCTGAATAACTTGAACCGCAAGGTCAACTGCAGTCTTCTTTTAAAATTACTTTAATTTCTTTTTATTTGAATCAAAATGTGTGTTCAGTTGCAACTGATAAATTACCATTTCTAGCCTACTTTAAGATAGACTGAATTGTGAATTGTCTGTCATCCTAAAACACTTACATATTGGAATGACTTATAGCCTATGCCAATTGGTTGACGTTAGAAATCAATTCATTAACCTTTTCATTAATCTCACTAACTCTGTGAATGTAGGTCTGCAACGCTGACTCATTTCAAATGCTGGATTAAGAGAGGCCAACTCTGGAATCAAACAGCGGGCATTGGTTACTGCAGAGTCATTTCCTCATGATATAACCTACAGCAGTTCCAAAGCAGTGGATGTCTATACAATGGGAACCATGGAGAAGTTTAACTACACAGATAAATCAGGAAAATTCTTCGAATATGTGGTCGAAGATAAGCTTTATGTGCAATACAAGCCACCCTCAAGGGACATTGTCCAACTACCCAAGACGATGATTTACCTGGGAATGGCTGTGGTGGTGGTGGTGGTTGCAGTTGCTTATGCTATTGTGGGCCACCTTATCAAGGACCTCGACCTTGACATCGTAGGTAATTAACTTGTACAATAGCAGATGGTTTCAATTTCAAAAAGATACACAGGAAGGAGTCTCTCTCTCTCAGGAAAGAGTGCATTTGTTGGATAGAGGATTTCAATTGTTACTGTATATATGTTGATATATGTGTGGCCCATAACCTAATCGTTAGTTAGGTCATTTGTTCATTGATAAAAACAGAAATGCATTTTGATAAACTGATAGAACCCATGAGGGAGCCAGTGTGGACTACAGAAGCATAGACATTCATCTTTACACTCTTATCTCACCATCCACCTGTACCTCTCCACAGAGGCCTTGCTGGGACCCGTCGAAGAGACCGTCCAGAAGGATGGTGACCTAAAGGGAGCCAGCCTGCTGGACACGCCCGCTGCCGTCCCCCACACCCACCCAAACGCCTTTCACGTCTGGGACCAGGACGATATCATGATACCCCTGAGCACTGACTACAGCCCCCAGGCCAGCCCTATGGCCGCTGTCATCCCTTACATCCCTCACTTCTTTCCTACTACCATCGCTGTCAACAGTCCGTCATACAATCAGCCCAGCCCCAGAGAGACCGAGGCTTGGATCCATTTGGACACGTACGCACACACACATGGACACACGCACACACACACACAAACACAACACACATAAACACGACGCACACATACACAACACACATATTATTATGCACAGTTGGTGCTGTAGTTATTTAGTTATGTTCATGACTTGTTTTACCTAAACACATTCCATAGTAGCATTACTGAGGAGAAAAGCACAGCCTACTCTCTTTCTGAGATTCATCTTATAGAAAGTCCTGGGGAAATAATTGTGTATTCACCAGGTGAAACTAAAGTAAAACATGACAGACAACCCCTTTTTGACACTTTTTGTTATTCACACCAATAGAAAGGGTCACAGATATCGGTCAAGCCTGACAATCGTGGACTGTCTTTGGAGCATATCCTTTGACGGAGCATATCCTTTGATATATTCTCCTACTTTGAATATCATGCCACAGTTATGGCATGCCAACCACCTATTCTTACGGTAACTGTATACAGGCCGCCGAAACCAGCCCCTACCTTCCTACCTGACTTCTCTGAGTTCCTATCCATTATCCATCCCAACTATGATAGGATTATTATCACTGGTGATTTTAACTTTCATGTTGATAATGAGGCTGACTTGAGGGCTAGGGAATTTATTGACCTCTTGGAATCTATGGATTTTGTCCAACATGTCAATGAACCCACTCACAATCATGGCCATACCCTTGATCTTGTGATTACAAAAGGGTCTTGAGGTCTCAATATCAGGTATCAGCGACCTGGCCCTCTCTGACCATTTCTGTATTTTCTTTACCTCTGTAACACGTAAAGCTGAAAGCAATGCTGAACGTGTTGTTAAAAAACCGTTATCTTACCCCTGCAGTGGCTGAACATTTCAAAGCTTTAATGAACAGTAATCACACAACTCCCACGTTATGTGAAAACGACTTAGTAATTGCCTTTAACAATAAAGTAAAAATGGCCCTAGACTCCCTGGCACCTACCAAACTAAAAAAGGTTGGAGCCAAGAGGAGAGCACCATGGCGAAACAGTGAAATAAATCTCCTAAAGAGAACATGTAGGAAAGCTGAGCGCAGATGGAGAAAGAGCAAATTACAGATTGATCAGAATATTTTTAAAGAACATCTATCTGCCTTTAACTTGGCAATGCGAAATGCTAGAAAAAAATCACTTCTCAAAAATAATATCTACTAACAAGAATAACCCCAGGGTCTTGTTCTCGACAATTGATTGCCTTGTAAACCCTGCTCCTAGAACTCTAGACGGCGCAGCCTCTGTCACCAAATGCGAGGAATTTGCAGCCCACTTCAGGGATAAGATAACAAATATTAGAATGTGTATTACTCAGGAAAGACTAGGTTTGTGTAGCACCACAGATCCGCCACCACAGAACATGACTATGAGCATGTTCACCATGATTAGTACGGAAACATTAGGTAAAATTGTGTCACAGCTTAAACCATCTACGTGTCCTCTTGACCCTATTCCTACCACCTTTTTTAAGGACATTTTTGAATCTGTGTCTGATGACATACTAGGCATTGTAAATCACTCCCTACTTAAAGGGATATTTCCAGCGGCGCTTAAAACTGCCCTGGTTAGACCCACCCTGAAGAAAAGTAACCTAGATCCTTCTGATCCAAAAAACTGTAGACCAATATCCAATCTCACTTTTCTAAGCAAAATTTTAGAAAAGGCATCATATAGACAGCTTCATGAATTCTTAGTCCTAAATAATAGGTATGACCCACTTCAGTCAGGTTTCCGATCATACCACAGCACAGAAACGGCTTTGCTTAAGGTAACTAATGACCTTAGGATAAATGCAGACTCGAAAAAACTCTCGATTCTTGTACTCTTAGACTTAAGTGCAGCCTTTGATACGGTAGACCACTCCATACTTATTGAGAGACTTGAAAACTGGGTTGGCCTCTCAGGTCCGGTCTTAAACTGGTTCAGGACTTACCTGGCTGACCGAGACTACTTTGTAGCCCTTGGTGACCATAAGTCAAAAAATTATAGCACAACCTGTGGAGTTCCCCAGGGGTCCATTTTAGGACCGTTGCTTTTTAGCCTATACATGCTACCCCTCAGTTCTGTTATCAAGAAGCATAGCGTTAACTACCACAGCTATGCTGACGACACTCAGCTTTATATCTCAGTAACTCCCAACAACTACAAGATGATCGACCACCTGATAGACTGTATTGCCGATATTAATATTTGGATGACACAAAACTTTCTCCAACTCAATCAAGAAAAAACTGAGGTATTGATCATTGGCGAGAAAACTGGGAGAGAGAAATTATCTGCACACTTGAAAACACTAGCTCTTAACACTAAGTGTCAGGCCAGGAATCTTGGTGTCATAATTGACCCAGATCTAAATTTTGAAACTCATATTAATAACACTATTAAAACATCCTTCTACCATCTAAGAAACATCACTAAGGTACAATCATTTCTCTCCCAGGCAGACACTGAAAAATTAATGCATGCGTTTGTTACTAGTAGGCTAGATTACTGTAATGCTCTCCTGACAGGTCTCCCCAAAAAAATGATAAATAGACTACAAATGGTTCAAAATGCTGCTGCTCGTGTCCTTACTAGGACCAAACGGAGAGCGCACATCACACCTGTCTTGAGATCACTACACTGGCTCCCTGTCAGTCATAGAATAGACTTTAAGATCCTTTTACTAGTTTATAAATCACTTCACTGTGATGCACCCAATTACATGGTGGACATGCTCATAAGATACACACCAGCTAGACCCCTACGGTCTAGTGGCACGGAACTTTTAATAGTGCCAGAGGCTAGGACAAAGAGATTTGGAGGATCAGCTTTTAGCATATATGCTCCTAGATTGTGGAACACCCTACCTGAGGGCCTGAGGTTGTCTAAAACTCAGGACATTTTTAAGCGTGACCTCAAAACCTACTTATTCAATGTCACCTTTTGATACTAAGGGAGACATTGGACATTATAGAACTAGGATCACTAGGCCATTACACCATACTCGTGTTTTGAGATTTGTGTTGACAGGAAAATAGACCCGGGTGCTGATGAGGCACTGTCAGCTCCAAATAGCACCTAGAGCAGTACTGGAACCGGTACAAGGGTGTACCAGGACCACCATCAGGTTGTATTGCTGTCATCTTTATTGTCTCTATTGTGTTGTTGCATCATAACTGTGCTTAAGTTTCTCTTTTGGCAGGACCTGTGACCATACTGGATGCAGAACGATGCAAATACAACACTAAATTTATGGACAGTGTGTACGCCGATAATATGCAAGGAATTTTTCCTGGATACATGGTGTACAGGTTTTTGCCCTTGCTTGCTTGCTTTGTGCCGGTGGTCCTTGGCCTCCCCTGGGGGACCGCTGGGTACTGGTAAGCAAACTGGCTAGTAGTCGCTCTATTGGTAGAGGGCTGCAAGGGATCTTTTCCTGGCTACATAGTATACAGGTTTTTTACTTTTGCCTGCTCGCGGCTCTGTCAGTATTGATTGATTGATTGACTGATTGACTGAACATTTTCATTGTGTGAAGCGCATTGAGTTGCATCTTGTAAGAAATGCGCTATACAAATAAAATTTGATTTGATTTGATTTGGTTGGAGAAAGAAATTGACCTTAGTGAATCTAGTAATCAGTAATCTACTCAATTTATCAATTTAGCCATCAAAACAATCACAAACATGGATTGACTAGATTGACATGGATTGAAAAAGGCGGACCATAAACAGGAAGTAGATTTACACTGCTCAGCTTGCCCATCAAAGAAACCACAAGCAATCAGAGAAGAAGAGATCAAGCAATTGACTGACCCAAGAGGATGTTCCTGAACAGGGAGTTGGCAGGGGGCTTATACGGCCATGTTTCATCCTTCTTTCAAGCTTGACAGGCGGCTAAGACTGATTGGCAGTTGTTATTTTAGCATGGTGGTGCAGAGTCACGAAGGAGAATATCAATGGCCTTCACCTGTGAACTTCCTATTGGATTTGTACCAAGTCATCATCATCATCATCATCATCATCATCATCATCATCCTCACTCTGACACCAGCCCAGTGATGTCCTTGAGTAAGAGTCACTGAACATCCAATGAGCACAGAGACAGTCATATATTTGTATCTTTGACCACAATGATAGTAGAATATATTTTGTGGAGATGAGCATTTAATCAAAGGGTTAAATGCTGAGGGTATAGTATGTTGTATTGTGCTTGTACCAAAAGCCTGCTGGAGCATTACCACAAATTGAGTTTGGGATTGAATGTACAGGAGAAAGTAATAAGTGCATGTGTGTTTCAATATACACTTATGTGAATATGGTGTGAGATTAAAAAAAGAAACAATCCTATCTGCTCTATTGTGTTTGCTAATTCAGGCCTCCCCTGATATACAGATGCTGTAACTTCACACCAGCTGACAGGGCACATTCCACCCTGTGGGTGTAACATTAAGATAGATGGTATGTAAGCTGACTGAACTTTGAGAGCTTGCCAGCAGACAGTCCATAGACCGTTATGTCTCCAAGCTTAAATGCAACTATTGTTAGAGTAAATTATTCAATAATGAAAGCCTGTTTCGTTTCAAGATGTATAAGAAAAGATATTTAATATTCTTCTGCAGAAGGAGGAAGTTTACAAGCACGTCAGACAAGTCTTGACAGTGAAAGTTCCTCGTCAAAGTAAAGTTCATTCATTTCATCTCAGTATTTATACAAACAGGTATCTTCAGGTAAGGGGTCCGCCCTCAGGTGAGGTTTAGACCAATCATGAGCAATGGGTGTGGACCTGTACATTTGATGAAGATGATTATGATGAAGGCTAGGGGGGAAGCGGCCCTCACTTTCTCCCAGGGAGACAAAAGGTGAAAACGGAACACAATGGCCACAACTGGTTCAGTCTGGTCTTAGAGCACTGGGTCTGGGGCAACACAAAGGTCCGAAACTGCTCTAGATGGTAGGGCAATCAGGTCTTTGTAATCATGTAAATGTGTCTATTGTCTTAGCCCATGTCAAGCCTCAAGTAGAGAAACTGGTTCTACTGTGTGACAACAGGAAATCATCTTCTACAGCCTGCTGCAGACATTCAACCCAAGATGATGTTTTTGATTCTTAAATGTAGCTTATTACATATAATAATTTTCTCTCACATTCCACACTTTTTTAAGATGTAAACAATTTGAAAAATATGGTTCAAAACATTTTTGGAGAAAGAATAACAAAAATTCATCACAACCCCAAAATCCTAAAATGAACAACCAAGCTTAAAATTAAGCACAGTACATCATACATAAGACAAAAAAATAATAAAAAATAAATCCAAACGACCGACGCCTTCTTGATTCTTGCATCTTCAGGGTCAGAGGTTACTAGCACTTGACCCCAGTTGGAGAATTTGCTTGGTCTTCAATCTCTTCCTAATCGGTCGTCGTCTGTCAGTGTCATTGAGGTTCAGGCAGTCGTCTGTCTCCTTCCATGTTGGACATGGTCTGGGGAGTGGTCTTTAGAACCATCGAAAACCATGATGCAGGCATTCACCAGCATCTTCACTAGTACAGGTGTCCACACTTTGGACCCTGGCTGGACTCACAGGTATCTGTTGACAGATCCAACAATCAGAGTAATTCATCCTCGAAGCAAAATCTCTCATGATACTATGTGTCTTTCCTCCTTGAAACGGCCATGCTCTGATTTGAAGGCTCGGTGGTCCGGGCTGTTGAAACTGGAACACTGTCGTCGATGGTCGTTTGGTGGTTCTCTGTCGGGCCTGGCACCCTGGTGGCTGCGTCCTTCTCTGTCGGGCCTGGCACCCTGGTGGCTCTGGTTCCTCCTCTGTCGGGCCTGGCACCCTGGTGGCTCTGGTTCCTCCTCTGTCGGGCCTGGCACCCTCTGGCTCTCTCTCTGGCGGGCCTGGCCACCCTTATCGTCATCTCCTCGGTGTTCTCTGGTGGGTCTGGTAACCCTGGTCGTCGTTTCCCTCTCTGGTGGCCCTGGTTCATCCCTCAATCATCTGGCTGGATATTGCGTAGCACGCCGTCTCTGGATTCTGGTAAAACGGCTTCCACTCTGAAATATATATCTCATTCTTGCCGTGGCAAAAATCAAGTGTATCTGCAATAATACAGGGCCACCACTGGTCTGTCTGAGGAGATGTAACGATGGTCAAACAGCCAAACTTCTTTCATTCAATTCTTTTATTTGACCTGCAGAGAAGACATATAAAACACAATTCTTCTCTGTTCTGCAACTCTTGTGAATCCATGAAGATGGCGGCCATGTTCTAGTCCCACCGTCTATGTATATTTCACGTCAGGATAATTTGTTTACAGAACGAACACAAATTTCCCTCAAACATTACAAATAACAATTACAAACAACATGTGGAGCGACATACCTGCAGAGAAGACATATAAAACACAATTCTTCTCTGTTCTGCAACTCTTGTGAATCTGCGCGTTCAAAATAACATACAATAAATGTTCTGTTTCACATCATCACAATACATGTAAAAACAAACAGCACAGTACTACACCAACATTTTCACCCTACATTACAAGATTCTCCATACAAACAACAAAACACGAGGAGCATTTCACATCACGCACATACCCATTAAGATGGCGGCCATGTTTCTGGCACCACCGCAAGTACGGCAACAAGAGAAGGACAAAAGAACGTGCAGACCTGCAGTACACCCAAACTCCAAAGGGGGGCTCCAACAACAACCAGGGCTGCTCAAAGCACGGCGAAACTCATCTACATTCACCACAACTAAACATACATTCCCAACTCTGTTACACCCACCTCCCCTGAATTTCGCCAACCTTGAGCAGCAACTATACATTTAAATACTACTTTTTACTTTTTACACTATTACATAGGGCCGCCAAAGGACAGGACAGCCAACTTGAAAAGTATCCTATAAGGATGAAGTGGAAAGAGAGGTAAACTATCTCTCCAACCAACTACTGGCGGTAGGATGCGTTCTACACCCCACAAGACCCTTTTTTTTTTCTGTGTATTACTAGCCTTTCAGAGGCCACAACCTCTTATGAAACAATCAGAATACCGAACAAACCTATATGTCATAGGATGTCAGTGTGCACAGTGTATACATGCACTGAACTGAGCTTCGGCTTATCTAACTGTGGAAAGCCTGGAACACTGACCTACAAACAGCTCGAATGTTTGACTTAGTGTCTTGGATAATGTCTTGTCCTGACATAGTATAAATCAATCTGTCAACTGGTTTGATAAGGCGACCAAACTTGGACTTGACCTGTGTGACTGTACTAGGATGTTCACACTGTGTAACAGAAGCTAGAGTGTCAGTACGCTGTGTGTCACTAGCATCATCTGTCTGATTTGTGTTACCAGAAACATCAGTACAATCATCAGCGCTAACCACAAATCTAGAATCAGAGTTAATGGACTGATCTACCATTTGCTCCTCAGCCATCTGCTCGGGAACCCTCTGAGGGGCAAACGAGACTGAAGACACTACAGTGTTAGTAGTAGTGCTGTCCCAAACGACTATTTTTCTAACGATTAATCTAGCGATTATTTTATCGATTATTCGATTAGTCTAACGACCAATTTATCGATAAGTCTAACGATAATTTTTGTACTGTAAAAAAAAAAAGAAAACTTTTGGGTCTCCACCTCACTGCTATGTTTAGCCAACTTGAATGCCAACATGGCCATTTAGAAGTCTGTCCATCACCACAACACATAGCTAGCTAACGTTACTCTCGCTGCTATGTTATGATTAGCTAAATTGATGCTAACGTAGCATGCGAGCTACGAGCTAGATAACGTACAGTAGGTGCTCGCACCACAATGACAATAGGCTACCGTAGCTAGCCAGCTACATAGCTAACGTTACTAACACCAGAAGACAAGACATACGAACTGTGGTGAGCTACATTGCTTGTGTAACATTAGCTAGTAGCTATCCATTTTCACCCATACACTTAATTGTCTCGCCTGGTAAAATAAAGGTAAAAAAAAAAAAAAAAAAAAAAAAAATGTAATATTTGCGACTAACCGACGCATATTACGCTAACCGACGTATTGACGTAGTCGGTGACGTCGACGACGTCGAATAATCGTAACAGCCCTAGTTAGTAGCCTCTGTCCGTGAGTGGTCAGGGAATGGTAACTGGGTGACCCACTCCAGGGTTCTTCCCTTGGGATCCTTGGGCTCTGGAACAGTCAAGGGAACATCCCTCTCCCGAACAGCTCTACCCCCATACTCCATGTCTTCAACCTCCCCTCCCTCACTCCCAGGACAGGAATCCACTCTCTCCGACTCGAACGCGGTTCCTCTACTCACTTCCCCAGGCAAGGAATCCTGTTCCACTTCCGACACGGACATGTCACTTGGCTCATTTGATGTATGAACAGCAGACAGGGATGAAACTGGGTCAGAGATCACACTCGTATCATACACCGGCAGAAAGTTCACCAACAACAATAGATTACGGTGGACTACCTTCTCTCGTCCAGTGACAGTGTCTTGTATCCTATATGTGTGAGTCTCAGAGTTCCTATCCACCACAGTGTATACAGTAGAATCCCAACGGTCAGCCACCTTTCTCTTTCCTCTCTCTCTCTTGTTCGCCAACAGCACACGGTCTCCGACGTCAATGGTGGGCCCTTTCACTCGTCTGTTGTAGAGCTCTGTGTGACGGTGCTGTTCTTTTATGACATGTTCCTGGGCTATGACCATAGCTTCTCTCAGATCCTTCGTGAGAGACATCACATACTTGTCGTAGCTGACCACAGCTGGATCATTCAGGACTGTCCGGAAGAGTATATCGACAGGGAGACGAGGAGTACGCCCGAACATCAGATAGAAAGGTGCATAGCCAGTTGACTCATGCGCTGTGCTATTGTACATGAACGTCAGAGTTTGCAAACGCCTCGGCCAGTTGATTTTTGCCTCTGGTTCAAGCGCTCGGATCATGTTACCGAGAGTTCTATTGAAACGTTCCACACTACCGTTACCCATCGGGTGATACGGGGTTGTGTGCGACTTTCTGACACCGGAGACTCTGAGCAGCTCACTCACTAGTTGACTCTCGAAGCTAGCTCCCTGGTCGCTATGGATACGTTCTGGGAACCCAAAGACGCAGAAGAACTTGTCCCATAGAACTCTCGCCACCTGTTTGGCTGACTGATCTTTGCAGGGGAATGCCTGGGCCATTCTTGTAAAATGGTCAGTAACAACTAACACATCAACTGACTTGTTCCTTGAGTCCTCCGCTGACCAGAAATCAATGCAAACCAGCTGAAGTGGCCTGGTTGATGTGATACTCTGCAAAGGCGCCCTCGCAGCAGGTTCAACTGTCTTACTAACAATACACCGCTGGCAGTTACGGACGTAGTCTCTTACGTCTCTGTCGAGGTTGAGCCAGAAGAACCTCTGTCTGGCCAAGCCAAGACTCCTGAACTGACCTTGATGGCCAGCATGGTCATGAACACCTCTCAGAACTTCAACTTTCTTAGACTCAGGAACCACATACTGGCGGCGTTTTGACTTCACGACTTGATCCCTCGAGACTCTGTAGAGTATCCCATTGCTCACAACAAGTTTCTCCCAGTGCTTCAGGTACCTCATGACTGTGACTGATTCCTTATCTCTCTCTCTCCTGGAGGGTCTCCGATGTCTCTCCACATAGTACAAGACTCGAGAGAGAGTCCTGTCTCTGAGCTGTTCATCCCGGAGTTCCTTCTCACTGTAAGCAGGAAGTGAGTCCTGACCACCTGAGACTAACTGAGGCAAATGGTGCAAGACTGCTACAGCGCGCGTTCTTGCTCCGACCTCCCACAGATCGTCATATGACTGTAGAACAACAGACACTTCATCCATCTCCATAGACTGAGCGTGGACATGCAGAGGTGATGGGACACTTTGAGCGTAACTCTCTGCCTGGCGTGGAGTGTCACCACTATCATTGGACGACCGGAAGGCGTCCTGTACAGAAGCACTCGACACATCCTGGACTTCGGAGAGGAGATTCTTGTAGGGCTCTTCAAGTAATCTGTGACTGACTCTCTGCTTGACGAAAGGCACACGACTCAAGGCATCAGCGACAACATTCTGTGGGCCTGGCACGTACTTGATGTCGAAGTTATAGCTCGCTAACTTAGCCACCCATCGTTGCTCGCAGCAGTCCAGCTTGGGCTTCGTCATGATATGAGTCAATGGATTATTGTCCGTCCAAACAGTGAAATCATGCCCCTTCAACCAATGGCTGAACTTGTCACAGACACTCCACTTCAAGGCTAGGAATTCCAACCGATGGGCTGGGTAGTTTCTCTGAGACTGAGAGAGGGACTTGCTGGCGAATGCGATTGGCCTCGCTCGGTCTTCACCCTCTTGGATCTGCGACAGGACAGCACCGATGCCATCAAGGGACGCGTCCGTTGACAGCATGAAGGGACGGCTGAAGTCAGGGTGAGCCAGGACAGCCGTCTCAACCAGCGCCGTTTTCAGCTTCTGGAAAGCCTGCTCCGTTTCGGGGGTCCAGTCAGTAACATTCAACTTCCTGCTTTGTGACCTTTGTTTGGACTGTTTCACCTTCCCTTTTCTCTTCTGGCCCGTCAACAGAGAGAAGAGAGGCTTTGCAATAGCGGAGAAGCTAGGCACAAAGTGCTGGTAATAATTGATCATCCCCAAGAAAGATCTGATTCGTTTCTGTGAGGGGGTTACACCGTCCGCTTCCATCAGGTCAGCACTTGTCATCTTTGCGATGCTCTCAACTTTGCTGGGATCAGTCAACACACCGTTGTCATTAATTATGTGGCCGAGGAATTTGACGGATTTCCGGAGAAAAAAACACTTCTTGGGGGCCAATTTCAGGTTATGACCACGCAGTCTACTGAACACCATCTCCAAGCGTTCCAGAGCTGTCCTCTCATCAGGGGCATACACCAATAAATCATCCAGATAAACCAGTAAGCTCAGATAGTTCTGGTCTCCGAAAATGCTAGTCATCATACGCATGAAGCTCCCAGGACTATTACAGAGGCCCTGCGGGAGGCGATTATACTCATACAAGCCCATAGGTGTTGTAAAGGCAGAGTACTTTCTGTCATCCTCGTGTAGTGGCATGTTATAAAACCCTGAGGTTAGATCCATAGTACTAAACAAGGAGTTACCTCCAAGTGCAGCTAAGCAGTCGGCCTGGTGAGGGAGAGGGTGAGCATCCTTCAGGGTCCTCTTGTTCAGCCAGCGAAAGTCTGTACAGATACGGAGATCTCCGTTCTTTTTCCATACAAGAACCAACGGAGATGCATATTCACTGGTTGACTTCCTGATTATATCTTTCTCCTCCATCTCACTCAGTACTTGGCGCAACTTCTGATACTGACTGGGGGGCACTCGTCTGAATGGGAGCCGGAATGGCCTGTGATCTGAGAGGTGAATGCGATGTATGAAGCCCTTTGCCTCTCCACAATCCAGGTGATGGCGTGAGAAGATGTCCTTGTAGCGCACAACCAGGTCAGCCATCTTGCTTCTACACTGTTCAGACACGTCACAGGAGTGTATGTCGAGCCCACTCAATCCCATGTACTTCAGTTCCTCATCAACAGTGCGGGCCGCATTTTCACTGGACGGGGTTACTTGACAGCAACTGAGTAGTGGGACCTCAGCAGGTCCGGTCTCATCCATGTCCTCGAGCGCAATGCAGGAGAAGACGTCGGCCAATTTAGCATTGCGTCTTACCAAGACGGGCCTGTCGGACGAGTTGATCAGCTTCAATGGAACCCATCCGTCTCCCCACAAAGGAGTAACAACTCTGGCCACCAGAACCCCTCTTGGAGCTGAGCGACACGATGTGGGCTCTGTCATCACAGCGCTACCAGGAGACACAATAGTGGACTTGGGTAGCTTGCCCCACATCAGGTACTCCCGACCAGGCTCAAGACACACGGCTGAGTTGCACCTGACTGTGCCTATCTTGTCAGGTATGACGTCACCTCGCCAACGGTTCAGACCAGCGAGCATCGAGAGAAACTGTTCAGATTCTGGATCGCCAGCAGGACAGGGCGTAGACACAGCCTTCCAGTAGCCATCACATTGCTTATACTGCCGGAGGATATATTTAATAACATTGGTGCCTAGTATCAACTCATCATGCTGGCCTTCAACTACCAGAGTGGGAACCATAATCCTACAGCCATACACCTCCATTTCCACGTTGAAAGCTGACTCAGGCTTGACACGGCGACCACCACAGCCAACAAGCACCACATTTGAACTGAACTGGTTATGCTCTGTAGCAACTCCAACCTCTCTAAGCTTTCCCTCTGCCGTCTTACTCATTGTACAAGCCATAGACCCACTGTCTAGCATAGCATTTAGAGTCACTGTATTACCAACTGTCACAGGTGTGTAGAAAAGGCTGTCACTACCACTAATTGTATGCGTATTCTGATAAACAATATCTTCAGAGTTATCACTTGAGCTTTTGAGAGCTATATACACTGTCTCAGCACTAGATTCGTCCTCACAATGGGAGTTTACTTGGCGACCTATACTTTCTCCCTCTGAATACAGGCCACCTAGTTTCCCTGAGGCTGAGGTGCTCGGGACGACCTGGTGGGACACTCAACTTTTGTGTGACCTGGGGCTAAACAGACAAAGCACAGCTTCCCTGACATGCAGTGTGAGATGGTAGTGTGTCTACTGTCATCACAGACTCGGCAGGCCTTCTCACGGGCGCCACCCTGGTATCTTCCGCCACGAGGAGCACTGTCACGCTGCTGCACTTTCCCCATCATCTGCTCCAGCCTCTCCATAATGCGAGCAAGAATCCTGTCTTCAGATTGCTGAGTGTTCTGGGCCACAGCAGTCGCGGAGGAGTGGCACGGAAGCTGGCCTAAAGCATGGTCCTGGGAAGGAATGAGGGTAGAAGGCAGACACTGTGTGTGGTACACTGGACTATGGGCAGGAGCAGGGGGGTACTGGGTGGAACACTGCTCAGACACAGACTGAATCGAAGGCTCTGGATGAGACTGCACAGTGTGGAGGGCGGTGGCATGGCTCTTCAATGGCACAGAACTACCGGTCCTGCCAGAGGCTCTCAGCTCTCTCTGATAATTATCAATCTTCAACTGTATGTCTCGTGAGCTCCACTCCTCAATAGCCTTGCATTCCAGAATACGGGATAGTCCAGAGTCCGGGCAATGCCTGACAAACATCCGTGCTACCTCTTCACCCACGTTCTCCATCCTCCTACCTTGTCTGCGAAGGCCCTCACCAGCTACATCAGCTGCTTTGTTGATCCTCAACCAGTAGTCTACAGGGTTCTCATTGGGTCTGGGTAGAGTGGCATAGAAATCTGACAACGGGAGGCATGATGACACATCACTGAAGTACTTGAGAAGGATATCATAGATGAGATCAGGGTTCTGCTTCACATCAAGTGTCTGATCACTTCGCAAACCAACCCTCACAACATCCTTTGCCTTACCCATCAGCCTTGCCAGTATCTCCTCAGCCTGTTCATGCATTGGACATTTCTGCTTTCTCAGATAAGCTTTAGACATGTCAATCCAGTCCTGGATTGAACACTTATCAGAACTATCACCTCGGAACATTGGTGGTTCCCTGTCTGATGTTACATTCACAGTAACGCACGGAACCTCCTGTCTAACAACATTAGGATCAGTTACAGGATCTGGAGGCGATGTGCAGTTGAGGTGTGCACTGCTCATACTACTTGAGTGAACTACACCAGCTGAAATTAACTTGGTTACAATGGACTCGCCAATCTGAGCACCTAGCTGACCCATCATGTCTGAAAGGTGATGAAGAGCTTCAGTGTCATTAACACTGGGTGTGGATGTGGGAGGAGCCTCCCCTGTAAACTGTCCGACAGCAGCACAACCTGGGTCCTGACCTGACCCTGTGCCTCTACCACTGTCAGTAAACAACTGGGAACACCCCACCTCCCTACTATTCAACCCACCGATGACAGCACTGTCTGCTCTGCTCTGACATGCCCCCCATGCACCCCTCCCCATAGGCAACACTGGACTGGCAAAAATCTCATCATTAAAACCTGGCCTCTGAGCCATAGTGGTACAGACTTGCGTTGTGTAATATTACTGAATGAAAAAAAAATATATAATAATAATGTTTAAAAAAATATATAAAGTTACAGCAGGACATAAAAACCAAAACAATCAAAGCACTTTTTAAACTGATGTAATCACAGACCTCAGACTGAATGACCATTTACTATAATACTCTGACCACACTTGATCTATCACACTAAGACCTGGCATCCACGCAGCATCCACGGAGATCGGCGTTCAGCTGATCTTGAGATCGACGTGTCACGGCACCAGTGTAACGATGGTCAAACAGCCAAACTTCTTTCATTCAATTCTTTTATTTGACCTGCAGAGAAGACATATAAAACACAATTCTTCTCTGTTCTGCAACTCTTGTGAATCCATGAAGATGGCGGCCATGTTCTAGTCCCACCGTCTATGTATATTTCACGTCAGGATAATTTGTTTACAGAACGAACACAAATTTCCCTCAAACATTACAAATAACAATTACAAACAACATGTGGAGCGACATACCTGCAGAGAAGACATATAAAACACAATTCTTCTCTGTTCTGCAACTCTTGTGAATCTGCGCGTTCAAAATAACATACAATAAATGTTCTGTTTCACATCATCACAATACATGTAAAAACAAACAGCACAGTACTACACCAACATTTTCACCCTACATTACAAGATTCTCCATACAAACAACAAAACACGAGGAGCATTTCACATCACGCACATACCCATTAAGATGGCGGCCATGTTTCTGGCACCACCGCAAGTACGGCAACAAGAGAAGGACAAAAGAACGTGCAGACCTGCAGTACACCCAAACTCCAAAGGGGGGCTCCAACAACAACCAGGGCTGCTCAAAGCACGGCGAAACTCATCTACATTCACCACAACTAAACATACATTCCCAACTCTGTTACAGAGACAGTTAACAAATAAAAAAAAAACTGCAACAGAATTTTATGTCTAATCAAACCAACATCTTAATATTAAAATAGGAAACGGTAGAACATTTTCGTGTGATTTGAAAATCATAAACAAATGTGTCATGTTTTATGATGTCAAAATATACTTACTGAAAAATCATTCAAAAACAAGAAAAACCAGGGTTAATTGTTAATGAGTTAGTGGGAGTTAGCAATCAAAAATATAGTATTTTATGAGCCTCTGATACGACAGGCCACATGGTTCTTTTTTCAATACATCATGGTCTGAACAATGCATGAATACCAAACAGATCTATATAATTTTGGACAGGTTTATGCAAAAAACTCAAAGTGGAGAGTGATCAGTTCTCCCAGAGTTTCACACATAAACCCACCTTCTTGAGAATAGAAATAACTCTCAGGGTCTTTCTGCGCAAAAAAGCAGCTCCCCCTGACTTGGGTTAGAAAATATAAAACCTTGCCTAATGCAAAAATTTGTTTTTAAAATAGAAAAACAGAAACTCGAAAACCACTAGGGTCTCTTTTCACAACAAGAAAATTCAAAACTCAACAATTTTCCTAAAAGTGTCGGAAAACAAGAACATTCTTAAACCATCAAAGATATACAAAAACTGGAGCTGTACATGGAGAAACAACAATTATAGACTATTTCCTAAAATTGCTGCTGTGGTGTCGGGCAGAATCTGTAGGAATGGTTGCCCCCACAATTATAACATGCAAAACCCTTATCACCCCACTGTCCGAAATGTGTCCGTGGCCGGCCACGCTGCTCTCCAGAACGTTTCTCCTGTCCCTCACAAAATCCAATTTGTGCAGAATGAGTCATATGTTTCTGTTTCCCATGGTTAGGAAACCTTTTTGACGTCGGACAGGATCTATAGGAATGGCCGCCCTTACCACAATTATAACATGCAAAATCCTTGGGACAGGATCTATAGGAATGGCCGCCCTTACCACAATTATAACATGCAAAATCCTTAACAACCTGCTGCCTATTATTTGTTTGTGGCTGTCTATGTTGTTCTCTCACCTCATCTGAACGCCACAGCCGATAAACTTCAATATGAGCTTCCCAGGTAGGATCATCTTCTCCTGTGGGACCTCTAGGATTTGCACATCGGATCATTGGCATAGAAACATTTTCTGCACTATTCTGCTCTCTTTGCCTAGCTTCCTGTCTAGTGTTAGGCCGTGCAGGCTGCTCAACAGGTAATGGGGTAACAGGTAAAGGGGGTGCATATTCCGGGGGAGCTGGACGGAGTGGGGATCCTAGCTGTGTTGAGAGATTTTGAAGGTCAGGGTACAGGGGCAGAGGATCTAAATCCATGCTATTGGTTGGAGGTAATACTTTATCTTCCTGCTCTTTTACTTTCTGTAGCAATTTCAAAAGTAAACCCTCTTCTGAGTTCTTGTGTTTGTCCTCTGCCATGCGTTCCCACTTTCTAAAACAATCCCAATTTATCTCATTCTTTGCTTTCTTTCCTACAGATGTTTTCTCAAAAGTCTCCAATTCTATTCTAATCCCATTTAACATGCTAACGCTCAGTGTCCCACATGTAGCAGGAAAAGATGAATATTTGGACCATAACCCAATATGTTTAACAGCAGATAAACCCCATTTGTCTGCCATTATCTTAGCAGGACCAAGAAGTGGTGTCACTCTCTCTGAACGACTTGATTTTATACCCATTTTAAACTCAAAATCAAGATATATTCAAAGGAACAATATAGATACAAATAGCACTATTAGTTAAAATAGCTTAAAAAAACACACAAGGAATGAAAACAGCTGTAATGTCTTATCACAAATAAGAAAATTCAAAACAATTACAATACAATACACAAACAAACTTGGTCTGTGGAGATTAGACTCTGGGCTTCAGGGGAGGGGTGGCTGGTAGGTCTTTTACATATGCACTGAGTCAACAGAAAAACTGAAGTATTAACACTGATTAACTAATTAAAACTGGAGTTCAGAACTTTGGTTAGCTCAATGAAACTCTATATTCATACATGGAAAATTCAGAACTTCTGGTTGGCTCAATGAATTTTATGGATAAATACTGAAAATGTGTTCCCACCTCCCCACTTTTACACAGAACTAACCTCTGTGTAATAAAAAACCCAATCCTAGATCAACCTAGGATTATTTTTAGACCTGTGTTAACCAATATGTTGGATCTTAGTTAACCAAGATATCAATATGTTGGACCTTAGTTAACCAACTTGGACCTTTGTTGACCAAGATATCAATATGTTGGACCTTAGTTAACCAACTTGGACCTTTGTTGACCAAGATATCAGCTGATTTGGATCTTTGTTAACCGAAAAACAGCAAAGTCTTATCACAATCAAATGGCACTAGTTAACCACTGTTCACGATCGTTTAGACGCCATGGACCTGTTGTTAACCATGATCAGAAAGATACACGTATATATATATATATATATCATATACACAAAAAGAGTAGTCTTATGATTTTGCCAGGTGCAATTATAGCCACGATAACATGTAAATCGTCTAAAAACACCACAAGCCTTGCATCACAAAGTGCACCCGGAAACAAAAACCCCTCCAATCGGATATCTTTCTCCGATTAAATACCGTTCCGTATACAAATGAAAATCGACAGGCTTACCCTTGTTCGTGTAGTACGTTGACAGCGTGCTAAGGCCCTGATCATCTGCTCTCAGCCAATCCCAAAAAATAGAGGGGATCTCTTGACCGCGTCACTTGCTAGGTGAAACGGGGGAGCTCCGTCTCAAAAACAGCTCGTCAGCTGAAATGGCTGAAAACGGATAGAACAGGATACCTCCGCAGCCGCTCCCTTTGTTTCCTCATCGCCAACTTGTTAGAGTAAATTATTCAATAATGGCAGCCTGTTTCATTTCAAGATGTATAAGAAAAGATATTTAATATTCTTCTGCAGAAGGAGGAAGTTTACAAGCACGTCAGACAAGTCTTGACAGTGAAAGTTCCTCGTCAAAGTAAAGTTCATTCATTTCATCTCAGTATTTATACAAACAGGTATCTTCAGGTAAGGGGTCCGCCCTCAGGTGAGGTTTAGACCAATCATGAGCAATGGGTGTGGACCTGTACATTTGATGAAGATGATTATGATGAAGGCTAGGGGGGAAGCGGCCCTCACTTTCTCCCAGGGAGACAAAAGGTGAAAACGGAACACAATGGCCACAACTGGTTCAGTCTGGTCTTAGAGCACTGGGTCTGGGGCAACACAAAGGTCCGAAGCTGCTCTAGATGGTAGGGCAATCAGGTCTTTGTAATCATGTAAATGTGTCTATTGTCTTAGCCCATGTCAAGCCTCAAGTAGAGAAACTGGTACTACTGTGTGACAACAGGAAATCATCTTCTACAGCCTGCTGCAGACATTCAACCCAAGATGATGTTTTTGATTCTTAAATGTAGCTTATTACATATAATAATTTTCTCTCACACTATTAAACTCCTTGTCCTTGAAAGATGCTGTATGACCCTTAGCTCTCTACATTTTTGCCCTTGCCATGTCCGTAACCACACATGCCAGCCAGGTGTGACCAACTCTGACTGAATCAAGCGTGTTAGTCCTGGGCTCAATCAAAAGCTTACAGACTCAAGACCCGCCACCCTTACAACAAGGCAGCACAAGCCATGCTCAACTCCACCTCTGAGGACATCTCCAGAGATGCATGGTTGGCAGCAGCTTGGAAGCAGGAGTGGGAGTCAGCCGGGCCCTCCCGAATCCACCGCTACATCTGGGACCCAGGAGATGGCGCCATTGGAGGAGACGACCTACCACGCCGGCAATGGACCACACTGAACCGTCTACGAACTGGTGTCGGTCGCTTTAAAACATCAATGAAGGCGTGGGGCCTGGCGGACAGTGCGGCATGCGAGTGCGGTGACCCAGAGCAGACCGCCGACCACATAATCACCATCTGCCCCTTATATAGACCACCCTCAGAAGCCAGCCTCTTCGACCTAGAACCAGAGATGCGGGCATGGCTACGCGACACCGAGTTGGACCTCTGACGTTACACGAAAGAAGAAGAAAAGCTTACTCTCCAGGAAAGGAGTTGACCATCCCTGATATAAAGCTATTTTTCTAATCACATATTCTCCACTTCAGAGAGAGAGAGAAAGAGAGAGAGAGTGCACATAGATACATACACACTGACCGCTGTCCTGTGTCTGTGTGTGTGTGTGTGTGTGTGTGTGTGTGTGTGTGTGTGTGTGTGTGTGTGGGTGTGTGGGTGTTCCTCAGAGCGGCCCATGGGATGATCTCCATGCTGAAAATGCTAAAACTGCCATCCCCCTTTCCATCTCTTAATGAACGTGGTATTACTGCTATTTAAACATTTAGTTTTGCGCATATTGAGTAAAATACTGTGGCTGAGGAGGGGGCACGCACACATGCAATGACATTTTTACCACATTTAAGTCACTGACACCGAAGTCACTGACGCTGTGGGGATGCTAAAGTTGTCCCCATATGATAAAATCCACCATCCCCCCTGATTTTCTTTTACAACTTGAGTACTGCATACAAGGGTAGGTAGAAGGCTAGATGACCATAGGTAGACCATATTGTGGATATGGTACTATTTATTAGTAGTAATATGAATAATAATAAAATAGTTATCTTCTCTTTTTAGTAGTAGTATTGTTATTATTATTATTATTATTATTACTAGTTCAAGGATTTAAGCAGAGGAATATGTTTGAAGTTTGACAAAGAGTAGAGATCATGAGTGAGAGACAGAGACGGTGATGAGATTGAACCAGTAACGGTAGCAACGGTACTGTTCAAGTGTGTAGTTGTGCACCATGTCCGTATACTGGAAAATGTGGTATGCTAATGAGCAGCAGAGGTCAGTAGTGTCCAAGTACAAAAGGCACCATCAAGAGGGCACAACAGCGGCTATACACCCTGAGATGCCTCAGGAAAGAACACAACAAGCAGGAGATACTGGTGGCCTTCTACCACGGCGCAGTGGAGAGCATCCTCACCTACGGCATCTGCAACTGGTTCTACAGCTGCACAACAGCGGAGAGAAATGCGCTACAGAGAGTCGTGAGAACAGCACAGAAGATCAACGGCGCCCCCCTCCCCTCTCTGGAAGAGCTGTACAACACACGCTGTCTCAGGAAGGCCTCCAAGATCTCCAGGGACCCGACCCACCCTGGGCACGTACACTTTATCAGGCTGCCCTCGAAAAGGAGGTACAGGACCCCGGCCGCTAAGACAAACAGACTGAAGAACTGCTTCTACCACAGGGCCGTCAAGGCCCTGAACACAGCAAAGACCTAAGTTCTGGGCCCAGGACAGTCTGGACGGATTGTATGGCAGCTAGTGCTGAGGCACAAACATGTACATTTCAAGCCTGCAAACTGTGACACTTTAAATAACGTGAAAAAATACTATTGTGCAATATGACAACCCTAGTTGACTATCTGTGCAGTATAGTACAGTGGATTGTGTACATAGCCTTTATTTATGTAAACCAGCTCCTTACCTTCTTGTGATTTTATTCTTTTTCTAAAAGTGTTTTTTTTTTTTTCCTTTCCTAACACCAGGGGAGCCACCCCTCCTAAATTTCGTTGTTTGGTACCTGTACTGTAGCAATGACAATAAAGTCCATTCATTCATTCATTCAAGTAAAGACAGACTGTGGACATATCTTGACTTTGTTATGTGTCAGTAAGTGTATCAAGCACAAAGAATGCTACCAAAGCATAGATTCTACATTATCGTCAGGCTACATATACCACAGGTCTTTCCCAGAGATCTCCCCCACTGTCATCAATACCTCACTGATGTCTTCCAGGAACCAATGGCAGCAAGCTACCCTGCAAGTGTGCCGGCACACTCATTGGGAGCAATTTGGGGTTCAGTGTCTTGCCCAAGGACACCTCAACAAGTGGGCAGCCGGGGATCAAACCGCCAAACTACCAACCTTACAATCATTAGATGCCATGTCTTAGGCTTTTGAATTGTATGTGCTGTACAGTAAGAGCTGATTATGTCTGTGTACCTGCATATTTGATTTTGTGTTTGTTTATACTGTATATATCGTGTTTTATAATGTGTTACATGCTATGTCTTTTATACAGCTGCAAAGAAAATTGACCAAGACTGGTAGAATAATGTTTTCTGAATCTGAATCTAGCATTTCCCCCGAGGAAGATACTTAATTTCCATGAAAACAAAAAACACTAGATACAGTCCTGCGATTTATCTCTATATTTAGATATTCACTCTATCGTACAGTAGCTACAGTATAGTATTCAATCATGACACCGGAAATATAGGCTAGTCATACTTTTGTGACAAAGGCACTCTTTTTTTATTAACGAAAACATTAAGCTGAGAGAGAGAGAGAGACAAGCCTCTGAAGGTGAAAAGCAGAGAGAAACTTTTGTCAGTCCCCCTGTATAGTAGTGAAAGGGTACATTGGGAGTGGGGTCTCCAGTACAGAGGGTAGGATGGGTTTTTCATTGAGCCAAACAAACACACACACACACACACACACACACACACACACACACACAGGCACTGACACAAGCCTTGCTCCTGACTTAAGGGAGAGCAGTACTGTGAAGGAGTGGGATATCTACACAGCACCGGCTAATCAGGACCAGGTGTGGGCCTTCTTGGGGTGGGGGGGGTCATAGGGGGGTCATAGGCTACTATAGGATTGTGCTCTATCCTCCAGTACAGAGGCTAATCAGTCACTACTCGTGTGGCTGAATCAAGCCCTTGTTGCAGCTCGGCACTGTGCTTAGTGTAGCTCTCCAGGACCTCCGACAGGGCCTTAATGAGGCCTGACAGGGCCTCCAGGACCTTCGACAGCTCCGCCAGCGTAGCCTTTCGTGTGGCTGAATCAAGCCCTTGTTGCAGCTCGGCGCTGAGCTTAGTGTAGCTCTCCTGGACCTCCGACAGGGCCTTGTTGAGGCCTGACAGGGCCTTGTTGAGGCCTGACAGGGCCTCCAGGACCGACAGCTCCGCCAGCAAAGTCCCCATGTTGCCCTCGTAGGTGCTGTACATGTGGTACATCTGCTGGCAGATCTCATACACCTGAGAGACAGGAGAGCACAGCACATGATGAAACATGATATTTTTTTCAACTAAGTTTGAACATTTATTTACATCTTTCGGGAATAAAAGTCTGAACATTTTGATTGGTTGCACTGACTTGTTCCCACTTTCACCAGCTACTGTCACATTATACACTTTTAAGGATGAAGTGAGATCCCCAGGGACAGGATAGCACACATAAGACATACACACCTTTTCTTTTTTTTCTGAGTGGGGCAGTCCCGCCCATATTTTTAATTTCATTGGATAGAGACAGTGAAGATAGACAGGAAAGTAAGGGGAAGAGGGCATGTCAGCAGGGCATGGGCCAGATTCTAACCCATACCGACATGGGCATATGTGTGCACTGTAGACCGTGGTGCTAGACCACTGGACCACCCCAGGCCACTAATATAGACTTTTAAGGATTTCACTCATCTGAGGGATAGGATAGCACACATAAAACATAATGTACACTTTTAAAGATCACACTCACCTGAGAGACAGGATACAGCACATAATATAATAAGACATGACACTTACACTTTTAAGGACAGTTTTCCCCCCCTGAGAATGTAACCTAACCAGAAACACCTCCTGTTCCTATATGGGTATAGCTTGTATAGTTAGTACACTATACACAGTTATAAAATATATGTTTATCAAGTTTCTTGAAGCACATTTTGAAAGTTAACTGTTAAATATGTGGTCATGTTAAGGAGTGATGTTGGCAAAGAAAGCAGTGGTCATTCCATACTGGATTAAATGTATGGATACCTTATATATCATCTTGTCTTGAAAGTTCATCACGTCCATCATTTTCTGGTCTGTCATGGGGCTGTCGTATATTTTTCCAACCAGGTCTTCGACCTTTCTGCCAATGTCATTTATCCTTGATCTAGAGCAAACACACAGTCCTACTCCGTCAGTCTGCGACATTAGCGGACACTCTTTATGTAAGCCTATGACTTTCAACCTATGGTGAACAATTATAGAGTTGAGATAAGTGTCTTCAGTTTTTAGACTGACGCCCATGTAGCCGCACAGCGCACACCCATATCCTAAACGTTATAGAAGGGAAGAGTAGGCAAACACATGTATTTTCTGTTTTCTACCTACTCTACCTTATCTGTTGGTCTGGAGTCTCATCCATGCTCATTAATGAGGATGTCTCACTCATTGATGAGTCAGTGCCTAGCCCCTCACCTGGATCCACCTGGGAACAGAGGATAGAGGATAGAAACCACACATGCAGTGAAGCACTCAGGTCAGGTCCAACAGAAAAGATGATGTTCACTACACACATGAATATGCTGGAAAATGTGATGAATGTTTAGAGGGGTGTACAGGCTACCAGTAGCCTACCTGAGGAGGTTCGAGTCTGGGTTTAGGAGTTGACTGTGAGGTGGAGGGAAGTTTGTCAAATGAAAAATCATCCATTTGAAGATGGGACAGGTCGCTCTCTGTACCTATTAGAAAAAGAAATGGTCATGTAGGTTCCCCCTATGCATTAGCCATGCATTGAACTCATAGTTCAGGTCTGGTGATCGTCAGGGCGGCGGTGTTTCATTACTTTCGGTAGTGAGAGGGGGAAATGTGTCTGGCTAGCTACTAGCTACTAAGCTAAAGTCGACTTTCACAACGCAAAAAGACGAAGCACAGCCTGTCCTCATACATCAGACAAGCTTACACATGAACATTTATTCGTTCATATGTTCGTTTGGTACTGACAGCTCGATAGCTCTACCTCTAGCTAGCCTTCGACAGATTGCGAGCCACAGCTCATTTGAAAGAAACAATACCTCGTCGCTCGTCAATGCTATGAGGTTTATAGAAAAACTTCTGAGTATAATGTCATTAAAACATACTTACGCTTCTGCGAAATAAACTGACGGTTTATATAACCTTTTATACAACTTCTAGCGACTCTTGTTTTTTGATGGGACCGAAGGCTTTCCACAACGAAGGCTGCGTTCGTAAATTCGCTCTGAGAGCGCCGGAGCGCACACTGGGTTCAACGTCACAAAGGGACCAAGTAATTTGGTTGGACAAGAAGCTCTCCATGAATGCTGATCAGATTTCCAGAGCGTATTTACGAACGCACCCGAATGCTTTTTCATTTCCCCGGGAAATCTCTCACGCGGTGCCTAATCATTCATATCGATCATTCATAGATTATTGCTTTAGCCCCAGCCTGGTATAGACTAGACTGAGTGTATTGTCATGTCATATCATGCTAGTAAATAAAATAAAAAAATTGTGGACGGGAGTAATTAATTAGTTAGCTCCAGTCTCCAGAGTGTATTTATTTGGATTGAATGACTGATTCAACTGAATGTCAAGCACCATTTTGTCTTGACTGTCTCAGTCAATTTAAATCATAGTGTATTTACTGACATGGTGGGAACTGGGAAGTGGATTAGGACGGGAGGTAGACCATAATCAGAGACTATAGCCTAATCCTTCAAACCTGCCTCTGCTCTCCAGAGCTCTGCCAGTGGAGCCTACGTCAGTACCGTGGACAGCGGTCACTTGTGCGTGTGCTGCTGTCCACGAAGATCAAATCAATTTATGCGTAAAATGTTTCTCTAAGATTGTTTTTATGATCTGTGCTTGGTAACAAACAGTTCAACATATTATCTAAGCTTTATTCAAATATGTTTATGAAATGGCACCATCCAATCGAGGATTCTACCGCTGAACTCCCACCTTTCATCTGACATCTGAATAACTTGAACCGCAAGGTCAACTGCAGTCTTCTTTTAAAATGACTTTTTATTTATTTTATTTTATTTAAAATCAAAATGTGTGTTCAGTTGCAACTGATCAATTACCATTTCTAGCCTACTTTAAGATAGACTGAATTGTGAATTGTCTGTCATCCTAAAACACTTACATATTGGAATGACTTATAGCCTATGCCAATTGGTTGACGTTAGAAATCAATTCATTAACCTTTTCATTAATCTCACTAACTCTGTGAATGTAGGTCTGCAACGCTGACTCATTTCAAATGCTGGATTAAGAGAGGCCAACTCTGGAATCAAACAGCGGGCATTGGCTACTGCAGAGTCATTTCCTCATGATATAACCTACAGCAGTTCCAAAGCAGTGGATGTCTATACAATGGGAACCATGGAGAAGTTTAACTACACAGATAAATCAGGAAGATTCTTCGAATATGTTAATATGTTAATATGTAATTAACTTGTACAATAGCAGATGGTTTCAATTTCAAAAAGATACACAGGAAGGAGTCTCTCTCTCTCAGGAAAGAGTGCATTTGTTGGATAGAGGATTTCAATTGTTACTGTATATATGTTGATATGTGGCCCATAACCTAATCGTTAGTTAGGTCATTTGTTCATTGATAAAAACAGAAATGCATTTTGATAAACTGATAGAACCCATGAGGGAGCCAGTGTGGACTACAGAAGCATAGACATTCATCTTTACACTCTTATCTCACCATCCACCTGTACCTCTCCACAGAGGCCTTGCTGGGCCCCGTCGAAGAGACCGTCCAGAAGGATGGTGACCTAAAGGGAGCCAGCCTGCTGGACACGCCCGCTGCCGTCCCCCACACCCACCCAAACGCCTTTCACGTCTGGGACCAGGACGATATCATGATACCCCTGAGCACTGACTACAGCCCCCAGGCCAGCCCTATGGCCGCTGTCATCCCTTACATCCCTCACTTCTTTCCTACTACCATCGCTGTCAACAGTCCGTCATACAATCAGCCCAGCCCCAGAGAGACCGAGGCTTGGGTCCATTTGGACACGTACGCACACACACATGGACACACGCACACACACACACAAACACAACACACATAAACACGACGCACACATACACATCACACATATTATGCACAGTTGATGCTGTAGTTATTTAGTTATGTTCATGACTTGTTTTACCTAAACACATTCCATAGTAGCATTACTGAGGAGAAAAGCACAGCCTACTCTCTTTCTGAGATTCATCTTATAGAAAGCCCTGGGGAAATAATTGTGTATTCACCAGGTGAAACTAAAGTAAAACATGACAGACAACCCCTTTTTGACACTTTTTGTAATTCACACCAATAGAAAGGGTCACAGATATCGGTCAAGCCTGACAATCGTGGACTGTCTTTGGTTGGAGAAAGACATTTACCTTAGTGAATCTAGTAATCAGTAATCTACTCAATTTATCAATTTAGCCATCAAAACAATCACAAACATGGATTGACTAGATTGACATGGATTGAAAAAGGCGGACCATAAACAGGAAGTAGATTTACACTGCTCAGCTTGCCCATCAAAGAAACCACAAGCAATCAGAGAAGAAGAGATCAAGCAATTGACTGACCCAAGAGGATGTTCCTGAACAGGGAGTTGGCAGGGGGCTTATACGGCCATGTTTCATCCTTCTTTCAAGCTTGACAGGCGGCTAAGACTGATTGGCAGTTGTTATTTTAGCATGGTGGTGCAGAGTCACGAAGGAGAATATCAATGGCCTTCACCTGTGAACTTCCTATTGGATTTGTACCAAGTCATCATCATCATCATCATCATCATCATCCTCACTCTGACACCAGCCCAGTGATGTCCTTGAGTAAGAGTCACTGAACATCCAATGAGCACAGAGACAGTAATATATTTGTATCTTTGACCACAATGATAGTAGAATATATTTTGTGGAGATGAGCATTTAATCAAAGGGTTAAATGCTGAGGGTATAGTATGTTGTATTGTGCTTGTACCAAAAGCCTGCTGGAGCATTACCACAAATTGAGTTTGGGATTGAATGTACAGGAGAAGGTAATAAGTGCATGTGTGTTTCAATATACACTTATGTGAATATGGTGTGAGATTAAAAAAAGAAACAATCCTATCTGCTCTATTTTGTTGGCTAATTCAGGCCTCCCCTGATATACAGATGCTGTAACTTCACACCAGCTGACAGGGCACATTCCACCCTGTGGGTGTAACATTAAGATAGATGGTATGTAAGCTGACTGAACTTTGAGAGCTTGCCAGCAGACAGTCCATAGACCGTTATGTCTCCAAGCTTAAATGCAACTATTAAACTCCTTGTCCTTGAAAGATGCTGTATGACCCTTAGCTCTCTACCTTTTTGCCCTTGCCATGTCCGTAACCACACATGCCAGCCAGGTGTGACCAACTCTGACTGAATCAAGCGTGCTAGTCCTGGGCTCAATCAAAAGCTTACTCTCCAGGAAAGGAGTTGACCATCCCTGATATAAAGCTATTTTTCTAATCACATATTCTCCACTTCAGAGAGAGAGAGAAAGAGAGAGAGAGAGAGAGTGCACATAGATACATACACACTGACCCCTGTCCTGTGTCTGTGTGTGTGTGTGTGTGTGTGTGTGTGTGTGTGTGTGTGTGTGTGTGTGTGTGTGTGTATGTGTGTGTGCGTGCGTGTGTGTGTGGGTGTTCCTCAGAGCGGCCCATGGGATGATCTCCATGCTGAAAATGCTAAAACTGCCATCCCCCTTTCCATCTCTTAATGAACGTGGTATTACTGCTATTTAAACATTTAGTTTTGCGCATATTGAGTAAAATACTGTGGGCGAGGGGGCACGCACACATGCAATGACATTTTTACCACATTTAAGTCACTGACACTGAAGTCACTGACGCTGTGGGGATGCTAAAGTTGTCCCCATATGATAAAATCCACCATCCCCCCTGATTTTCTTTTACAACTTGAGTACTGCATACAAGGGTAGGTAGAAGGCTAGATGACCATAGGTAGACCATATTGTGGATATGGTACTATTTATTAGTAGTAATATGAATAATAATAAAATAGTTATCTTCTCTTTTTAGTAGTAGTAGTAGTAGTAGTAGTAGTATTGATCAAGGACTTCCTGACCGACCGCCCCCAGAGGGTGCGGGTGGGCCCCCACACCTCCACAGCCCTCAGACTCAGCACTGGGTCCCCCCAGGGCTGCGTGCTAAGCCCCATCCTCTACAACCTCTACACCTACGACTTCACCCCCGTCCACCCCAGCAACTCCATCGTAAAGTTTGCAGACGACACCACCGTGGTGGGATGTATCTCGGGGGGGGGACGAGGCGGCGTACAGGGATGAGGTAGAGCAACTGAGCAAGCTGTGCAAGGTTAACAACCTGCTGCTGAACAAGTCAAAGACCCAGGAAATCATCGTAGACTTCAGGAGGAAAAAGTCCGAGATCCAGCCCCTGCTCATCGACGGAGAGAGCGTGGAGAGAGTCTCAACCATCCGATTCCTGGGGACGCACATGCGGGATGACCTGACCTGGAAGGACAACACAAAAGGCACCATCAAGAGGGCACAACAGCGGCTATACACCCTGAGATGCCTCAGGAAGGAACACAGCAAGCAGGAGATACTGGTGACCTTTTACCGCGGCGCAGTGGAGTGCATCCTCACCTACGGCATCTGCAACTGGTTCTCCAGCTGCACAACAGCGGAGAGAAATGCGCTACAGAGAGTCGTGAGAACAGCACAGAAGATCACCGGCGCCCCCCTCCCCTCTCTGGAAGAGCTGTACAACACACGCTGTCTCAGGAAGGCCTCCAAGATCTCCAGGGACCCGACCCACCCTGGGTACGTACACTTTACCAGGCTGCCCTCGAAAAGGCGGTTCAGGACCCTGGCCGCTAAGACTAACAGACTGAAGAACAGCTTCTACCACAGGGCCGTCCAGGCCCTAAACACAGCAAAGACCTAAGTTCTGGGCCCTGGACAGTCTGGACGGATTGTATGGCAGCTGCTGGACTGAAAAAATCAGGTGTAGTGCTGAGGCACAAACATGTACATTTCAAGCCTGCAAACTGTGACACTTTAAATAACGTGAAACAATACTATTGTGCAATATGACAACCCTAGTCGTCTATCTGTACAGTATAGTACAGTGGATTGTGTACATAGCCTTTATTTATGTAAACCAGCTCCTTCCCTTCTTGTGATTTTTTTTAAAAAGTTTTTTTTTTTCTTTTCCTAACACCAGGGGAGCCACCCCTCCTAAATTTCGTTGTTTGGTACCTGTACTGTAGCAATGACAATAAAGTCCATTCATTCATTCATTCATTCATCATTGTTATTATTATTATTATTATTACTAGTTCAAGGATTTAAGCAGAGGAGTATGTTTGAAGTTTGACAAAGAGTAGAGATCATGAGTGAGAGACAGAGACGATGATGAGATTGAACCGGTAACGGTAGCAACGGTACTGTTCAAGTGTGTAGTTGTGCACCATGTCCGTATACTGGAAAATGTGGTATGCTAATGAGCAGCAGAGGTCAGTAGTGTCCAAGTAAAGACAGACTGTGGACATATCTTGACTTTGTTATGTGTCAGTAAGTGTATCAAGCACAAAGAATGCTACCAAAGCATAGATTCTACATTATCGTCAGGCTACATATACCACAGGTCATTCCCAGAGATCTCCCCCACTGTCATCAATACCTCACTGATGTCTTCCAGGAACCAATGGCAGCAAGCTACCCTGCAAGTGCGCCGGCACACTCATTGGGAGCAATTTGGGGTTCAGTGTCTTGCCCAAGAACACCTCAACAAGTGGCCAGCCGGGGATCAAACCGCCAAACTACCAACCTTACAATCATTAGATGCCATGTCTTAGGCTTTTGAATTGTATGTGCTGTACAGTAAGAGCTGATTATGTCTGTGTACCTGCATATTTGATTTTGTGTTTGTTTATACTGTATATATCGTGTTTTGTAATGTGTTACATGCTATGTCTTTTATACAGCTGCAAAACAAATTGACCAAGACTGGTACAATAATGTTTTCTGAATCTGAATCTAGCATTTCCCCATAGGAAGATACTTAATTTCCATGAAAAAAAAACACTAGATACAGTCCTGCGATTTATCTTTATATTTAGATATTCACTCTATCGTACAGTAGCTACAGTACAGTATTCAATCATGACATTGGAAATATAGGCTAGTCATACTTTTGTGACAAAGGCACTATTTTTTTATTAATGAAAACATTAAGCTGAGAGAGAGAGAGAGAGAGAGAGAGAGAGAGAGAGAGAGAGAGAGAGAGAGAGAAGCCTCTGAAGGTGAATAGCAGAGAGAAACTTTTGTCAGTCCCCCTGTATAGTAGTGAAAGGGTACATTGGGAGTGGGGTCTCCAGTACAGAGGGTAGGATGGGTTTTTCATTGAGCCAAACAAACACTCACACACACACACACACACACACACACACACACACACACACACACACACACACACACACACACACACACACACACACACACACACACACACACACACACACACACACACACACACACACACACACACACACACACACACACACACACACACACACACACACACACACACACACACACACACACACACACACACACACACACACACACACACACACACACACACACACACACACACACACACACACACACACACACACACACACACACACACACACACACACACACACACACACACACACACACACACACACACACACACACACACACACACACACACACACACACACACACACACACACACACACACACACACACACACACACACACACACACACACACACACACACACACACACACACACACACACACACACACACACACACACACACACACACACACACACACACACACACACAGGCACTGACGCAAGGCTTGCTCCTGACTTAAGGGAGAGCAGTACTGTGAAGGAGTGGGATATCTACACAGCACCGGCTAATCAGGACCAGGTGTTACGGCTGGGCCGTCACACACGCCCTCCCCCGCCCCCACAGCTCGAGCACCCGCCCCCACAACTCGAGCACAGCGTGCTCTCCGCCGCAGGTGAAGCTCGTTCCCGGTGATTGGAGGGTTATCCAGCCACAGTCAAACCAACACACCTGTCTCCACTCCCAATCAACCCTCTGGCTACATCTACCCTGGACTCCCTTCATTCATCGTCAGTTCTTCCCTAAGAATGGCCTGGCAAGTATCCTCTATTACCAGTCGTGTACTTTGCTCTCGTTACTATTTTTGTCATACCTTTTTGTACTGGCCTACCGTAGAGACTTACGCTGTTTCTCTGTTTCTCTACAGCCCACGCCAGCCACTACCCCCAGCCCGCCAGGCTGAAACCCCCGGACTCATCATCTGTTTTTCCACCCGCCTGCACTGTAAATAAATACCCTACGGGGCTAACACTGTATTCTGCCTCCGGTGTCGTGTCCTTGAGCCCCCTCGCTCCCGTGTCATAACAGAAGAACTGACCATGCAATTGGGCTCAGACGACACGAAGGACCGGGCACCATCTCCCACCCCTGGATCCGGTCCGACGGCTATCCAGATCCTCGCTGAACACACTCACCTCCTCCAGGCGGCCGCTACAGCGTGCCAGGCCCTGAACACTCGCATTACAACCCAGGAGGCTAACCAGGAGCACCGCCCAACCCAGATGCAGCACCTCATCACTACGACCCAAGCGCTTACGGCACAGGTGGCCGCGCTCGCAGCCTTTGCCCCCCCCCCTGCTCTCCCTGACCCTGCCCAGCTACCGGCACCACCTACTGGACAGCCACGGGAGCCCCACCTAGCCAGCCCCCGCCCCTTCGACGGAGCCTTCGCCCAGTTCCGAGGCTTCATCCTCCAGTGCGAGTTGGTGTTCTCGCATCAGCCCAGCCAGTTCTGGTCGCCGGCAGCCCGGGTGGCGTTCATCACCAACCTCACCACCGGCGACGCCCTGAATTGGGTCCAGGCCACCCTCTGCTCCCGCCCTGACCTGTTCGGTGACTACGCTACCTTCCTCACGGAGTTCAAGAGGGTTTTCGACCACCCCATTGCAGGACAGGAGGTCGGGGCGCGACTGATGTCACTGCACCAGGGGAACCGGACCGCGGCGGCCTACTCTACCGAGTTTCGCACCCTGGCAACCGGAAGCGGATGGAATGACAGGGCACTGCGATCTGCTTTCCGCCAGGGGCTGAGTGAGGCCATCAAGGACGAGCTCGTCCGGGACAGACCCGCCACCCTGGACGAACTAGTGGCCCTAGCCATCGACGTTGACGAGCGCTCCCGGGAGCGTCGGAGAGAGAGAGGGCGCTACCAGACCAGCTCGCCACGCCCCCAGGACCCTATCGTCACAGCCAACCCCTCCTCCGCACGGGAGTCGACCTACACCCCATGCACTGGCGAGGAGCCGATGCAGCTTGGTCGAGCCCGCCTCACCACGGCGGAGAAGGAGAGGAGAAGGGTCCAGGGCCTGTGCCTCTACTGTGGAGAGAAGGGACACCTCCGTGACACCTGCCCGTCCCTATCAAAAGGGCAGGCTCACCCGAAGGGGGAATCCGGGTGAGCCGTGTCTCTCAATCCCCACCTACCACCAGCCCAGCCAGGTTCTCTGTCACCCTCTCCTGGCAGGGGCAGAACCTCACGGTCGAGGCCATCATCGACTCGGGAGCAGACGAGAACTTTATGGACGCCCAGCTGGCCCGCTCAGCTGCCATTCCCCTCGTTGCCCTCGGGACCCCCCTCTCCGTCTCAGCCCTAGACGGACACAGCCTGGGGCCTCTCACCCACCGCTCTACACCCCTCTCCTTGACCGTCTCTGGGAACCATGTGGAGGAGATCCGATTCTACATCCTCAAAACCCCCCAGTCCCCGCTCATCCTGGGACGACCGTGGCTCGAGCTCCACATTCCCCATGTCAGCTATGGTGAGGGACGTATCCTGAGCTGGAGTACCGCATGTTACGCCCGGTGCCTCCGTGCCGCCCATACCCCCTCATCGCCTCTGCGACCGCCTCCGGCTCCCCCTGACCTCTCCTCCATCCCAGAGGTCTACCACGACCTCGGAGAGGCCTTCAGCAAGGAGCGTGCTCGCACCCTGCCCCCTCACCGGCCCTACGACTGTGCCGTCGAGCTCCGCCCTGGCAACAAACTTCCGGTCAGTCGCCTCTACAACCTTGCCCCCCCGGAGAAGGCAGCCATGGACACCTACATCTCCGACTGTCTGGCTGAGGGGCTCATCCGTCCATCACACTCCCCGGTGGCAGCGGGGTTTTTCTTCGTTAAGAAGAAGGATGGAACCCTCAGGCCATGCATTGACTACCGTGAGCTCAATGCCATCACCGTCCGGAACACCTATCCTCTCCCCCTCATGAGCTCCAACTTTGAGCCCCTCCTTGGGGCCACCATCTTCACTAAGCTGGACCTCCGGAACGCCTACCATCTGGTCCGGATTCGTGAGGGTGACGAGTGGAAGACGGCGTTCAAGACCCCCCGTGGCCACTATGAGTACCTTGTCATGCCCTTTGGTCTCACTAACGCCCCCTCCGTCTTTCAGGCCCTCATGAACGACGTCCTCAGGGACATGCTGGACATCTTTGTCGTCCTCTACCTGGATGACATCCTAGTATTCTCCAGGAACCCTGAGGAGCATGTCCAACATGTCCGCCTAGTCCTCCAGCGCCTACTGGAGAATCGCCTTTTTATTAAGGCTGAGAAGTGCTCTTTCCACACTCACTCTGTGGAATTCCTGGGGCTCATCGTGGAGGGTGGGTTGACTCGCCCTGACCCCAAGAAGACTCGGGCCGTCGTCGAGTGGGGCCAACCTACCACCCGGAAACAGCTGCAGTCATTCCTCGGCTTTGCCAACTTCTACCGGCGATTCATCCGGGACTTCAGCCGGGTAGCCGCCCCCCTCACTGCCCTCACCTCCCCCCTGCGCCAGTTCACGTGGACACCAGCAGCCAGCGCTGCCTTCAGTGACCTGAAGAGGCTCTTCACCTCGGCGCCGGTCCTAATCAACCCAGACCCCTCTAGGCCCTTCATTGTGGAAGTGGACGCCTCAGACACGG
Source organism: Nansenia antarctica (assembly GCF_963989245.1). Lineage (NCBI taxonomy): Eukaryota > Metazoa > Chordata > Actinopteri > Argentiniformes > Microstomatidae > Nansenia > Nansenia antarctica. The sequence continues at coordinate 22,886,234 of NC_137675.1, read as the reverse complement.
GCGTCGGTGGCGTGCTCTCTCAACGATCGGAGGACCAGACCGTGCACCCCTGCGCCTTCTACTCCCGCCGTTATACCTCCGCCGAGGCCAACTACGACATCGGGAACCGCGAGCTGCTGGCGGTGGTGGAGGCGTTCCACGAGTGGCGGCACTGGCTGGAGGGCGCAGAGCACCCCTTCACCGTCTGGTCGGACCACAAGAACCTAACCTACATCAAGTCGGCCAGGCGGTTGAACTCCCGTCAGGCACGCTGGGCCCTGTTCCTCGGGCGGTTTAACTTCCACCTCACGTTCCGTCCGGGCTCCCTGAACGCCAAGGCTGACTCCCTTTCTCGGCTCCATGCCGCAGAGGAGGAACCCACCACTCCTGACACCATCGTTCCATCCTCCCGGGTCGTTGGAGTGGTCACCCTGGAGATCGAGGCGGTGGTCAGAGCTGCACAGCGCACCCAGCCAGATCCCCGACCGGGGTCCCCCGGCCGTCTCTTCGTCCCGGACGCCGTCAGGACCAAGGTGATGCAGTGGGGCCACGCCAGCCGCTTCGCCTGCCATCCTGGGGCCCTACGCACACTGTCCTTCCTGCGCCGGCGGTTCTGGTGGTCCACCATGGCCGCGAACGTCAGGGAGTTCGTCTCGGCCTGCCCTACCTGCGCTCGCAGCAAGGCATCCCACCGGCCGCCTTCAGGACTGCTGCGGCCCGTGCCCGGTCGACCGTGGTCCCACCTCGCCATGGACTTCGTGACCGGCCTTCCCCCGTCTCTAGGCAACACGGTCATCCTCACCATCGTGGACCGCTTCTCCAAGTCCGTGCGGTTGGTAGCTCTGGCAAAGCTACCGACCTCGGCGGAGACGGCGGAGCTACTCACCACCCACGTCTTCCGGCTTTACGGGCTTCCCCAGGATGTGGTTTCCGACCGTGGCCCCCAGTTCACATCCAAGGTGTGGCAGGCCTTCTGTTCTGGGATTGGGGCCACGACCAGCCTCTCCTCCGGCTACCATCCCCAGACCAATGGGCAGGCGGAGAGAGCCAACCAGAGCCTGGAGTCGGCACTCCGCTGCATGTCCTCCCTCCATCCATCCTCCTGGAGCAAGGACCTACCCTGGGTGGAGTACTCTCTGAACGCCATGGTGAATGAAGCCACCGGCCGGTCCCCCTTCGAGTGCTCCTTGGGGTACCAGCCACCCCTGCTTTCTACCCAGGAGGGCGAAGCGTCGGTACCATCGGTCCAGGCACACCTCCTTCGCTGTCGTCGGGTCTGGACCTCCGTACGCTCGGCCTTGCTTCGGGCCACCGCCCGAACTACCCGAAGCGCCAACCGTCGTCGCACTCCAGCTCCGGTGTACCAGGTGGGCCAGAGGGTCTGGCTCTCCACGGCGGATCTCCCCCTCAATGTCCCCTCCCGGAAGTTGGCGTCGAGATACATCGGCCCCTACGCCATCGACCGGGTCATCAACCCCGCTGCCATCCGGCTGGTCCTCCCTCACTCCCTCCGTCGGATCCACCCGGTGTTCCACGTCTCCCGGGTTAAGCCCCATGTCGCCAGCGACCTGATGCCACCAGCCCCTGCACCGCCCCCTCCTCAGTTGGTGGATGGCCACCCCCAGTGGGCGGTAAGGAAGCTCCTCAGGGCTCGTCGCTGTGGCCGGGGTTTCCAGTACCTGGTGGACTGGGAAGGATATGGCCCAGAGGAACGGAGCTGGATTCCCCGGTCCCAGATCATGTCCCCAGTCCTCCTCAGGGACTTCTATCGGGCCCACCCGGAGGCTCCGGGCCGGTCGCCAGGAGGCTCCCCCTCGGGGGGGGGGTCCTGTTACGGCTGGGCCGTCACACACGCCCTCCCCCGCCCCCACAGCTCGAGCACCCGCCCCCACAACTCGAGCACAGCGTGCTCTCCGCCGCAGGTGAAGCTCGTTCCCGGTGATTGGAGGGTTATCCAGCCACAGTCAAACCAACACACCTGTCTCCACTCCCAATCAACCCTCTGGCTACATCTACCCTGGACTCCCTTCATTCATCGTCAGTTCTTCCCTAAGAATGGCCTGGCAAGTATCCTCTATTACCAGTCGTGTACTTTGCTCTCGTTACTATTTTTGTCATACCTTTTTGTACTGGCCTACCGTAGAGACTTACGCTGTTTCTCTGTTTCTCTACAGCCCACGCCAGCCACTACCCCCAGCCCGCCAGGCTGAAACCCCCGGACTCATCATCTGTTTTTCCACCCGCCTGCACTGTAAATAAATACCCTACGGGGCTAACACTGTATTCTGCCTCCGGTGTCGTGTCCTTGAGCCCCCTCGCTCCCGTGTCATAACAGAAGAACTGACCATGCAATTGGGCTCAGACGACACGAAGGACCGGGCACCATCTCCCACCCCTGGATCCGGTCCGACGGCTATCCAGATCCTCGCTGAACACACTCACCTCCTCCAGGCGGCCGCTACAGCGTGCCAGGCCCTGAACACTCGCATTACAACCCAGGAGGCTAACCAGGAGCACCGCCCAACCCAGATGCAGCACCTCATCACTACGACCCAAGCGCTTACGGCACAGGTGGCCGCGCTCGCAGCCTTTGCCCCCCCCCCTGCTCTCCCTGACCCTGCCCAGCTACCGGCACCACCTACTGGACAGCCACGGGAGCCCCACCTAGCCAGCCCCCGCCCCTTCGACGGAGCCTTCGCCCAGTTCCGAGGCTTCATCCTCCAGTGCGAGTTGGTGTTCTCGCATCAGCCCAGCCAGTTCTGGTCGCCGGCAGCCCGGGTGGCGTTCATCACCAACCTCACCACCGGCGACGCCCTGAATTGGGTCCAGGCCACCCTCTGCGCCCGCCCTGACCTGTTCGGTGACTACGCTACCTTCCTCACGGAGTTCAAGAGGGTTTTCGACCACCCCATTGCAGGACAGGAGGTCGGGGCGCGACTGATGTCACTCCACCAGGGGAACCGGACCGCGGCGGCCTACTCTACCGAGTTTCGCACCCTGGCAGCCGGAAGCGGATGGAATGACAGGGCACTGCGATCTGCTTTCCGCCAGGGGCTGAGTGAGGCCATCAAGGACGAGCTCGTCCGGGACAGACCCGCCACCCTGGACGAACTAGTGGCCCTAGCCATCGACGTTGACGAGCGCTCCCGGGAGCGTCGGAGAGAGAGAGGGCGCTACCAGACCAGCTCGCCACGCCCCCAGGACCCTATCGTCACAGCCAACCCCTCCTCCGCACGGGAGTCGACCTACACCCCATGCACTGGCGAGGAGCCGATGCAGCTTGGTCGAGCCCGCCTCACCACGGCGGAGAAGGAGAGGAGAAGGGTCCAGGGCCTGTGCCTCTACTGTGGAGAGAAGGGACACCTCCGTGACACCTGCCCGTCCCTATCAAAAGGGCAGGCTCACCCGAAGGGGGAATCCGGGTGAGCCGTGTCTCTCAATCCCCACCTACCACCAGCCCAGCCAGGTTCTCTGTCACCCTCTCCTGGCAGGGGCAGAACCTCACGGTCGAGGCCATCATCGACTCGGGAGCAGACGAGAACTTTATGGACGCCCAGCTGGCCCGCTCAGCTGCCATTCCCCTCGTTGCCCTCGGGACCCCCCTCTCCGTCTCAGCCCTAGACGGACACAGCCTGGGGCCTCTCACCCACCGCTCTACACCCCTCTCCTTGACCGTCTCTGGGAACCATGTGGAGGAGATCCGATTCTACATCCTCAAAACCCCCCAGTCCCCGCTCATCCTGGGACGACCGTGGCTCGAGCTCCACATTCCCCATGTCAGCTATGGTGAGGGACGTATCCTGAGCTGGAGTACCGCATGTTACGCCCGGTGCCTCCGTGCCGCCCATACCCCCTCATCGCCTCTGCGACCGCCTCCGGCTCCCCCTGACCTCTCCTCCATCCCAGAGGTCTACCACGACCTCGGAGAGGCCTTCAGCAAGGAGCGTGCTCGCACCCTGCCCCCTCACCGGCCCTACGACTGTGCCGTCGAGCTCCGCCCTGGCAACAAACTTCCGGTCAGTCGCCTCTACAACCTTGCCCCCCCGGAGAAGGCAGCCATGGACACCTACATCTCCGACTGTCTGGCTGAGGGGCTCATCCGTCCATCACACTCCCCGGTGGCAGCGGGGTTTTTCTTCGTTAAGAAGAAGGATGGAACCCTCAGGCCATGCATTGACTACCGTGAGCTCAATGCCATCACCGTCCGGAACACCTATCCTCTCCCCCTCATGAGCTCCAACTTTGAGCCCCTCCTTGGGGCCACCATCTTCACTAAGCTGGACCTCCGGAACGCCTACCATCTGGTCCGGATTCGTGAGGGTGACGAGTGGAAGACGGCGTTCAAGACCCCCCGTGGCCACTATGAGTACCTTGTCATGCCCTTTGGTCTCACTAACGCCCCCTCCGTCTTTCAGGCCCTCATGAACGACGTCCTCAGGGACATGCTGGACATCTTTGTCGTCCTCTACCTGGATGACATCCTAGTATTCTCCAGGAACCCTGAGGAGCATGTCCAACATGTCCGCCTAGTCCTCCAGCGCCTACTGGAGAATCGCCTTTTTATTAAGGCTGAGAAGTGCTCTTTCCACACTCACTCTGTGGAATTCCTGGGGCTCATCGTGGAGGGTGGGTTGACTCGCCCTGACCCCAAGAAGACTCGGGCCGTCGTCGAGTGGGGCCAACCTACCACCCGGAAACAGCTGCAGTCATTCCTCGGCTTTGCCAACTTCTACCGGCGATTCATCCGGGACTTCAGCCGGGTAGCCGCCCCCCTCACTGCCCTCACCTCCCCCCTGCGCCAGTTCACGTGGACACCAGCAGCCAGCGCTGCCTTCAGTGACCTGAAGAGGCTCTTCACCTCGGCGCCGGTCCTAATCAACCCAGACCCCTCTAGGCCCTTCATTGTGGAAGTGGACGCCTCAGACACGGGCGTCGGTGGCGTGCTCTCTCAACGATCGGAGGACCAGACCGTGCACCCCTGCGCCTTCTACTCCCGCCGTTATACCTCCGCCGAGGCCAACTACGACATCGGGAACCGCGAGCTGCTGGCGGTGGTGGAGGCGTTCCACGAGTGGCGGCACTGGCTGGAGGGCGCAGAGCACCCCTTCACCGTCTGGTCGGACCACAAGAACCTAACCTACATCAAGTCGGCCAGGCGGTTGAACTCCCGTCAGGCACGCTGGGCCCTGTTCCTCGGGCGGTTTAACTTCCACCTCACGTTCCGTCCGGGCTCCCTGAACGCCAAGGCTGACTCCCTTTCTCGGCTCCATGCCGCAGAGGAGGAACCCACCACTCCTGACACCATCGTTCCATCCTCCCGGGTCGTTGGAGTGGTCACCCTGGAGATCGAGGCGGTGGTCAGAGCTGCACAGCGCACCCAGCCAGATCCCCGACCGGGGTCCCCCGGCCGTCTCTTCGTCCCGGACGCCGTCAGGACCAAGGTGATGCAGTGGGGCCACGCCAGCCGCTTCGCCTGCCATCCTGGGGCCCTACGCACACTGTCCTTCCTGCGCCGGCGGTTCTGGTGGTCCACCATGGCCGCGAACGTCAGGGAGTTCGTCTCGGCCTGCCCTACCTGCGCTCGCAGCAAGGCATCCCACCGGCCGCCTTCAGGACTGCTGCGGCCCGTGCCCGGTCGACCGTGGTCCCACCTCGCCATGGACTTCGTGACCGGCCTTCCCCCGTCTCTAGGCAACACGGTCATCCTCACCATCGTGGACCGCTTCTCCAAGTCCGTGCGGTTGGTAGCTCTGGCAAAGCTACCGACCTCGGCGGAGACGGCGGAGCTACTCACCACCCACGTCTTCCGGCTTTACGGGCTTCCCCAGGATGTGGTTTCCGACCGTGGCCCCCAGTTCACATCCAAGGTGTGGCAGGCCTTCTGTTCTGGGATTGGGGCCACGACCAGCCTCTCCTCCGGCTACCATCCCCAGACCAATGGGCAGGCGGAGAGAGCCAACCAGAGCCTGGAGTCGGCACTCCGCTGCATGTCCTCCCTCCATCCATCCTCCTGGAGCAAGGACCTACCCTGGGTGGAGTACTCTCTGAACGCCATGGTGAATGAAGCCACCGGCCGGTCCCCCTTCGAGTGCTCCTTGGGGTACCAGCCACCCCTGCTTTCTACCCAGGAGGGCGAAGCGTCGGTACCATCGGTCCAGGCACACCTCCTTCGCTGTCGTCGGGTCTGGACCTCCGTACGCTCGGCCTTGCTTCGGGCCACCGCCCGAACTACCCGAAGCGCCAACCGTCGTCGCACTCCAGCTCCGGTGTACCAGGTGGGCCAGAGGGTCTGGCTCTCCACGGCGGATCTCCCCCTCAATGTCCCCTCCCGGAAGTTGGCGTCGAGATACATCGGCCCCTACGCCATCGACCGGGTCATCAACCCCGCTGCCATCCGGCTGGTCCTCCCTCACTCCCTCCGTCGGATCCACCCGGTGTTCCACGTCTCCCGGGTTAAGCCCCATGTCGCCAGCGACCTGATGCCACCAGCCCCTGCACCGCCCCCTCCTCAGTTGGTGGATGGCCACCCCCAGTGGGCGGTAAGGAAGCTCCTCAGGGCTCGTCGCTGTGGCCGGGGTTTCCAGTACCTGGTGGACTGGGAAGGATATGGCCCAGAGGAACGGAGCTGGATTCCCCGGTCCCAGATCATGTCCCCAGTCCTCCTCAGGGACTTCTATCGGGCCCACCCGGAGGCTCCGGGCCGGTCGCCAGGAGGCTCCCCCTCGGGGGGGGGTCCTGTTACGGCTGGGCCGTCACACACGCCCTCCCCCGCCCCCACAGCTCGAGCACCCGCCCCCACAACTCGAGCACAGCGTGCTCTCCGCCGCAGGTGAAGCTCGTTCCCGGTGATTGGAGGGTTATCCAGCCACAGTCAAACCAACACACCTGTCTCCACTCCCAATCAACCCTCTGGCTACATCTACCCTGGACTCCCTTCATTCATCGTCAGTTCTTCCCTAAGAATGGCCTGGCAAGTATCCTCTATTACCAGTCGTGTACTTTGCTCTCGTTACTATTTTTGTCATACCTTTTTGTACTGGCCTACCGTAGAGACTTACGCTGTTTCTCTGTTTCTCTACAGCCCACGCCAGCCACTACCCCCAGCCCGCCAGGCTGAAACCCCCGGACTCATCATCTGTTTTTCCACCCGCCTGCACTGTAAATAAATACCCTACGGGGCTAACACTGTATTCTGCCTCCGGTGTCGTGTCCTTGAGCCCCCTCGCTCCCGTGTCATAACACCAGGTGTGGGCCTTCTTGGGGTGGGGTGGGGGGGGTCATAGGGGGGGTCATAGGGGGGTCATAGGCTACTATAGGATTGTGCTCTATCCTCCAGTACAGAGGCTAATCAGTCACTGCTCTTATGGCTGAATCAAGCCCTTGTTGAGGCCTGACAGGGCCTTGCTGGCACCACGCAGCTCGGCGCTGAGCTTAGTTCAGCTCTCCAGGACCTCCGACAGCTCCGCCAGCTTAGCCCCCATGGCGTGACTGTTGCCCTCGTAGGTGCTGTACAGCGTGTGATCCTTCATCTGCTGGCAGATCTCACACACCTGAGAGACAGGAGAGCACAGCACATGATGAAACATGATATTTTTTTCAACTAAGTTTGAACATTTATTTACATCTTTCGGGAATAAAAGTCAGAACATTTTGATTGGTTGCACTGACTTGTTCCCACTTTCACCAGCTACTGTCACATTATACACTTTTAAGGATGAAGTGAGATCCCCAGGGACAGGATAGCACACATAAGACACACACCTTTTCTTTTTTTTCTGAGTGGGGCAGTCCCGCCCATATTTTTCATTTCATTGGATAGAGACAGTGAAGATAGACAGGAAAGTAAGGGGAAGAGGGCATGTCAGCAGGGCATGGGCCAGATTCAAACCCATACCGACATGGGCACTGTAACAAAGATTGCATTTGTTGAAAAAAGAGGAAAGAGTGCATTTGTTGGATAGAGGATTTCAATTGTTACTGTATATATGTTGATATATGTGTGGCCCATAACCTAATCGTTAGTTAGGTCATTTGTTCATTGATAAAAACAGAAATGCATTTTGATAAACTGATAGAACCCATGAGGGAGCCAGTGTTAACCCTTTGATTAAATGCTCATCTCCACAAAATATATTCTACTATCATTGTGGTCAAAGATACAAATATATGACTGTCTCTGTGCTCATTGGATGTGCAGTGACTCAAGGTCATCACTGGGCTGGTGTCAGAGTGAGGATGATGATGATGATGATGATGATGATGATGATGATGATGACTTGGTACAAATCCAATAGGAAGTTCACAGGTGAAGGCCATTGATATTCTCCTTCGTGACTCTGCACCACCATGCTAAAACAATTGAAATCCTCTATCCAACAAATGCACTCTTTCCTGAGAGAGAGAGACTCCTTCCTGTGTATCTTTTTGAAATTGAAACCATCTGCTATTGTACAAGTTAATTACCTACGATGTCAAGGGCGAGGTCCTTGATAAGGTGGCCCACAATAGCATAAGCAACTGCAACCACCACCACCACAGCCATTCCCAGGTAAATCATCGTCTTGGGTAGTTGGACAATGTCCCTTGAGGGTGGCTTGTATTGCACATAAAGCTTATCTTCGACCACATATTCGAAGAATTTTCCTGATTTATCTGTGTAGTTAAACTTCTCCATGGTTCCCATTGTATAGACGTCCACTGCTTTGGAACTGCTGTAGGTTATATCATGAGGAAATGACTCTGCAATAGCCAATGCCCGCTGTTTGATTCCAGAGTTGGCCTCTCTTAATCCAGCATTTGAAATGAGTCAGCGTTGCAGACCTACATTCACAGAGTTAGTGAGATTAATGAAAAGGTTAATGAATTGATTTCTAACGTCAACCAATTGGCATAGGCTATAAGTCATTCCAATATGTAAGTGTTTTAGGATGACAGACAATTCACAATTCAGTCTATCTTAAAGTAGGCTAGAAATGGTAATTTATCAGTTGCAACTGAACACACATTTTGATTTTAAATCAAATAAAAAATAAAAAAGTAATTTTAAAAGAAGACTGCAGTTTACCTTGCGGTTCAAGTAAATTCAGATGTCAGATGAAAGGTGGGAGTTCAGCGGTAGAATCCTCGATTGGATGGTGCCATTTCATAAACATATTTGAATAAATCTTAGATAATATGTTGAACTGTTTGTTACCAAGCACAGATCATAAAGACAATCTTAGAGAAACATTTTACGCATAAATTGATTTGATCTCCGTGGACAGCACACAAGTGACCGCTGTCCACGGTACTGACGTAGGCTACACTGGCAGAGCTCTGGAGAGCAGAGGCAGGTTTGAAGGATTAGGCTATGGTCTCTGATTATGGTCTACCTCCCGTCCTAATCAACTTCCCAGTTCCCACCATGTCAGTAAATACACTATGATTTAAATTGACTGAGACAGTCAAGCCAAAATGGTGCTTGACATTCAGTTGAATCAGTCATTCAATCCAAATAAATACACTCTGGAGCTAACTAATTAATTACTCCCGTCCACAAAAAAAAGTATTTACTAGCATGATATGACAATACACTCAGTCTAGTCTATCCGCTTGTTAAGTCGTGACGTATTTCCGGGGCCAACGTTGGCTGAGGCGCTGTCTTCGAGATGCCGAAATAATAATAATAATTAATTATATTTATATAGCGCTTTTCCGAGGCTCAAATACCCTGACAATATGGAGAAAACGGGAAAGTGCTGTGTCCCTTGTTGAATGAATAGATCCGAGTCTAAAAAACTATTAAACTGTCATTCTACCGCTGTAGTTCACAGGTACTCCGGTGCGGAGAATTTCTGATTTGGACTCGGAAATGGCTAAACGTCACTTTTGACGTCAGACTTAACAAGCGGGCTGGGGCTAAAGCAATAATCTATGAATGATCGATATGAATGATTAGGCACCACGTGAGAGATTTCCCGGGGAAACGGAAAGCATTCGGGTGCGTTCGTAAATACGCTCTGGAAATCTGCATTCACGGAGAGCTTCTTGTCCAATCAAATTACTTGGTCCCTTTGTGACGTTGAACCCAGTGTGCGCTCCGGCACTCTCAGAGCGAATTTACGAACGCAGCCTTCGTCACGGAAAGCCTTCGACCCATCAAAAAACAAGACTAGCTAGAAGTTGTATAAAAGGTTATATAAACCGTCAGTTTATTTCGCAAAAGCGTAAGTATTTTTAATGACATTATACTCAAAAGTTTTTCTATAAACCTCTTACCATTGACGAGCGACGAGGTATTTTTTCTTTCAAATGAGCGGTGGCTCGCAATCTGTAGAAGGCTAGATAGAGGTAGAGCTATCTAGCTGTCAGTACCAAACGAACATATGAATGAATAAATGTTCATGTGTTGTCTGATGTATGAGGACAGGCTGTGCTTCGTCTTTTTGCGTTGTGAAAGTGGACTTTAGCTTATTGGAGGTCGCAGCTGGACAGTGTGGAACAGGAGGATGTGTAGAGCGGGTGTCTGGCTGGCTAGCTAGCTTAGCTGAGTGCTGCATCAGATGTGATGTAAAACCAACCATGTCGGCCTCATGCGTTGCTGTTCCCTTCTCAGTTTGTTGCCCCGGACGGATCATCGGAGGCTGAACACACAGTTTTAAATGTTTTTTTTGTAGAAGTGCGGTAGAATGGTTGTGTTGAACTTGAGTTGTGTGACCTGTAGAGGCCAGTAGAGGACCGTGTGGACCAGAACACTGATGGAGTTCCCGCAGCAGAAGCTGATCACCTATCCGCCGAGGGTGAAGGAGATCACGGATAAGATCAGCAACGATGAGAGGGTCAGACGGTTGAAGGTAGGATGGACGACCTGTTGGCTACCTGTCATATTGTTTATATATATTATATTATTCTAGAACACTGATGACACAAGGCTGATTCTAGAACACTGTTGACCAGCAAGGTGGCGGCGGGGGCCCTTTCGCAAAGAGTCCGATGCGTTATTGACTTTGCGAAATTAGCCTATAGCAATAGCCTATAACTAAAACCAAATGGTAGACTACATCAGTAGAATGTATTATAAATAGAAAAGCACTTGCTTTATTTCTGTTCAAAGTGTGGTGTGCACAGCAGTGCGATATCTGTAAACATATCTGTAGACTCTCCGCTAAGGGTTGCCAGATGGAATTGAGAATTTCCAACCTAACCAATCTAAAAACGTCTAAATCCACCAAAAACCAGCCCATCTGGCAACCCTGTCTCCGCTGCATCAGAGTCTACTTGTTGCGCAAAATCGGCCAGGGTTTGTCAAATCCTTTGTTGGACATATAAAATAATATTCTTACCTTGAACAATGACCAAAACGTCCTCTCCTCCTGGCATTAGTCTGTGCGAAGTCCTTCACTATGTTTGTTAAGTCCAATTGACGTGCGCGCTGGCTTTCAATGCTGAGCATCGCTAGTCCGGATAGTCTGTCCTGGGACATGGTGCTTCTCAGATAGCTTTTGATCATTTTCAGTTTTGAAAACGATCTCTCTGCACTTGCCACTGTGACAGGTATGGTTAAAAAAAGCTTGAGAGCAGTAGCCACGTCTATGACACTGGGCAGGATAGATGCATGTCTCAGGAGCAGGAGCTCTGTCAGATCTTTGATTGAACCCTTTTCAATACGTTTTATTTCTGACCTCAGAGCATTTCGAAAGGAAAGAAGCTGTGATGGAAAATCAGAAGAAAGGTCATTATTGTAGATCAAGGCTAGTGTCTCAGCGGATGCGTGCAACGCATCATCCTTTGCCTGTATGAGTTCACTGGGATGTAAACAACGGAATCTCTTTGCAACTGTATCCATTCCTCTGAATCGGTGCCTGAGTTGGGAAACAATGGTGTCAATGCACACAAAAAAGACTCCTGCTTTAAAGCTTTCCTCTGGACTTGTGAGACGCTGATCCTCACTGAGTTCATCAAAGTGACGCTTTGTACGTCTTGTGCGCTTCTGGGTGAAATGACAGTTTGTGCCCCAAGAAGCTGCAAGTTCCTGTGCTGCGCTTTTTATGTGTTCGAACTCACCCCTTAGCTGCGATAACGTGTTGCACGCCGTGCTCAGTAGGCCTGCTGCATTGAAAAGGTCCATGTCTTTCTTCTGAAGTAACTTAGACACTATATTGATAGACTCCAGAATCTTTTCCTGCATCATAGTAATCATTGCGAACTCGAAGGTTTCAATTGACTTAATAAGTCCAGTGGCTTCTGCACGTTCATCTGGTTTAGTCGATTGAAGACTGATTTTGGTCAGTGCCTGTAAGATGTCAGCATAGCGAAATCGAAGCGCGTTGGACAAAGTCGTTTTAGTGTTGGCTTAGAATTAAAATGGTTTTCCAACATTTCCCATCTTTTGATGCTCTGACTAAAAAAAAGTAAAGTCTCTGGACAATGTCATAGTAGTTATTGATTTCTGCAATCGGTTGGCAAGCATCGTTCAACACTAAATTCAGATTATGTGCAGCACAATGTATATATACAGCAGTGGGTTCTTTGTCGAGGATCCGTTTCTGCACACCAGAATAAATGCCACTCATCACGCTGGCTCCGTCATATCCTTGCCCTCTGCATTTTTTAATTGACAGCCCATCCCTCTCTATCCTTTCAAGGATTTTTGCTTCTAGTCCTCCTGCCGAATGATCTGAGACATTCTCAAATCCTAAAAAACTCTCATTAATGTCAACTCCGGTAGCGTTGTCGTTGTCGTCTTTACGAATTGTGATATATCTGAAAACTTGACTGAGTTGATCGACCTTACCTAAATCCTGAGTAGTGTCCATTATTATAGAATAAAATTCGGCTTCCTTTATTTCATTAACAATCTGGTCCCGTACTTTCTGTGATAGCAACGCAATCAATTCGTTTTGAATTGAAGGGCTTAAATAATTAACGTTGCTTCTTCTATCAAGTAACTCTTGCAAAATGGGATCATATCGAGCTAACAACTCTATTACTGACAAAAAATTCCCACTGTTTATCTCACCCAGTTTCTCACGATGCCCTCGAAAAGCAAGGTTACAAGAAGCCAATGTCAGTGTGACGTCTGTGATCCTGGTTAAGACTTGGGTCCAAAAGCTAACCTGACGTTTGTACTCGCTATCAAGTTGTGCATCCACTGTAAGGTCGTTTTTCCAGGTATCGTATGCCACACATGCTGCTAGATGACTGCGGGACGATTCGTGTTTCTTTATTTTGCCTGAGAGGCCTTGCCAGTCATTAATTCCGACAGTCCAGGAGAGCTGGTGGGATGGGCACCTCCTATCCGCAAAAAGCCAACACGGTTCACAATAGACACGGTCCATCTTTGGAGAATAGCATAGCCATTTACGAGGGATCTTACAACCCATGCAGTTTAGACCGTTTGCAATAATAATCTTGTGAGAAACATCTGCCGTTTTTATCCCTCGGAAAGGGTCCCTCGGGTTTACACGATTCCAACTCAAGTACGGTCCTCTTTAGCATAGGATCCGTTAAATCCACTGGGAAATTGGCTCTGTCTGATGGATACTCATACTCACCTGTGGTCGTTGTTGCCTTCTCTAGATTAATAATAGCATCCTCAGACTCCTCGCCTGGTTGATCAGTGGGAGTGCAGCTAGTAGACTGGTCAGGTGGAGGGTCCTCGTTGTCGTCGGCCGGGTCAGCCCGCGCCATGCTAGCTGCAGTAACACTGGCCTCCACAGTGGTGCTGCTAGCAACAGGTGCATCGACGACGTTTGTCCCTGACACAGTGCTAATCGCATCCCTACCCGCGTCTCAGAAGCTGCATTGGGTAATAGAAAAGATGACATTTTTCTAAGTTTCGCTGAATTTTGTTCCTTTTTATAGGAAAGTTCCCGTTTTTGCGCACCGCTGAGGTATTTTCGCTTGCTCATTCTCCTTGTGTCTCGCTGCCAAGACGTGTGACGTCAAAATCATGTTGCTATTGGATACGGCTAACTATGTATATGATTCTGAACATGTTGTGGAATCAATGCCATTTACTGCATGTACAATGTCTCCACTTCCACTATACTGTACTATCCATTTATTAGGACATGATCCACTCTTTGGCCTCTATAAGCAGCTTTCAAATCAATAGGTGTGGTGCTGTCATTTAGCTGGCTTTTCAAGTCCAGTTGTATTTTGCCTAACCTCATCCAGTTAATTCATTCCCACGGTGAGGTCACTGTCCTATATTTGTAGTTCTACAGTAAGGCGGTTGCCCCATGTTTATTCCAATCACTCTTGTACTTGTACAGAGTATCCTCATTGTCATCATGAGTCTAATGGAGAGTGTTCTAGGTTATTTCTAGTGTTCTGAAATCCTAACTGATTTGTCAGTCGGAGCTGGACGATTTCTGCTGTGGTGTTCTAAACTTGTTGTTTTTTGTTTGGTGGATCCAGGGGCCTGTAAAACAATCAAGAGTCATAGACTTGACTGAGGAGGAAGAGGATGAGGATGAGGATGAGGAGGAAGAGGATGAGGAAGAGGATGAGGAAGAGGATGACGATGTCGTAGGTGAGACTGATATCCCTATCTATTCAACCTCCCCAAATACTCGCATGTCACCCCTCTCCTTCGCACCCTGCACTGGCTCCCGATAGCAGCTCGCATCAGATTCAAGACCCTGGTGCTTGCATACCAGGCAGCTAAAGGGACAGCCCCTGCCTACCTGAAGGAAATGGTAACCCCCCAAACCCCTGCCCGCTCACTCCGTTCCTCCACCTCGGCTGGCCGACTGGCCCCACCTCCTCTACACAGCAGTCGGGCTGCCCGATCACGTCTCTTCACAACACTGGCTCCCCGCTGGTGGAATGAGCTCCCCACGGCTGTCAGAACGGCAGAGTCACTACCCATCTTCCGTCGTAGACTGAAGACCCATCTCTTCAGGTTACATCTTAACTGCTCCTCCTGAGACTGAGACTCTTCTGACCCTCACCACTACGTCTCCTAAAGACACCCGCTTTCCCCTCTACTGTGTCCCTAAGAACTTCTATTGCCCCCCTTGTACTGTTTCTCAGTTTCTCCAGTAATATAAAAAAATAAAAATAAAAATAAAAAAACGTTTTAGTAGAAGGCCATAATAGGGAGAAGGTTTTTCCTTCTATCAGTGGCCCCGGGCCCGAGCTAGAGTACTCTTCCTGCAACGAATAGTGGACTGCTGATTCACATGCTTAGTATTCAAATGTATTGATTGTAAGTCGCTTTGGAATAAGGCGTCTGCTAAATGCCAAAAATGTAAATGTATCCATTCCTCTTCTTTTTGGAGACTTTTAATTTTTGATTTTCTACAAGTGACAAAATGTTTTATTTCACATCATTAGTGAAAGAAACCAAAGCCAAGAGGAAACGGAAGCTGATTGTGGACACACTGAAGGAGCTGGACAGTAAGACCATCCGCGCCCAGCTGAGTGACTCTGATATCGTCACCACCCTGGACCTGGCCCCGCCCACCAAGAAGCTGATGATGTGGAAGGAGACCGGGGGTGTGGAGAAGCTGTTCTCTCTCCCTGCCCAGCCTGCCCGGCCTGCCACCCTGCCAGACAAGTCCAACCATCTGGAATATGACGACTTGGAGGAATACAACGATGGAGGAATGCTGGGTATATACATTAACTGAATATTATACGGTTGCTGAATTACAGATGGTGCGTCAGAGTCGATGGCTGAATCTCAAACGTCCTTCCCTCCGTCCTTTTTTATGCATTGAAGAGAGGTTACACTGTTTTGTCCCTTCTGAACTTCTCCAATGTGTTCTGAGAATCATGCAAAACATCAAGGGAAAACCTTTGAGATTCACTCAATAGCCTGAAACAGTAGTGTGATTACAGCAATCTGTGTCTCGTTCAGAATGGTTTGTTATCAGTCATGGAATGTTTTTTTTCTTGTTTTTTAGTGGATAAACTCCTGAGCAACGAGGATGGTGGTGGTATCTTTGATGACCCTCCAGCAATCACTGACAGTGTGATGATGCCCCCAGATCATGATGATGAGGATGACTTTGACAACTTACAATCCCGTAAGTTTTCCCTGTTGGTTGGTCATTCCTCTCTTGCTGTGTTGATGCTGTTAGATTTGGTGTAATGACAGCATTAAACTAGATGAATAGTCACCAATGTCACCATAATCACTAACATGTTATATTTTCATTTCCATCTTTTCCTCCTATCTTCATCTCTGTCCAGCGGGCCCTGACAGCCCTGACTCTGGACCTGCAGAGCCATTGCCCCCCACTATAGACGTGACTGAACAGACCACTCTGGTCCACAATGAGGAAGAGGCCTTCGTCCTGGAGCCCATTGACATCACTGGTAAGCAGACCTGTGTCAGTCAGTCAGCATTCAAATAACACCAACTACTTAGTTTGAGAGAGCATAATTTGCCTGTAAAGTCAAACCTGAATAACAGGAGTCACTTTTAATTTTCTACAAGTGACAAAATGTTTTCTTTCACATCATTAGTGAAAAAAACCAAGGCCAAGAGGAAAGGGAAGCTGTTTGTGGACACACTGAAGGAGCTGGACAGTAAGACCATCCGCGCCCAGCTGAGTGACTACTCTGATATCGTCACCACCCTGGACCTGGCCCCGCCCACCAAGAAGCTGATGATGTGGAAGGAGACCGGGGTTGTGAAGAAGCTGTTCTCTCTCCCTGCCCAGCCGCTCTGGAACGGCAGGCTTCTGAAGGTAACGCACACAAAAAAATACCTTAGTATTTACAACAACCGTTAGTTGTTACCTCAATGCCTTGTTCAAATGGAAATAGTAAGTATTAGGGATGTCCCGATCCCACTTTTTCACTACCGATACCGATACCGATACCTGGGCTTCGGGTATCTGCGATACCGATACCGATCCGATATTTGTATACATTTTTTGACCCCTGAATAATAACAAATACCTCCCCAGTATACTGTATAGTCCACACCAACAACAGTTAAATTAAAGACTGCCAGCCTTTATTAAAGCAACAAATGCGACGTGTTGTGGATTGGAACTACGGATCATAAGCTTTCAAATGATGTGTCATACATTGAAATCCGAAAAAATATGAAGTTAGAGTAATTTGAATGTTGTTAGACGTCAGGCACATATAGGGTTAACCTCTTTGTAATGAAACCGGAAGCTGTATCCAATATACCCATTATGCGCATATAGGACTCGCGTGAAGCATTTCTGCGACACGCGTTTCTGTTCAGTTTTCATTCCCTCATCGCTTATACACAGAAGTTTGACTGCGCATGACAGTAGTTCAGCAGTAGTCGCACTGGTGCGATTGAATGTATTTCCAAGTCGCACAGAAATATATTCACTCGCAAATGCGACCAAAACAGTCGCACTATCGAGCCCTGGTCATGCTACTACTGTTGTCGTCACTTGAGTGACACGCCAGATCGGGCACGCGGATCGGAGCCTTTTTTTTTTCTGGTGCGATCCGCGATCCAGCATTCAGGACCAATATCGCGGCGATATCCGATATCAGTATCGGATCGGGACATCCCTAGTAAGTATCCTAACTATCACATTAGATATGTTAAGAGATTTGCTGTGCCGTATTGACATGTCCTGTTTTGACAGATGTTCACCCGCTGCCTGACCCCGCTGGTGCCAGATGAGATGAGGAAGAGGAGGAAGGGCGGCGAGGCCGACAGCCTGGACGAGTTCCTCAAGGACCTGGAGAACCCAGAGGTTCCCAGGGAGGAAGTTCTCTCCCAGCACAGAGATGTCATCGGTAAGCTACCGCCCGCATAGCTATAACAGTGCAGCTGAACATTATACAAATATCCAGATCGTTCTAGAAATGATCAGAGCAATCGATGTATTACCGTGTGTAGACCATGATTATTTGATCTTTGTGAATCTAATGGTCTGGTTAAATCCCCCCCCAGACCAGACCATCATGGAGGAGCCCAGCCTCCTGCAGGCCTCAGTCATGGAGAGCAGCAGGACTCATCTGGATGAGACCATCATGCCACCTCCCTCTACCCCACGTGGGGTCAAGCGCAAGTCTCATGACAAAGAGGCTGCCCTGCCCGTGAGTGCACAAATCTTGCTTGTTTGTTGTTAGTAGTCACAACACACACACACACACACACACACACACACACACACACACACACACACACACATTTTGTGATGTCAATTCCCTTGAAACTTCAATACAGTTTTCTGTGAACATTTTCCATTTCTTTTTTGTTTACGTGCAATCAGAAGACACAGGAGGAGCAAGAGCAGGTTCTTGAGGACAGGATGAAAGAGATTGAGACTTTAAGTCAAGGTGAGTGAGTGCTATGGTTGGGCCCTATCAAATTTTGAAACTGTTAAACCGTTCCCCAAATTAAACCGCGGTTTACAGTATCATGACTATCATTATTATTTTCAAACAATGACCAAAATGTGATGCGTGTTCCAGTTTTATTCTCTGAACAACATCAGAAACAGAATAGCAAACGTTAACAACATCATCTATAAAGCTACAATTATCAGGCTTGCAAATACAGCGGGTAAAAATGACATAAATTCAATGGCGTCTGTCAACCAGACGGAATGAGATTAACAACAAATCTATGGGCTAAAATGCAGTACAAATACATTTAATTAAAAGCATAGCCTATAGCATCCAGTAGGCTTATCAAGTAATAACAATAAACAAAAACGGCAGTAATGAAAATGGGCATAAAAGCGTGTCCTACAACGTTAGGCTGTTCTTCAAGCCTATTTATTGTAGGTTTTTTTGCCAGAAAAACAAGCATGTTGACTTTTTCAGGCTTCAGCAAGGCACACACGGTGAAGTCTCTTGTTTGCCTCAGTCATTATCGTTAGAAAGTTGTTATAGCTGCTCTCCTGTTGTTCCAACAGCTCTTTATAGAACACTTTCTGCTCTTCCATCAGCTCACGACAGGTTATCTATTTGACAGAACTTTTTGTAAACAATGTATTGTCATCACTTTCATAGAATCTTCAACTACACAGACAGTGGTGCTGGACAAACACTTACGGTGTTTATTATATCGAGCAATTTGACTGTATTGACAAAGAAAAAACTGGTTTACTGTATAAATGTAAAACCGCCCAAGCCTAGTCAGTGCTATGTCATACTCACTCGTTCCATTGATGCCAACTGAATGAAGCTTGCGTCTTTTTATGGTATAGAAATCGCAATGACCTTTCAATTTTGTATTTCAGAACTCATCGAGCTGAAGCACACCTGCCTGCAGAATAACCTGAGTGAGGCCAAGTCCTCGTATGTTGCTAACGAGAAGGAACGTGAGAGCCCCAAAGAGAGCTTGAATGTAAGAAACGTTGAAACATACACTCTTTGATCTCACACTCTCCTCTCAACGTCCCCTCTCCCCATCCCATCCACCTAGGTTTCTGTTTGAAATGGGAGGGTGTGTGCTTACAGCATGTATTGAGAGAGTCCTGTTGACGTCCCAGCTTTCTAATGAGGGGCATGAGGTAGAGAGGCAGAAGTGGCTGGGAGAGAGGGCGATCAGGATGAAAGGGCCCCGAAGGACAATCGTTAGAGTTTGGCCGGGGTCGGACGATAAGAGACTATTGAAGAGATGAGCCTCACCATGTCTAAATGCAGATGAAATGGTAATGGAGATCATCCAGTCTTTCCTCTCCCTCTCCCACAGTTAAGAATGTGGTTATTAATCAGCAGTACTCCTGTAATTTCTGAGTGCAATTGTAGACTCAGTTTGCACACAAGGGCGATTGGACTGGCATCATGGGATTTTGTCACAGGTGACTTTGGAAACTGAAATGAAATCTACTGTATCTGAAGAACGGCAACTTTATTAAGCCTTTTACTTTTCCAAATAATGTTGGCTACTGTAGATGGGTTATCTTTACCAGAACATTTCAAGCCATGGCTTAACATGTTATCTTCCCATGTGTGCTAATTATATTGGTGCACTTCAAGAGATGTCTTCAGAATAACCATTGTTTGACTAACATGTCTGTTTCCAGGACCCGTCATCAAAACAACTCTCAGAGAAAGTGGAGGATCTCCCGAAGAGCACAGAGGGGAACTCTTTGGTCGAGGCCCTGAAACTGAGACTCCTGGAGAGTAATGCAGAGAAGGACCGAAAGCTCAGGGAGCTCCATGAACAGTCCACTATTCAAACACTAGAGGTCAGCAAAGAGCAGAGAATAATTTAGCTGCTTCGCATCTTGGAGTTGAGCAGAGCAACATTGAATGTTTGTTGTTGAATGTAACATTGGAGCATAAATATACCTTCTTTTCAATTTAGGGGATTGTAATCACCTTCTTGTGGTAGATCTGTACCTGCAGGGATTTTATGAATGAATGAATGAATGAATGGTCTTTATTGTCATTGCTATAGTACAGGTACCAAACAACGAAATTTGGGAGGGGTGGCTCCCCTGGTGCTAGGAAAGAAAAAAACAAAACAAAAAACAAGAAGGGAAAGGAGCTGGTTTACATAAATAAAGGCTATGTACACTATCCACTATACTATACTGTACAGATAAAACGACTAGGGTTGTCATATTGCACATAGTGTTATTGCACATTCATTTAAAGTGTCGCAGTTTGCAGGCTTGAAATGTACACATTTGTGCCTCAGCACTACACCTGATTTTTTCAGTCCAGCAGCTGCCATCAATCCGTCCAGACTGTCCAGGGCCCAGAACCTAGGTCTTTGCTGTGTTCAGGGCCTGGATGGCCCTGGGGTAGAAGCTGAGCTTCAGTCTGTTTGTCCTTGCGGCCCTGGTCCTGTACCGCCTTTTCGAGGGCAGCCGGGTAAAGTGTTTACTGCGTGCGTTTGTGTGTGTTTAATTGGGGATATGTTTGTCTGTCTAGGTGCTGGACTCCTCTGAGGTGTCCACAGATGGTGTGAAAGTGCGCCGTTTTCCCAAGTCTGAGGTGGAGATCATGTTTACTCCTCTACATCCCAACAAGCTCAACATCAGGAAGCCAGGAGAGGATGAAGGGGTGACTGTCAAAATCACCCGCTCAACTAGGAAGAGGAAGAGCAGTGAGATGGAAAAGGCTGCTTCTGCCACCACCAAGGCTGCTTCTGCCACCACCAAGGCTGCTTCCGGAACCACCAAGCCTTCGTCAGCCGCCAAGGCAGCTTCTGGGTCGTCCACCAAGACTTCGTCAGCCGCCAAGGTTGATTCTGGGTCGTCCACCGATACTGTGTCAACCACCAAGGTTGATTCTGGGTCTGGGCACCCACAGGTGAAGAGCCAGGTGAATATTATAGGTGCTAAGTAAGCAAGAAATTACAATGTAAAAAGACATTTGCATGACATTCTCCGCTTTTAAGGAGGGGGAAAAAAGCTGTTGCGCTGAAACAAATCCCGAAAAGGGCATTTCAATGACCACATTTTCACGTTCGCCATTTGTGTCTCTCCTATCTAGTGAATTTCACTGTATTGTAGTTATTGTTCATCAAGCACATTACATATTTCTACAATATCTTCTATCCCTATGTACAGGCTAGTGTTTTGCAGTCGTAAAAGGTTAAAGAGTCATTTAAGAGCCGTGCGCATAAAAAACACTTCACTATTCACTCCGAAGGAATATCACTTCCAAGTATATCAAGTCTTTATCTTGCGGGTCTTTGGCCACATAGCTCTTTATTGATATCATAACACCATCCCTCATTTATGCCTCATGATTTTGGTATGTGGGCTGTCCGTCGCACATGATTGTCAGTCTCTGTGTTGCCTCTACTGTTATGAAGTGTGTTAACCATGTTCATACTGTAAAATGGTGGCATTTTCCCCCCTCTCTTGGACACATACATACATACAAATACATTTTAGCAAAAGCAGCGTTACTCTGTTACAGATTTATTTTAGGTCCTTGGACGTCTGTTAACCTTTGGTATTCATGTGTTGTTTACACGCAGCTGACTTTGGCATGGATGAGAGTAGAGGGTGCTTTTGAGGAGGACATCATCCATGGAGCTACAGCTGCCAATCTACTGCTGGAGGCTGAACCCGGGCCTGCCACCCTGCCAGACAAGTCCAACCATCTGGAATATGACGACTTTGGGGACAACCCCATGGAGAGCAACGATGGAGGAATGCTGGGTAAATACATTAACTGAATATTATACGGTTGCTGAATTACAGATGGTGCGTCAGAGTCGATGGCTGAATCTCAAACGTCCTTCCCTCCGTCCTTTTTTATGCATTGAAGAGAGGTTACACTGTTTTGTCCCTTCTGAACTTCTCCAATGTGTTCTGAGAATCATGCAAAACATCAAGGGAAAACTTTTGAGATTCACTCAATAGCCTGAAACAGTAGTGTGATTACAGCAATCTGTGTCTCATTCAGAATGGTTTGTTATCAGTCATGGAATGTTTTTTTTCTTGTTTTTTAGTGGATAAACTCCTGAGCAACGAGGATGGTGGTGGTATCTTTGATGACCCTCCAGCAATCACTGACAGTGTGATGATGCCCCCAGATCATGATGATGAGGATGACTTTGACAACTTACAATCCCGTAAGTTTTCCCTGTTGGTTGGTCATTCCTCTCTTGCTGTGTTGATGCTGTTAGATTTGGTGTAATGACAGCATTAAACTAGATGAATAGTCACCAATGTCACCATAATCACTAACATGTTATATTTTCATTTCCATCTTTTCCTCCTATCTTCATCTCTGTCCAGCGGGCCCTGACAGCCCTGACTCTGGACCTGCAGAGAAATTGCCCCCCACTATAGACGTGACTGAACAGACCACTCTGGTCCACAATGAGGAAGAGGCCTTCGCCCTGGAGCCCATTGACATCACTGGTAAGCAGACCTGTGTCAGTCAGTCAGCATTCAAATAACACCAACTACTTAGTTTGAGAGAGCATAATTTGCCTGTAAAGTCAAACCTGAATAACAGGAGGCACTTTTAATTTTCTACAAGTGACAAAATGTTTTCTTTCACATCATTAGTGAAAAAAACCAAGGCCAAGAGGAAAGGGAAGCTGTTTGTGGACACACTGAAGGAGCTGGACAGTAAGACCATCCGCGCCCAGCTGAGTGACTACTCTGATATCGTCACCACCCTGGACCTGGCCCCGCCCACCAAGAAGCTGATGATGTGGAAGGAGACCGGGGTTGTGAAGAAGCTGTTCTCTCTCCCTGCCCAGCCGCTCTGGAACGGCAGGCTGCTGAAGGTAACGCACACAAAAAAATACCTTAGTATTTACAACAACCGTTAGTTGTTACCTCAATGCCTTGTTCAAATGGAAATAGTAAGTATTAGGGATGTCCCGATCCCACTTTTTCACTACCGATACCGATACCGATACCTGGGCTTCGGGTATCTGCGATACCGATACCGATCCGATATTTGTATACATTTTTTGACCCCTGAATAATAACAAATACCTCCCCAGTATACTGTATAGTCCACACCAACAACAGTTAAATTAAAGACTGCCAGCCTTTATTAAAGCAACAAATGCGACGTGTTGTGGATTGGAACTACGGATCATAAGCTTTCAAATGATGTGTCATACATTGAAATCCGAAAAAATATGAAGTTAGAGTCATTTGAATGTTGTTAGACGTCAGGCACATATAGGGTTAACCTCTTTGTAATGAAACCGGAAGCTGTATCCAATATACTCATTATGCGCATATAGGACTCGCGTGAAGCATTTCTGCGACACGCGTTTCTGTTCAGTTTTCATTCCCTCATCGCTTATACACAGAAGTTTGACTGCGCATGACAGTAGTTCAGCAGTAGTCGCACTGGTGCGATTGAATGTATTTCCAAGTCGCACAGAAATATATTCACTCGCAAATGCGACCAAAACAGTCGCACTATCGAGCCCTGGTCATGCTACTACTGTTGTCGTCACTTGAGTGACACGCCAGATCGGGCACGCGGATCGGAGCCTTTTTTTTTCTGGTGCGATCCGCGATCCAGCATTCAGGACCAATATCGCGGCGATATCCGATATCAGTATCGGATCGGGACATCCCTAGTAAGTATCCTAACTATCACATTAGATATGTTAAGAGATTTGCTGTGCCGTATTGACATGTCCTGTTTTGAAAGATGTTCACCCGCTGCCTGACCCCGCTGGTGCCAGATGAGATGAGGAAGAGGAGGAAGGGCGGCGAGGCCGACAGCCTGGACGAGTTCCTCAAGGACCTGGAGAACCCAGAGGTTCCCAGGGAGGAAGTTCTCTCCCAGCACAGAGATGTCATCGGTAAGCTACCGCCCGCATAGCTATAACAGTGCAGCTGAACACTATACAAATATCGAGATCGTTCTAGAAATGATCAGAGCAATCGATGTATTACCGTGTGTAGACCATGATTATTTGATCTTTGTGAATCTAATGGTCTGGTTAAATCCCCCCCCAGACCAGACCATCATGGAGGAGCCCAGCCTCCTGCAGGCCTCAGTCATGGAGAGCAGCAGGACTCATCTGGATGAGACCATCATGCCACCTCCCTCTACCCCACGTGGGGTCAAGCGCAAGTCTCATGACAAAGAGGCTGCCCTGCCCGTGAGTGCACAAATCTTGCTTGTTTGTTGTTAGTAGTCACAACACACACACACACACACACACACACACACACACACACACACACACACACACACACATTTTGTGATGTCAATTCCCTTGAAACTTCAATACAGTTTTCTGTGAATATTTTCCATTTCTTTTTTGTTTACGTGCAATCAGTTTGTGTGATGAGGTCCTGACTGTCTGTGTTCAGGCATGATAATCGCTTACCTTTCGTTGAAATTAGCAGTTTTGAATCCAAAATAGGTGACTTCCCTGAATCATATAGATCCGATGAGTTTTTTTTATTTATTTGAATGCGGAGCGGCCCATTAGTCTGGAACGCACGTTGAACGTTCGAACGATAAGATTTTACAGAAAAGCGCAGCAACGTAGCGAACAGGTGCGCAGGCGTGAAGGGCTGAAACTGTAATGTGCGTGTGAAACTCCTTGGTGAAGAAATTGGTGACAGAACGTCAGCCGAGGTTTTTGTATGCTGAGAGAAGACAAGGACTGAAGTCGCAAATACTGAGATAAGAATGTAACGTTAACAAAATACAAATTGCTAGCTAACGATAGATGGCTAACTTTGGTACTAACATTTGGTACTAACATTACTAAGTGCAGTACAGATACAGTACAGATAACTACCAACATTAGCGTTGTCAGCCTATTTTGCAAGCTGTTAGCCCCTTTCACACATAGTTCGAGCTAAATGCCCGAAAAATATGATGATTAATACATATAAAACTGAGGTATGATATATGGCAGATATATATGGCAGTCTCAGGCGCCTGTCACGTCTCCAGTAGCTACATTAGAACTTTGCATCCTTTGATACAAGGATCTTGTAACTTCGCAAACAATGGCAACATTTTAATAGTTTACTCTATGTTCAACTGGAAAAGGTAGTGACAGAAGATTTTCGTGTTTTGATTTCGCTGGGAGTTTGTTAAAAATGCCTTTCCACCAAAGAACCGTGGAGCCGCGCCGTGTGAGCAGGCTGAGGGTCATACAATATTTGTATATTAAAGGCAACGCCGCGGCAGTTGAACATAGAGTAAACTATTTCAATTCTGCCATTGTTTGCGAAGTTACAAGATCCTTACATCCCGTCAAGATCCTTGATGATATAAATATGATGATAAATACATATAAAACGGCACATATATGGCAGTCTCACGCGCCTGTCACGTCTCCAGTACATTAGAACTTCGCATCCTTTGATACAAGTTACAAGATCCTTACATCCCGCCATATGTATCAAAGGATGCAAAGTTCTAATGTACTGGAGACGTGACAGGCGCGTGAGACTGCCATATATATCATACCTCCGTTTTATATGTATTTATCATCATATTTTTCGATATATAACGGAAATATGATATATGGCAGATATATGGTACCCTATATATGTGTTGAGCTTGGGTGCACATGAATCGCGTATGAACAATAAGTAAAGCAGACTCGGTATTCTCTTCAGCATTAGGACGTACCTTCATACAAGAACAGAATAACAGTGCGACTGCTACCGTAGTACACAGACTAAGGGCGTCATCAAATATATATATATATATATATATATATATATATATATATATATACATGGGCGTCACCACCATATATTTGGGGGGGGGACGTGTCCCCCCCACCTTTGAAACAAGGTCGTTTGGACCCCCCCACATTTGCCATCAAAAATATGTTGCATGACTGGTCAGCATTATTTTCATTGCTTCACAATCAAATCCGTTCCACTTTATGAGTAGGGGATTGCCCATATCCAGAAATCCACTCTGCGTTTTACTTCTGTTTTTAACACGGCAGCAGCAGCATCAGACACGCACGCAGATTCAAAACATTCAGACTGAGGCAAGACGATATTTAGATCATCCACCAAGATGGATATAAGGAATTTTTTTTCTAAGAAGAGAAAAGTAAGTCAAAGTCATCCAAGTTTTCCCATGAGTGGCCAAACAGCAACATTGCGTTCTCTCAAGATCAAACACAGCCAGCTTTTCTGATAAGAATGTTAGCACCTTATGAGACATTCTCTGTATTAGCAATAGAATTAGCATAGCCTACTAGCAACCAAATACGAGCTAGATCAGCTATATGGCACTAGCAGTTTTGTTAGGCATTACTAGTGCGGTTAGACATGTTTAAATGCAGAACAGACACAGGCGAAATGTCATCAAAAGCACAGAATGGCGACAAACACCTCACAGTGCTTACCTGTCCTGTCATTATTGCATCTCCTGCCGTGTTCATTGCCCTGAGCATTTGCACTATTTAATTTGGCCATTGCACCCACCCAAAGAATCAATTTTGCATCTGATTGCTTGAGCTAGGGTTTAAAAATAAGAAGAAAACACCTGTTCCATTTATTTTTTTATTTATGTCAAATGTTCTATTAGAGAAAAACAATATGAACAAGTGCTCAATGCATCCCCATTTCTCCTGATATAGGTGGTTGAGAGTGAGAGTGAGTCAGAGGCAGGGGCAGCAGGCAGGGGCAGTGGAGACAGCTCTGTTGCTGAAAGGTGACAGGCAGTTAAGGAAAATTTAGCATTGCTTATTATTATTATTATTATTAAATATTATTATTATTAATAATAAACCTTTAAAAGTGCCGACTCAGTGCTATGGCCAGGTCTGAAGCCAGACTGAAACTTCTCCAGGATGTTGTTCTGTTGGAGGTAGGGCCACAGCTGGCTGAGGACAGCCTTTTCCAGGAGCTTGGACACGACTGGGAGCTTGGAAATAGGTCTGTAATTACTGGGGTTGGAGGGGTCCAGGTTAGGTTAGGACAGTGTCTGAGCAACCTGTAAAAAGCCTTGGCAGGTGGTATGATGCAAGCCTGAAGGACAAAGACCAGGTGCTACAACTGCGCAAAGATATCAGCAGTGGCCTGCAGTCCATCGACAAAACACAGCTACCTGGAAAGCTAAAGGCTTGGTGCCTGCAGTTTGGACTCCTACCACGGATGCTGTGGCCCCTCGCAGTGTATGAGGTCCCAATCTCAACCGTAGAGAAGTTGGAAAGAGGAGTCACAGGCTACATCAAGAAATGGCTCGGAATTCCACGATGCCTTACCACCATAGGTCTCTACGGAGATAGCATCCTCAAGCTGCCCCTCACCAGTCTCACAGAGGAGTTCAAGTGTGCAAAAACAAGACTCCAGATGACACTGAATGAATCCAGAGATTTAGTGGTGAGCAACAACGCACCAACCTTGGCAACCGGGCGCAAATGGACACCAGCCAAAGCGGTGGAGGAAGCAACAGCAGCCCTCAAACATGCTGACATTGTGGGGTATGTTCAGCAGGGAAGAGGAGGCTTCGGGCTAACAGCTGCTCGCCCTGCTTGGAGTAAGGCCACAGCACCAGAACGGAGGAAGATGGTGGTGGAGGAAGTACGCCATCAGGAGGAGGCTGGAAGATGGGCCAAGGCAGTCTCTCTTGCCAAGCAGGGACAGTGGACGCGATGGGACAGTGTGGAGAGGAGGAAGATTAGCTGGAAGGACATGTGGGCCATGGAAGCGAGGCAGTTGAGCTTTATTATCAGAGCTACATACGACGTCCTTCCAACACCAGTTAACCTTGGCCAGTGGTATGGTGAAGACCCGGGGTGTGCCCTTTGTTCCACGCCAGCCACCCTCAGGCACATTCTTTCAGGATGCAAAACTAGTCTCGCCCAAGGACGCTACACGTGGCATCACAACCAAGTCCTGAAGATCTTTGCATCCACCCTGGAGGACAAACGAGCTGCCACCAACTCCCTACCGCCATCAGCATCCAACCACCAACAGGCAATTACCTTTGTCCGTGAGGGGGCAAAGGTTACCAGGAGCAGCTCGACACCATCTGAGCGAGGCCAGCTACGGTTGGCCCGCGACTGGAAGATGCTGACTGATATTGGACGACAGCTTGTGTTTCCTAAAGAGATCGCCATAACCACCCTGAGACCTGACTTGGTTCTCTGGTCCCCTTCTCTAAAAAAGGTGTACATCATTGAACTAACCGTACCCTGGGAGGACGCAGTGGATGAAGCTTACGAGCGGAAACATCTACGCTATGCTGAGCTCGCCGCCGAAGCACAACACCGCGGCTGGAACACTGATGTCCGCCCAGTGGAGGTGGGGTGCAGAGGGTTTGTGGCAAGATCTACCACCAGATTGTTTACAGACCTGGGAATCAGAGGCCAAAGCCTGCGTTAAGCCATCAAAGCTGCATCGGAAGCAGCCGAAAGAAGCAGCCAGTGGCTTTTTATGAGAAGGAAAGATCCCTGCTGGGCCCCGAAGTAGCCAACCAGAAGGTATGCGGTCAGCTTAGGCCTGACTCAGGGAAAAGGACGCCCCTGCCTTGCATAGTCTCATGAGACGTCAGCCATTCTCATGACGAATTAGGATTGACGCAAGTTCGGGGCTGATCCCCCTGAGCTGGCCACCTCTGGCGAGGGTGTATAGTGTGATGGCCGAAACACCCCATGACCTGGAGGAACACTACTGATGATGCGTCCGAAATTAAACCTAACCCCAGCCCCCCCCCCCCCGCATGAACCACTCACCACCAAGACGACACACACGCACACACACACACTCTCACGTACGTGCCTGCACAAAATAATTTACATCTTATCCTGTGTTTCATAAATCCAAACCAAAAATCAGTAGTGTATCCCAGTAGTGTATCCCAGTAGTGTATCCCAGTAGTGTATCCCAGTAGTGTATCCCAGTAGTGTATCCCAGTAGTGTATCTCAGTAGTGTATCCCAGTAGTGTATCCCAGTAGTGTATCCCAGTAGTGTATCCCAGTAGTGTATCCCAGTAGTGTATCTCAGTAGTGTATCCCAGTAGTGTATCCCAGTAGTGTATCCCAGTAGTGTATCCCAGTAGTGTATCCCAGTAGTGTATCTCAGTAGTGTATCCCAGTAGTGTATCCCAGTAGTGTATCCCAGTAGTGTATCCCAGTAGTGTATCCCAGTAGTGTATCCCAGTAGTGTATCCCAGTAGTGTATCCCAGTAGTGTATCCCAGTAGTGTATCCCAGTAGTGTATCCCAGTAGTGTATCCCAGTAGTGTATCCCAGTAGTGTATCTCAGTAGTGTATCTCAGTAGTGTATCCCAGTAGTGTATCCCAGTAGTGTATCTCAGTAGTGTATCCCAGTAGTGTATCCCAGTAGTGTATCCCAGTAGTGTATCCCAGTAGTGTATCCCAGTAGTGTATCCCAGTAGTGTATCCCAGTAGTGTATCCCAGTAGTGTATCCCAGTAGTGTATCCCAGTAGAGTATCCCAGTAGAGCTCTGTGGATCTTAAAATAATTTCTGGTGGAATAACTTCAAGGGCCTCAAACACCTCAAACACAACCTAATGTTCTTCACTTGGGGCATGAGCTCTTGCGTGTCTTGATGGAGTGCAGCTGTTGTAACCCTCTCCTCCCCTCCCCCTCCTCCTCCCCTCCCCCTCCTCCTTCTCCCCCCCCCCCAGCCTAAGCAGACGCCGGTCCTGGGCGCGGCCAACAAGGCTCTGAGCGTGACCACGGTCCCCGGCAGGAGACTCTACACCAAGACCCCCTCTGACCCCCCCGCCCCGCCCAGGTACACACACACACACACACACCAAGACCCCCTCTGATCCCCCCGCCCCGCCCAGGTACACACACACACACACACACACACACACAGGGACACAGGGACACACAGACAAACACACACAGGGACACACACACACAGACACACACAGGAACACACACAGGGACTCACAGGGACACACATACAGACACACACACACACACACAGACACATTTTAATCATTTATTTATGTCCACATAGAAACAAGTATACAGGGACACAAATACTGAAGGCACAGATGGGATGCATTCACAAACAGACATGGACAATGTCTTTCACATACAACAGGACAAGACTCACGGGTACAAGTAACACCGTCTCCGCCATATATGGCGGCTGCCAATAATCGCAGAGACAGAGCAATACTTGCTGAGCCTTTTTGCTTCTCCCTTGGACATTCCCAGTAGACGTAGTCCTCTGACAACCAATCTGTGCACATGTCCAAGACTGCCAAATATAAAGACTAATAGCGTACACCTATAGCCTAGCTCTGAGATGGTATCTACAAGCTGCTGGTATTTCATGACCTTAGTCATGAAGGCTTCCTCTAGGCTTATATCAAAGGTGCATGCTACCTCTAATACAGACACCTCTCTGGACTCTTCATTAACAACAACAACATCTGGTGTGTTAGCAGACAACTGTGAAAAGTGACATTGGTCATTACAGAAATTGAACATAGATGCATTGACACAAGCATGTGTATACATTTTCACTGTAACTGGGAAGTGGAGTGATATGTCCTTTACTATAAGGCTCACAATTCTGTCATGGCGTGCTATATACATTCCTTTGTAAACATAACAGCCATTCAAGATGTGTGATAGTGTTTCTGTAACCTGTTCTGTGGTGTGGTGCAAGCAATGAGGAACCTGAGTGGAAGGAAACCAAATAGAGAGGTTGAGTCTGGTAGGAAGGACTTGTAATCTGGCCTTGGTTGTGAATATGACAATGTCCTCATCGAGTGCAGTGTTTTTTAGAAAAGAATGAGAAACAGAGTGATCAGCTGTGGGAAGACATGCCAGTTTTCCCTGGAGTTTCAGACCAGTCCAGTGTTGTTGTTGTTGATGTTGATGAAGGTCCATGAGAGTCCGTCTGGCCCCTCTAGATGTTAGCTGGTGGCTCTGTCCAGCAAAGGAGGCTGTTGCCCTGACCTGTGTGAGAGGGTCAGATATACAGTTCTCTGAGACCCGAACTGTCTCAGAGTCAGACCGCACCCACTCCAGGGACACCCCGGCTCGGACACAGAGGTCATTCAGGTCTGGCCAATCAGACCAAACTCCAAAACCAGCGGAATGAGTGTCCAATTTTCCGCTGGGTTTCCTCTTGAACCCAAGGAAGTGGGGCTCCGCCCCCCTGGCAACTGGGACCTTCCTTCTCCTCAGGTCCAGGAACATGGAGGAGCGGGCCAGCTCCCTGACGTCCTTGTCGTCGTTGTTAAGCATCCTGAGAAGATGGGAAATTCTCATGCTGGTGTAGATCCATTCTACATTGGGGACCCCTAGCCCTCCCTCCCACTGGGGATGAAAGATGATGTCACGGGTGCTGTGTGAATTGAGTCCAAGCCACCTGCGCACTACGCTCACAGTCTTGTTGTTCATTTCACACAGCACTTTCTGGGGGATGTGGACATTGGAGAAGAGGTGCTGAACTTTGGACAGGGCCACCTGCCTGATGGCTTCTAACTTCATAGTTAGTGGCAGAGGACAACTGTCTATCAAGTCCAGCCTGGAAGTGAACTCAGTCAGGATGTTATTGACTTGCTCCTTCCACTCTCCTGCGATGTTAATTTTATGTCCAAGATATGGGTATGTCTCATGAAGAGAATTTACACGAATGGGCTGTGTTGCTAAAGAGAACACAGGGGGTGTGTCTGTTTTTGAGTGGTACCACCTGTTCCCCCCACTCCGCCTCTCATACAGGACAGCGCATTTGCTGGCTTTGACCTCCAGGCCAGACCATTCCAGAAAACGATCCGTCCTGCAGAGCATGTTCTTGATGACGCTCTCTTCCCTGGAGGCCAGGACAACATCATCTGCGTAGCCCTGCACTGGGTTGGGGGAGATGACACCCTCAGGGGCACACTGACACAGCCACTTAATCCACTGGTTGATGGCAATTATGAAATTAACCGCGCTCCATGGACAGCCAGTTTTAATGCCTGTCTGAAGTGGTGTTGGGCGAGTGAGCTGCTTCCCACAGATTACTTGGATGGTGGAGCTTCGGTACACATCTCTCACAATGTCAATGAATAGCTGGGGTAGCTGTATCTCTTCCAGTGATCTAATCATTATATTGTGAGCTAATGTCCCAAAAGCATCTCTAAAATCAAGAAAGACTGTAAAGAGTTTACATGACTGATGTTTAAAGTCATCTATCCCTGTCTTAAGGCAGAACACATGCTCATCCATACCCATCCTGCTGATGTAAGCCTTCTGTTTGGTGGACAAGATATTAGCATCCACCAACCAGGGCAGGACTCGGGCCAGTATGCACTTCATGAACACCTTATAGATGGTAGGGAGAAGAGAGATGTCCCTCCATGTTGTTGGATCTTCAGGGATATTGCCTTTCTTTGGGATGCGATGTATCAATGCTCCTTTCCATGAATCTGGAACTCGCTTATTCTCCAAACAGACATTAGGGACACACACACACACACAGGGACACACACACACACACACACACACACACAGGGACACACACACACAGGGACACACACACACACACAGGGACACACACACACAGGGACACACACAGGCACACAGGGACACACAGGCACAGTGTTCCTGTGATGAAATGTTTGGTGTGTTCTTCCTGTTGCCATGGTGACAGGGATGCAGTGACTGAGTCGTCGGAGGCGCGAGAGAACGAGGAGAACCCAACTGTCATTAAAGAAGACAGGAAGAAGGTGAGAGGAGGAGGAGGAGGAGAGGAGGAGGGGGGAGGAGGAGAGGAGGAGGAGAGGGAGGAGGAGAGGGAGAAGAAGAGGAGGAGAGGAGAGAGGAGAGGAGAGAGGAGAGGAGAGGAGAGGAGGAGGAGAGAGAGGGGAGGAGAGGAGGAGGAGGGAGGAGAGAGGAGAGGAGGAGGAAGAGGAGGAAGGAAGAGGAGGAGAGGAGAGAGGAGGAAGAGAGAGGAGGAGGAGGAAGAGGAGGAGGAGAAGGAGAGAGGAGGAGAGGAGGAGGAGAAGGAGAAGAGGAGGAGAAGGAGAGGAGGAGGAGAGGAGGAGAGAGGAGGAGGAGGAGAGAGGAGAGGGGAGGAGAGGAGGAGGAGAGGAGAGGAGAGGAGGAGGAGAGGGGAGTAGAGGAGAGGAGAGAGGAGGAGAGGAGGAACCATCTTGAATGTGCCTAGTCGTCACTCCTGGGTTTGATTTAACTAATACCTCTTTACTTTCTCTCCCTCCACTCCCCTCCCTCCCCTCCCTCCCTCCCTCCCCTCCCTCCCTGTCAGGAGGAGGCAGGTCAGACCCCCCCCCCTACGACGGGGGCCGCTCCGGTGGCCAAACGCCGCGGCCGCCCCCCCAAGTCCTCCCCCCC
Organism: Nansenia antarctica; assembly: GCF_963989245.1. Lineage (NCBI taxonomy): Eukaryota > Metazoa > Chordata > Actinopteri > Argentiniformes > Microstomatidae > Nansenia > Nansenia antarctica. Next base: position 22,852,596 of record NC_137675.1, on the reverse strand, counting down.
CCCCGCCTCCCCCCTGGCCACAGACAAGGACGCAGCGGGGGGGGGATGGGGGGGGAGGCAGGGCTGGGAGGGGCCGGAAGAGGGCGGCGCCCGTCCAAGACCCCGCCTCCGACCCCTCGGTGGAGCCAATCACCACCATCAAGATACCAAAGGGAGGGAGGGGGACGACTAATGGTGCCTTCATGTGATCTCAGAAACTTGAAACCTTTTAAAGTAAAAAAAAAACTAACGCACGTTATTTTGCGTAAGCACTTCCTATTTTGATACTTGCAAGAGTGTGAGAGGTTAGCTAGCTACACACCTAGGGCCATACCAATTTTTTCGTTCTTTGTGTTCTTTGAGGCCTTCAGTGTATTTTTGATGTTGATGCGAATTTTACACATTTTCTAAGAAACCGTAGTGTCTCCCCTCCTCTCTCTCTGTCTCCTCCTCTCTCTGTCTCCCCTCCTCTCTCTTTGTCTCCCCTCCTCTCTCTCTCTGTCTCCCCTCCTCTTTCTCTCTGTCTCCCCTCCTCTCTCTTTGTCTCCCCTCCTCTCTCTCTCTCCCCTCCTCTCTCTCTGTCTCCTCCTCTCTCTGTCTCCCCTCCTCTCTCTTTGTCTCCCCTCCTCTCTCTCTCTGTCTCCCCTCCTCTCTCTCTCTGTCTCCCCTCCTCTCTCTCCCTGTCTCCTCTGTCTCCCCTCCTCTCTCTCTCTCTGTCTCCCCTCCTCTCTCTCTCTCTCCTCCTCTCTCTCCCTGTCTCCCCTCCTCTCTCTCTCTGTCTCCCCTCCTCTCTCTCTCTGTCTCCCCTCCTCTCTCTCTCTGTCTCCCCTCCTCTCTCTCTCTGTCTCCCCTCCTCTCTCTCTGTCTCCCCTCCTCTCTCTCTCTCTGTCTCCCCTCCTCTCTCTCTCTGTCTCCCCTCCTCTCTCTCTCTGTCTCCCCTCCTCTCTCTCTCTGTCTCCCCTCCTCTCTCTCTGTCTCCCCTCCTCTCTCTCTCTCTGTCTCCCCTCCTCTCTCTCTCTGTCTCCCCTCCTCTCTCTCTCTGTCTCCCCTCCTCTCTCTCCCTGTCTCCCCTGCTCTCTCTCTCTGTCTCCCCTCCTCTCTCTCTCTCTGTCTCCCCTCCTCTCTCTCTCTGTCTCCCCTCCTCTCTCTCCCTGTCTCCCCTGCTCTCTCTCTCTGTCTCCCCTCCTCTCTCTCTCTCTGTCTCCCCTCCTCTCTCTCCCTGTCTCCCCTGCTCTCTCTCTCTATCTCCCCTCCTCTCTCTCTCTGTCTCCCCCCCCCCCCCGCCTCCCCTCTAGCAGGTCAGTGTCCAGGGTTAGGGTTAGATGTTTTACAGACTGAAATGACGTGTAAAAGTTCAGACGGTCAAGGTACTTCCTCCGCCTTGCAGGTCTGTTCTCTGTTGTCAGTTCTTAGAGTACACAGGGAAACGCCTTCTACATTGCATTGATGATATTGATCATTGATTTTGTTTTTGGTGTAGATGTATAAGGATGTTTTTCCACATGGATCATATTTAATTTTCTTACATTTTTGGGGGGGGGCAGAATAGAATGATAATAAATGCTTTTAGATGTGACGATTCACTGTGGTTTATTTGACACCCTTTCATCTCCCATAATGCATTGCTGTACTTGTAGGGATGGTGGATTTGATCATATGGGGACAATGTTAGCATCCCCACAGCATCAGTGACTTGGTAAAATGTCATTGCATGTGTGCGTGCCCCCTCCTCCCTCGCCCACAGTATTTTACTCAATATGCGCAACACTAAATGTTGAAATAGCAGTAATACCACGTTCATTGATAAAATGACATAAGGGATGGAAGTTTTAGAAGGGGGATGAAAACTGCTGCTTACGGTGCTAATCTAATATTACTAACACATACAAACGTCTAATCTAATATTGAGTTTGAACCACCTGCCCCCCCCCTCACTGATCAACGTGTCCCTCTGTCCTCCCCCTGTCCTCCTGTCTGCAACAGACATTACAGAAACACATTAAAAAACCCAATGCTTTTTTTGTTTTGTTTTTTTAAATCAAAGAAACATGACCGTTTCACTATAAATAACCAAATAACCATGCATGTGACTGCTGCTTCAAGAGGGGGAACAGAACAAAAAAAAACAAAGTCCAAAACCCCAAACTGAGGAACCCTCAGATGACGGGGGGACTGACACCTTCCCCCCTGTTCATTCCTTAAGTTTCTTTTCTTCTTCTTCTTCCTCCGTCTTTGTGGTGCGATGTGGGACATGGGGATGTGGGACATGGGGAGGACCTCAGGAAGAGAGAGGGAGGACCAGTCTCATTTCTTCTTCTTTTTCTATTTTTTGTCCTTTCTTTGTTTCTAACAAAATATAGATCCAGCTATCGATGGTGTGTTCTAGTGATGATGATGATGATGATGATGGCTCTGGGGGGGGAGGGGGGGGGCACTAATGGTGCCTTCATGTGATCTCAGAAACTTGAAACCTTTTAAAGTAAAAAAACAAAACTTGTTGAGACTGGTACAATGTCCCATGAAGGGGAAGGAGTGTGTCAAGTTTGGTGAGTGTGACTGTAGCAGTCTCTAGGCACAGAGGGAGGTCGACACAGAGGAATGGTACAGAATATGCTTTTATTTAATGGTTGCACAGCTCAGCCCCGTCACTGACGTGCTGAGCGAGTCTTTTCCCCCCAGCTGTTCTCCCTTTCGGGACCCGCTCCGTCCGCTCCTGGCAGAGCCCTCGCTCTCGCCCCGCTGCTCCGCTCCTGGCAGAGCCCTCGCTCTGCTGTTCTCCCTTTCGGGACCCGCTCCGTCCGCTCCTGGCAGAGCCCTCGCTCTCGCCCCGCTGCTCCGCTCCTGGCAGAGCCCTCGCTCTGCTGTTCTCCCTTTCGGGACCCGCTCCGTCCGCTCCTGGCAGAGCCCTCGCTCTCACCCGCTGCTCCTCCCTTTCGGGACCCGCTCCGTCCGCCCGGCTCCCTGCACCTCACCCCCTTTCGGGATCTCGTGCGTCCTCGCCGCGGCTCTCTCTCTCTCTCTCTGTCTTACAGTGTCTCCACCCGGTCAGGTACTTCCTGCCCTACTCATCTCCCGAGGGAACAAACACACACAGGTTAAATAGACCAGTGGAACAACGAGTCTGATCACTGACACCTGTCCGTAATCAGCCCATTATTCCCCTCCACGGCAGTCTAGCTCCCTCTGCAGGCCAGAACGCGCCATGTTCCCCACAGTGACTCTTTCGCAGCCCGTTCCCTGGGCCCAAACGTACCCCAGCACTTTAATTCAGGCTTTTGGGCCTAGTCTAGTGTGACATTAAAGGTTAAAGGACTTTAGCGTCGCAACCGTAGGTGCCACAGACACGGTTCAGATATTTTCCGACTCGGCTCGGCCCCACCGACAGGCCACACCCACTTTGATACAAGCCACTCCCCCTAACTGTCTAAATCACACCCACTTTGACACAAGCTCCACCCACTTTAATACAAAACACTCCCCCTAAGTGTCTAAGCCACTCCCACTTTGATACAAACTCCACCCACTTTGATACAAGCCACTCCCACTTTGATACAAGCCACTCCCCCTAACTGTCTAAGCCACACCCACTTTGATAAATAAATTATATTTATATAGCGCTTTTCCGAGGCTCAAATACCCTGACAATATGGGGAAAACAGGAAAGTGCTGTGTCCCTTGTTGTATGAATAGATCCGACCGGTCTCAAAATGTAGCCTATAATTAATGCAAGTGCAATCGGGCTAACGTTACTCATTCTCGCAGTTCCAAATGAATGAACGTTGAAGCGCACTGCCGTCGGGTTGTAAAATAGCCTAGTTTGATAGGCCTATTGACAGCGAATAAAACAGTGAAGATGACAATTGTTTCTGCTGTTGTTATTAAAATCTGTTCTCCGTTGGTTGTATCTCAAAATGTGGCCTATTAAAATCTGTTCTCCGTTGGTTGTATCTCAAAATGTGGCCTATTAAAATCTGTTCTCCGTTGGTTGTATCTCAAAATGATGTGGCCTAACTAATGATGTGGCCTAACTAATTAATGCAAGTGCAGCCAGGGGCGTGTCCAGGGGGTGGCCTGGGGTAGCACGTGCCACCCCTGAAATCTGATTGGCCACCCCAGGTGCCACCCCCCTGATTGATTGGCACACAGCTGACATGATGTATATAATTTGATGTAAAGAACTCTCAAAAAACACATACGAAATATTGTTTTAAGTACAATAAAGCTTTATTTCTTTTAAGAACGTGTGGAGTGCATCTCCAGCAGTGCGATATCTGTAAACATACTATCTGTAGACTCTCCGCTCAGGGTTGCCAGATGGGATTGACAATTTCGAGCCTAACCAGTCTAAAAACAGCTAAATCCACAAAAAACCAGCCCATCTGGCAACCCTGTCTCCGCTGCTTCAAACTCTTCCACCGACACTCGAATGGAATACACTCATGACCAAATGTAATACGCTGCGCTCAAATGTAATACGCATGCTCAATGGAATACACTCGTGACCAAATGTAATACACATGCTCAATGGAATACACTCATGACCAAATGAAATACGCTGCGCTCAAATGTAATACACATTGATTTTATTTTGGCACAAATATGCCGTATTTTTGCATTGTATTTAGTGTTACACGTGTATTGCATTCCGATGTGTGTATTGCATTCCGATGTGTGTATAGCATTTAAATTGATTGAGATTGTTTATTTGAGGTAAGCCCCTTGAGAAGAATCTTCTCATTTTCGAGGGGGTCCTCACATGACGATACAAACATAATCGTAACACATAACAAATAACAATACAAAGCACCTACACACACACTCACACACACAGCCCGTCATCACTCCACAACCCACCACTACAACCCAACCGCAATATATACAAGCAACAGTCAGATACATACATAATATAATTATCCGAAGACATCAGCAAGTAATCGAAATTGGCAACAACAGAAAGCACATTTAAGGAAAATACAGATACGAACAACCTGAAAACTAGCCGGTCCAAACCCCCCACATAATTAATAGCATAAGCAGGGCTTTTTTAAATAGGAAAGTAAAGATGATTTAAAGGATTGAAAGGATGTGATGGACCTTAAAGGGGAAGGGAGATTGTTCCAGTCACTAGGGGCCTTGTAGGCAAATGAATTACGACCTAATTTTTTTCGGTATCTGGGAACACAGAAAAAGAGGTTTTGATGTTGTCTGAGTGGATAGGGAGAACTACGGGGGACCAAGTAAACTTTTAAATACATGGGATATTTAAAGTAAATACATTTATAAATAAATTGTAACCAATGGGCTTGCCTTCTGTCTTCAAGTGAAAACCAGTTGAGTGAATCATACATTAGACAGTGGTGTGTAAAATATTGACATCTGAGAACAAAACGACAGAGGGAGTTGAACAAGACATTTAGGGGACGAAGACAGGTCTCAGAGGTACCCTGGTACACAATATCAGCATAATCAATAATTGGTCAAATAAGCTGAGAAACTAATCTTTTCCTGATTTCAAAAGTAAAGCAATCAATAGAACGATATAAAGAACCAAGGCAACCATAGGCTTTTTTAACAAGATTATCAATGTGTGGCTTGAAACAGAGTTCAGGGTCAACCCAGAGACCAAGATATTTAAATAATTTAGCATTTTCTAGGGGTGAACCATCATCATAAACAATATTTAAATCTTAAGAGGTGGGGACGCCGATAATGTGCACCAAACACCATACAACAGGATTTGTTCATATTCAGAACAAGGTTATTATTAAAGAACCAGTTCTGAACAGATGCAAAATCTGATTGCAAGGAGCTTTGAATTTGTGTTAGATCTCTGTGAGAAGTATAGATAACCGTATCGTCTGCATAAAGATGAATATCAGAGTTAGAACAAGACTTAGGGAGATCATTAATAAATATAGAAAAGAGGAGTGGTCCCAGAGTAGAACCCTGAGGAATACCCTTGTCCACAATTAAGTAATCGGACTGAGAACCCTGTAAAGAAACATATTGACGGCGATTATGCAAATATGCATTAAACCAAAAAAGAGCCTTCTGAGAAAAACCAATGGAGTACAACTTATCAAGAAGAAGATAATGATCAATCAAATCAAAAGCTTTAGATAGATCGATGAAGATGGCACCAGTCAGTTGGTCTTTGTCACAGGATGAGAAAACATCACTAGTAAACTTGAGGAGAGCAGAAGTAGTTGAGAAGTTGGGTCTAAACCCAGATTGAAATGGTGAAAGAATATCAAATAAATTAAGGTAGTGAGACAGTTGATTGTAAATCAGTTTCTCAAAAACTTTTGCAGTGAAACAAATAATTGAAATTGGGCGATAATTATTCATGTCAGTTACATTTCCGTTCTTGAAAATAGGGGTAACACGGGCACATTTCCACATTGAGGGAATTGAGCAGGTAGAAATTGACAAATTAAATAAATCTGCAAGAGGATACATTAACACATGTGCTGCTAGTTTAACAAATTTATCTTCAATACCGTCTGGACCAGCACCACCACCTTTGAAATCAAAGATTGCATTATAAATATCCATAGGCATGATTTTATTAAAGGAGAAAGTAGTAGTAGGCCTATGTGTTGTGGGGTTTGAGGAAACTGCAAGATCCGAGTATTTAGTATTTATAACATCACCGATAGAAGTAAAATGTTGGTTAAAGGCCTGTGAAATATGTAGGGGGTCAGAAATTATATCATCGTTAATTTTTATTTGAGATATGAGGCCTTTGTTAGTTTTATTGAGAGCTCGGTTCAACTGTTTCCAAAATTGTCAAGGGTTGTTAAAGTCTTGAGAAAGACTATCACGGAAGTAACTGGATTTTGCGTTACGCGTTTTAGTTTTGCAAGAGTTCCTCAAACCTTTATACATATCCCAGTCAGCAGGATCATTTGACAAACGATGTTTGGCCCAGGCTTTATCTCTCTGTTTAAAAAGATTGAATAGTTCAGTACTGATCCAGGGTAGATGCCTGCCTTTAACCCTAAATGTCTTTAGAGGTGCATGTTTATCAATAACTATTTTAAATTCTAAACATAAGAAACTCCATGCATCCTCCGGAAAGGGTATCAATTGGAATCTATCCCAGTTAATTGCAGTTATATCGTTAATAAATGAATCAACATTCATTTTTTTATATTGCCTCAAATTAATATATTTAGGTGGGGAGGAAGGTATTCTAATTTTCCAAACACAAAATATAACACAGTGATCACTAAAACAATCAGACAAAACACCAGATGCGGTTATTCTCTCAGGATTGGTGACCAGAATCCAATCTATTAAAGATGAGGATCCATGGTGATGGTCCACACAAGTTGGCTCACTGATCAACTGAGATAAATTAACACTGGAGAATAATGTTCTCTCATCAATAGAAGACTTATCAAGCCAATTAATATTAAAGTCGCCCAGAATGATCAGTTCATTATGCTTCTTTAAGGAGTTTATTGTAGATAGGATGCAGTTAGCTGAATCTGATAGAACTGGAGGTGGTCTATAAATGGTCCCAATTGTTAAATGTTTATTGTCATGAAACATGATGTTGATGAAAAGGCTTTCAAAATGAATTGGGTCAACAGTAGGAGTGGTACACTCTGAGGTACATTTATCAGAAACATAAGTTGCCACCCCACCTCCTCTCGAAGGTCTATCAGATCTGTAAATAATATAGTTATCAATTTTAATTTCATCATTAGTAATATTATTATGCAACCAGGTTTCAGATAAAGAAATAACATGGGGTTTATAAAGAGCCACCCATGCTCTAAGTAAATCAATTTTCGGAGCAAGACTCCTAATGTTAATATGAACTATCTTTATTCCTTTTGCTGACTCAATAGCACAGAGAAAACAAATATATGTTGGTCATGAGACCGACCTGGGAAGTAGGCCTAGGGCGTAGACGTTGGGAGGGAGAGAACGAGCTGCGGAGTGAGGGACTAACAGGGGCACACACACATACACACACACACACACACACAGAAATAAAATAAATTGTAACATCATCAAGATGCAACACAAAAGCAGAGCAACAGCTCGGTCTGCAAGTCAATACAAGCATGAAAAGGATCAAACAATAGCAATTTAGTGATGGAATTTACACATCAGAAAGTAGGGTTACACATTTTTACGACAGTTTTTCGACAGTACAGCGCTTTACAACAGTCTAGGTTTACGGCAAACATGCCCATGCTGCATCTGATCTCCGAAACAGCAGCAGGGAAATACAGGGGCTAACGCTACTGGCAGGCTACATCGGGTACAAAATGTAGGCTAGCTAGCCGATAACTTAACACCAAACCAAAACAGAACATATTCAAATGGACTCAATATGAAAAATGAAAGAAGAGGATATAGTGAAGATCATCATGAGTCACATAAGAGCGTCGCTGGCCAGCGTTACTCGCTAGTTGTCAGTACCCACCATCATCGATAGTCCCAACCTGGAGCTTGCGGCAGAGGGGGAAGACAGAGTGGAGTCCAATGGTGGTGATGAGAGAAACATAGCTTTCGCAGCTTCGACATCAGTGTATTTGACCTTAACACCATTCATTTCCACCCACAAAGAGCACGGATACCTGAGGGTATAAGATAACTTCAGCTCTCGAAGCTTCGAAATGTGGCACGATCCACCCTCCATAGAGTTAGGTACGCTTAAAATAGCTTACAACGGCTACTAGCATAAAGAAATGTCTGATTGTTGCGTGTTCGGTTGTCAGAATCGATATTCCACGACTATCGGACTCAAGTTCTACCGAATTCCATCAGGATCAGACCATTTCAGAGCAACCGGCGGCGTCAACTGGACTGAGGACAAGATAAAAATTATGTTTAGGTGCACGCACCGGAAAGGGAAATAGATAGACTACTGTTCTAATGTTTACACCTGCGTTCGCCCTGCTCAGGACTTGTTTAATTATTGTCATTTCGCAGAGTCATTTCATTAAAGCAAATGAACAAATGGAATATTGTTCTTATTTATAATTAAACAACGTGATGCAGTCAAGCAGACAAATCCAGCAAAGAGGAAGACGCATGTATTCGCGGACGACTCACACGGACATCGGCAAATAACGCCACCCCGAAATCTGTAAGCAAATGGAATATTGTTCTTATTTAGAATCTATGTCATGGTATTTGATGTACTGTACATGACCACAGATTGCGTAGTTGTAGGCATCTAGTGATTTATATGCTCTCAATTTCTCACGGGCCTACACGCTAGGCAATGCAAACTTTTCATACTTTTCACAGGCAGGTAATGGCCAGGTAATGGATTGGAACAATATCTCGTTAACTCCGACCACTCCCCCAGATTTGTTTGTTTAAAGAATAAATATGGGAGTTTAATATTACATCCGAATCTCGCAGTTCCAAATGAATGAACGTTGAAGCGCTTGTATCTCAAAATGTGGCGTAACTAATTAATGCAAGTGCAGCCCGGCCCGACAGGCGCACATAACAGGCGCACCCCTGCGCTTTCAGAGCTCGTTTTCTTGTCGGAATTCGACGTTTGGAGACGAACGACAGACGTCGAATACTGACGGCTGCCGTGTGAGACCAGGTTGCCTATGCGGGGGAGAGGGAGGGTGGCTATAAATGTGGGAGGTCTGTCGGTGACATTTAGTGTATGGGTGGCAGATGTGCAAGACCCCTGTATACTGGGTCTGGACTTCCTACGGTTTGCTTGCTGTGTGCTGGACCTGGGGAAGGACACACTGAGCTTCCCTGGGGGCCCCACTGTTAAAATGATATCCCCCTCGCTGGTCCCGAGACCACAACCACTGTCCGTGAAAGCCACAGACACGCAATGTTATGGGTCCAACCCCTCGGCTGAGGACAGTGGCGCCCCACTCTCCCGCCCAAACCCCCCACCCCCCCCTTCACCCATCTCCTCGATGCTTGGTAGCCCATCGTTTGAGCCCCACACCCCCACTGGTGGACAGCCTCCATCTCCGGCAACACTTCCCTCTACAGGTTTGGGCCCCCTTTCCCCGACCCAGCCGTCCACAACGGAAGAGGTGGATAGACTGTCGGCAGTTGATAGTGGGTGAATGTTCAGAAGAGGGCGGCGACCTAGATTTGTTCCTTCCCCGTTAAGTGAATAATTAATAGATTGCTCAAGTAGACAATTAAGATAGATTTATTCCATACAGCGCTGGGCAGCCTCTCAACACACGGCAAGCAACGAGGAGAGGCACGCATCGAATGACACTTTGCAGTGGGCTTATATGCTAGATTTCCGCTGACACCGGAAACAGCTGTACCTTGCCAATCACCAGTCACCCGTCATACATGTTGTTTACATACTAAAGTTAGAAGCCAGCTTGCCTCTGCTTCCCTACCATAACGGTTTGTTCGTTCCGGTCAGCAGTTACCTGACTCTCAGTCAGCCGACCGACCGTTCCCAAATATACTGATCTATTGACCCCAGTACCCATATAAGTCTCCATCCTGTGTTCATGCGTTTCTGTCTTGCTGACCACTGGTAACCTTATACTGGTCCCCACTAGCTGTGGTCTCTATATTTGGCTCAGGTCCAGTTACAGCAAATCATGTTCACTAAGAGTGGCCAGTTTATGTCCTGAGAGTGGACACACTTAAAGTATGCTTAAGGTCAAACCATGAGTATTGCTATATTCGATAGACACCCAGCATTTGCACATAGCTACACAAAACGCATCATATCAGCTCACTCTTTTTTTTTTCCTCTAATGGACAGTAACTTTAATTATTTCTCTTTCTTTCCACATGGCTGAGATCTTGCATTCCTCCCCCGGAATCGTCATCAAAGGACCTTCCCCATAGACAAATACAATTCCTCAGTCATGTGGCCTGACAAAGTGAACAAACATCTCACTCCACAATTGACTTGGCATGAGTAAAAGGTCACTTTGTGGTTAACTACTCTGATTAATAATCACCTTCTTTGGATAAAAACCTTTGTTGTTTGAAGGAGAAAATATCCAAATAGGTTTCTCATTACTATGTCTAACTACTCATTACAAATGAAGTAGGTATCATTTCCATCATTAATTCAAATCACATGTTTTTCCATAGTTTGTTACATAATTATACATTTTTAACAAATAGGGATATCGTCAATCAGTTTCTTTAGGTGTCTTGGTTCTTCGATATCCTAGGTCGATCTTCAACAGAGGGACCATCATGCTTTTCCGGTCGCAATGAGGCACTATCTGAGATGCTGATGGACCATTGTTGTCTTTCCGCCTTGTCGTCCTCTTGTATTGTTGCTGTGTTATTGAGAGACTCACAGTAGAAATTATTTCATTCACCATCATGATGCTTGCTCAAATGTTTTAACAGTGTTATTGAAACTCTAAATCCTTACCCCCTACTTTTCTCTCCCCTATTGTTCTATGTCCCCATTGTCTGATCTTAAAGGTTTAATCCTGTTGTGGTGAATACGTACAACAATTGTCAACAAACTGGCAAACTCCTGCAACTGAGTCTAGTGCGCTATTTGGTTTAACTCCCTGGATGTCACGACGCATGCGAACAAGATTAGTGTCAGAGTCTTCAGTTAAAGTAAAGTCTGTTTCGTTAGTTAACACCCAGAGCGTATACAGAACCGATAAAATTGTGGCCATCCATCTTATCCACAATGAGGCCAGGATCACACGGTTTCTCTCGGCACGCATCGTCTGTCCGGTATCTCTTGTCCTAGTTTCAATCTTAATTCACAACAACATCAAGAATAATTGTTAATAGCAGAGATAGTCATCATTATGGTACTGGAATCAGTAATCGTTTGTCATACTACGTGTTTTCCCCTTTGCTTGGGTCTCATCGTCAGAGTCGAGTGGGTTGGGCCCCCTGTGGTCCCCCCCCCTCTAGTGAGTTCTGCACTTGCCTGCTGAGACATTTTTAGATACAGGGATTGCACAATCGTTAAGTACAGGTAGACAGACATTTAGTTTCTCTCAAAATGGTTAACTCGTCCTTCATCAATGCTCCTAGAGGAAACAAAAGGATGTCATTTGAGGTTCATGCCATGGGTATCAAACTAGGACGTGTTGTGAAAACCCGTGAACCGTCCCTTTAATATCCAAATCAGTCTTCAATGCTTAGTTTATTCACTGTCAATGTGCAATCTGAGTCAATTCCACTAAGCATACTTTTAATGAGGTAGATAGGTTCTATTCTACCCGTATGTTAAAAATTCTGATCACAATCGTTACTGATGGCTTGAATACTTCCCCGTTGGTCTATGTACACTATGAGCTTATTTTGCATTAAGGTGTAAATTTGCTGTGAACATTTAAATGTTCTATCCCTCTCTTATAATCAAATATTTCTCAGTCAATCACCCGTTGGTTTTAGTAGATTTATCAGAGACATTCTTGAGTCAGTGTGAATGGTTTTCTATCATAAATGTTGCTTTAATGTGTAATGCTCGTGCATTCAGCTGTTGGCCGATTAACACTGTTGATTGTGAAGTACTGTCATATTCGTATGTGTAATTGCTTTATCAAAGTCTGTAGTCTGTCATGTCATTATCATGTTTCCGCTTCCAAACAGAAAAACAACATTTTCATTTACAGTTACACAGAGAATTATTATTTGTGGTTTCCCCTTTCTCTCATCCGTCAATCGTTCACTGTCATTTCAGCCCCCACTTCTGTTAGATTGGCCCTCAGCAACGCCCCCGTTTTTAGTCCGTCGCTCAGTTTCTCTGCATTTTCTTGGTTCTGTCAGGAGATAGAATTGGCAAGAGTTGTGTTGTCCGTTCGGGATTATTCATCAATCAAAATGTCACATTTTCCTCTTTGCTTGTGTGAACATCAACAGTCATCAATGCATGTCTCTGTTTACTAAGTAAATTCAAATGTTACGTTTACTGAGTCAATGCAGAATTGTATGATAATTACAATAAGAGACAACTACATTTTCATGTCTAACACTTCTATGTGTTCTCCGCGTGTCTGTGTCTCTGTGTCACCGAGCTGCGTCTTGTTGGCAAGGGCAGTTCTATTAATAGTGTAGGTTCCGAGTGTCGTCTCTGGTGCAGCTTTGTGGAGCAGTGTTTTACCCCTCGTCTCTTTACCACCTTTTGCTGTTGGTGCTAAGCTATTTAGCTTGTCCTGAAAATACAATAGTTATTCATTTCACTCTTTATCATTTGTTTACAATATGTTAATCAATACAAGGATTCTTATTACTTAACTCAATGATTTCTCTATAACTCTATCACTCGACATGCTTCACGTAAGACTTCATTACCCATAATGCTTAGTATTCATTCCATCCCTCTAGGTCCGTGTATTGCGCAAGCTCCAAGACTTGTGGTTGGTGTCGCTTTTTAAACAATCCCAAAGCTTCTAATTCCCTTATTCGTTTTTCAATCAATGCTGGTGTCATTGAGAAAATGTCTGGTGTTGATAATTTGAAGTTCTTTGCATCGTCTCCAATACCATCTAGAATCATGTTTGTAAAGAACGCGTTAGGTTTGTCTTCTAATTCCAAATTCGCCTTTTCTCTCCAGGTATTTTGGAATCTGATTACAAAGTCAGACATTGTTTCATTAGGCTTACGTTTACAGTTCAGAATTTGTGAGATATCACGGTTTTGGCTGGCATGTTCGTTTAGAAATTTGGTTAATTGTTCAATGTGAGTCAACTTGTGTTCATTTTGAAACCATGGGAATCGTTCATTAATTGTTTTTCCTCTACATGGCCCATCATTATTTTCATTCAAAGTTTCACAAGCATTTATCAAAGTATCAATTTCAACATCTGGCATTAACGTGATCAGAATGTATCTTAAATCCGTGCCATTCAAATTACCATGTAGCAACATTGTTTTATACCAATTTATGAATCCTTTTGGGTTAATCAAGGGTCTTGGTGCGTCAACTATGATCGCAGATACGTCAGATATGGTTAATGGTTTATACAGGACTTTCTCCTCTATAGTTAGCAGTGGCGCTTGCACCTGGATCACGCTGCGTGTCACAGCCTGCTCCGCCTGTTCCGCCTGTACAGGAGGAGACACGATCTGTACCTCCCTTATCTTGGGTACAGGGTTAGACCTATTGTGTTCCTTCTTTCTGACAATATTACCAGGCCATTGATTAGACATTATTACCCATGCTTGATAGACTTCTTTCATGTAATCAATATCCCATAATGGGTCGCAAATGCTTTTGTTCGATATCAAATATTCATCAATAATCTTCAGTTTATTCTTTTCAAAACTCCCGATACTTGGGAAATTATCGTCACTCCATTCCGCAATCTTTGTTAGAAATGGTTCTGCATAGAATGGTCCTAATTTAAGTAAAATCCATCCTTTTGGTGTCACTGTATCAGTGTATTTTATCGGAATATCAATTATGTGTGGATCAATTTCCAATAGTTTCTTAATAGCTTTCCTTTCCCCTCGTGGCAAGTCCCTGACTGATTTATACTTAATAATCCGTTTCTCACAATTTGCCGTCCTAGACGTTCGATTACCCATGTTTGATTAATTACACTGCACACAATGTTAGTAAAAAGGAATTCTTTTATCTAAATTGTCTCGTTAGAGCTTTATAGTTACCCAATTCGTGTTTATTACTCGTTATATACTTTAATTCAGTCTGTTGTATTGCGTTTCATCAAGGTCATTTAAATCCACGTCTCATCTGTTCTCTCCTGTCTCAATAAATCAATCTTGTCACTCAAATCTGTTGCGCTTTAACATTAACACAAATACCGTATCCGTTCAACTTCTTATCGTCCTACAACTGTCTTTTTACCGCTGACCTATATCTTTCATTATCCTGTAATATACCCACATTACTAGACCACTTATAAACACTTTCTTTAAATCACACTTCAAATTACATACCATAACCACTTGCGTGTCAATACCTTATTCATTTAACCATCTTAATCAACATTCTACTTCATAGTTTCAATTGACTCAAGCGTGCTCTGCAGTTCACCTTATTTCCTGTCAAATACCTCAATATGTCTGTACCTTACAGATAACCATAAATAAAACCCCACGGAATGCCCAATTCCGTTTAATCAATTCTTCTATGAATTAATCAATATCCAGTGTCAGTATTAATCTCCTCCAGAGTGACACCTAGCAGCTCTGTCCTTTTTATACCGTATTATCCTATATGTGGATTAATGACCTTCATGTACACACCAATACTCAACCTTTAATATTTAGTCAAATCTAGTCATTGGCCCCCCCATCATCAAATTCATCCCCTTTCCTTCATTCAAGGAAAAAATTACAGGTTTTTCCCTCTAGAACAACAATTCAGGTTAAGCACACAACCACACTGTGTTTATCTGCCTTACCTGTCTCGCTGAATCTAGGATCCTGTTCGTTAAACGCCAATTGATAGTGGGTGAATGTTCAGAAGAGGGCGGCGACCTAGATTTGTTCCTTCCCCGTTAAGTGAATAATTAATAGATTGCTCAAGTAGACAATTAAGATAGATTTATTCCATACAGCGCTGGGCAGCCTCTCAACACACGGCAAGCAACGAGGAGAGGCACGCATCGAATGACACTTTGCAGTGGGCTTATATGCTAGATTTCCGCTGACACCGGAAACAGCTGTACCTTGCCAATCACCAGTCACCCGTCATACATGTTGTTTACATACTAAAGTTAGAAGCCAGCTTGCCTCTGCTTCCCTACCATAACGGTTTGTTCGTTCCGGTCAGCAGTTACCTGACTCTCAGTCAGCCGACCGACCGTTCCCAAATATACTGATCTATTGACCCCAGTACCCATATAAGTCTCCATCCTGTGTTCATGCGTTTCTGTCTTGCTGACCACTGGTAACCTTATACTGGTCCCCACTAGCTGTGGTCTCTATATTTGGCTCAGGTCCAGTTACAGCAAATCATGTTCACTAAGAGTGGCCAGTTTATGTCCTGAGAGTGGACACACTTAAAGTATGCTTAAGGTCAAACCATGAGTATTGCTATATTCGATAGACACCCAGCATTTGCACATAGCTACACAAAACGCATCATATCAGCAGTGAGAGAAATATGGAAACGTAACTGTGACACGTTGGAGCCCTGGCAACGAGAAGAGCTATGGCAGGTGTTGTCTGAATTTAAAGACATTTTCGCCCTGACAGAGGAGGAAGTGGGACTGACACATCTGGTGCAGCATGAGATAGACACCGGGGATGCTCGGCCCATCAAGATGCGTCCCCGCCGTCTTCCCATGGCATATCAGGCGGCTGCCGACAGTGCGATTGAGGAGATGCTGAGGGCAGGCATCATTGAATCCCCTGACAGTCCCTGGGCTTCGGGGGTTGTAATGGTCAACAAGAAAAAGAGCCAGAAAATGAGATTCTGTGTGGATTACAGACCGCTGAACAGCGTGACCAGGAAAGACTCGTATCCACTGCCCCGCATCGACGAGTCACTGGACTTGGTGTCCGGCTCATCCTGGTTCTCCTCACTAGACCTGCGCAGTGGCTATTGGCAGGTGCCCCTTAGCCCCGAGGCCAGGCCGAAGACCGCCTTCTGTACGGGCAGGGGGTTGTGGCAGTTCCGTGTCCTCAGCTTTGGCCTATGCAATGCCCCTGCCACGTTCGAAAGGCTGATGGAGGAGGTGCTGCTTGGCATCCCCCGCCAAGAATGCCTGTTCTACCTGGATGACATTCTGGCTCATGGGAGCTCCTTCCAGGCGACCTTGGGGACCCTGAGGCAGATACTGCAGAGGATAGCAGCGGCGGGTCTGAAGCTCCACCCTGATAAATGTTGCTTCATGAGGAGAGAAGTGGAGTTTTTGGGGCACAAGCTGGGCGCAGAAGGCATCAGCACAACGGATGAGAAGGTGCATGCAGTACAAGACTGGCCCACCCCCACTACCCAGCGAGAGCTAAAAAGCTTTCTGGGTTTGGCCTCATACTACAGAAGGTTTGTGCGAGGCTTCTCCATAGCCGCCCCCCTGTATCGCCTGCAGCAGAAGGACAGGGATTTCATCTGGACGCCGGAGTGTGAACAGGCCTTCAACTCTCTCAAGAAGGCGTTGACACAGGTCAACCTACAGGTACCTGGGAGTACAAATTAATAACAAACTGGACTGGACTGACAACACCGAGGCTCTTCTCAGGAAAGGGCAGAGCAGACTCTTTTTCCTGAGAAGGCTGAGGTCTTTCGGTGTCTGCAACAAGCTGCTGCAAATGTTTTATCAGTCGGTGGTTGCCAGCGTTCTGTTCTTCGCCGTGGCCTGCTGGGGTGGAAACATCTGTGCCAGGGATGCTGCGAAGCTAAACAAACTGGTGAAGAAGGCCAGCTCTGTGGTGGGGACCGGGCTGGACAGCCTAGAGGTGGTGGCAGAACAGAGGATGGGGAAAAAACTGGCGGCCATGCTGGCCAATCCCTCCCACCCGATGTACTGCGAGCTGGCGGGGATGAGGAGCAAGTTCAGCCACAGATTTGTTCTCCCCCGTCAAAGTACAAAAAGATTTGATTTGATTTGATTTGATTTGATTTTATTAATTCATGCTTGCAGTGGAGCCAAGGCCCCACTGAAAAACTGCAGAACTTACATAGATATGACACACAATATTAGCAGCACAACAATTACACAACAATTTTAAAGTTGAAAAAATATTTCAAGGCGGCAAAGCAAGGGCAGGTAGCAGTCATGGTAGCCATGCTGTATTATGTGTGAGTCTAGATAATGTCATTGTACAGTCTAACTGCAGTATGCAGGGTTGAGTTTTTCAGCCTGCTGGTTTTGGCCTTTGGTTCAGCCAGCTTGTGCTGGTTCCTCAGTGTCCTGGCAGTGCAGCTGCCTCGTGTTGGAGGTAGCAGGTCATGCAGAGGGTGTTGCTCGTCATGCATGTTCCTGACCAGCTTCACTGCGGCCTCCTCCCTCCTTGTCTGGAGTGATGGTAGGGGTTGTGAGATCTCACCAGCTCTCCTTCTGATGATTCTGCAGGCACGTGTCTGGACTCGCTCTAGCTCAGCCTGTTGTTTTTTAGAGCAGCCCACCAAGAGCACTGAGCTGTATTCCAGACACGGCCTGATGAGAGTGGTGTAGATGGTGATGAGGTCATCCGCAGGTAGACCGTGTCTTGCCATGACCGTGAGATAGTGCAGCCGCTTGGAGGCAGTTTTTATTGCCTTCTCAATGTGCACATCTCCAGTCAGCTTTTGATCCAGATGGTATCCCAGATACTTTGTTGTTTCCACAACAGGTACTTCCTGTCCCCCCAGCATCAGCGGGGGGGGTTGTGGTGGGTTCCGGGCAAAACATATGCGCAGCTCAACCGACTTTTTCCCATTGAGTGTCATTTTGTTCTTGGCTGCCCATTCGTCCAGCCTTTGTGCCTCCAGGGGCATTGATGGGTCTGACATGATGTTGGATATGGGAATTGCTCTCGACAGCGCAATGTCATCTGCATATCCCACATCAAGAGTGTCCTCAAACATAGCATCCCGGGTGGCCATATAGAGGAGGAAGACATATGGGGAGGCTACCCCCCCTTGTGGCACCCCAGATGTGACTTCGATCCAGGGGCTATGAGCCCCATTTGCCACCACTCTTTGTCTCCTCCCTGTGATGTAGCTGTGTATCCAGGCTGTCAGAGATGGGCACAGTAACAAGTCCAGTATGTTTTGCATCAGGGTTCCGTGGTCGATTTGGTCAAACGCCTTTGACATATCTGCCAACAGTACTCTCACCATTGTTGGATTGGAGTCGGTTTCAGTGAGCCAGGTGTGCATTGCTCTAACTAAAGCCGTTGTGGTGCTGTGCTTGGGTAGATATGCATATTGGTTTTTGCACACGTTGAGCACAGTGGGCATGAGCTTTTTCAAGACAAATCTTTCTATTGTTTTCCCTACACAAGAGGTTAGGGAGATGGGACGCCAGTCTGAGATTGAGCCAGGGTCTTGGCCTTTGGGTATGGGACAGACATTTGACTCTTTCCATATATCAGGGACACACCCCTGTTGGTAAGAGCAGTTGGCCAGATGTGTGATGACCGGAGCCAGGTCCTCTGCCAGTTCTTTAAGCAGCCAGGTTGGAATACCGTCCGGCCCACTTGCTTTCCGGGGGTCCAGCCGAGTAAGGGCTAGCTTCATCTCACCTATGCTACAGATGTCACTTTGTGTGGGGGGTCCAGGTAATGGGAAAACACAGTAGGGTGTTGTTTTAGTCCATGACTTGGCAAAGAAGTTGTTCAGCGCTTCTGCAACTGTGTTTTCTTCAACTCCCTGTATTGTGATTCTTGCATCGGGTGATTTAGTTCGTCCTAGGCCTTTGTTTATAAAGTCCCACCACTGCTTGGGGTTCTTTTTCTTTAGATTTTGCATTTCATTTTTATAGTATCTTGTTTTGGCCTTGTGGATAAGTCTTTGGATGTAGTTTCTAATTTCGTTCCATTTTCCAACTTTCCCCCATTTTTTGTAGGCTTTTTGTCTTTTCTTTATAGCCTGCTTTATTTTCTCCGTCATCCACGGTTTGTCCGCGGTTGTTATTTTTTTCTGTCTCACAGGCAAGCATATGTCCATCGCTGTCTGGATATAGTTGTTAAAACTTGCTACTTTGGTGGTGATGTCCTCAACCTCGTAAACAGCAGACCAGTCAGTCATAGCTATGCATGTTGCAAGAGCCTCTTTTCTTTCGTTCGTCACTAACCGGCTCCTCCTTCGCTTCACCTGTTGTTTCTGCCCTGTTGTGTTTATTGGGCTCAACACCAGACACTTGTGGTCGCTGGAACCCAGGGGGGCAAGGGTGGTTGGAGGGCTATAGAGTTTAGCCATGTTCGTAAAAATCAAGTCTAGGGTGGCCTGCCCTCGGGTCTGATGTTTGACTATCTGCCGAATATCAGGGTGGGAGGAGGTTAACATTTTTGTGGGTAGTTTATTAAAATCTCCACATAAATATAGTAAATTTGGACAGTCCTTTGTTCCAGCTGCACTCCGACTCTACAACCAGGCCCTGCAGGGTGGGGGAGACCTGGAGCTGGAACTTTTGGAACTTTTTACTTATTGAGCCTGCACTGTTTTATGTATTTTATTGAATGTTTTCTGTTTTCTGTATTGAATGTTTTCTGCCCTAACTGAGCTGTTTGACAACAACATTTCCCCATTGGGGACAATAAAGGTTTTCAATCAATCAGAGTCCCCCACTCTCACTCCCCCGAACCCCAACCTGCCATTTGTCCTGGACACGGACGCCAGCGACGTTGGCACAGGTGCGGTGCTGAGTCAGGTGGGGCCAGAGGGGGAGAGAGTTGTGGCGTATTTCAGCAAAACGTTCAACAAGGCAGAGCGCCGCTACTGCGTCACGCATAGAGAGCTTCTGGCCATTGTGATGGCGATAAACCACTTCAGATATTACCTCTGTGGCCTGCCCTTCACTGTCAGGACCGACCACTCAGCTCTCCAGTGGTTGATGTCCTTCAAGGAACCGGAGGGGCAGATTGCCCGCTGGCTGGAACAGCTGGCGTCCTACGACGTCACAGTGGTGTACAGGACCGGCGCTCGCCACGCCAATGCCGATGCTCTGTTCCGACGCCCCTGTGCGCCAGCTGGGTGTCGCTACTGCGAGCGCAGAGAGGCACGTGAGAGAGAGTTCCGGGAAGAGGAGGGGATATGTCCCATGCACGAGGGGAGTGAGCCGGTCTGCAGAGAGATGCAGGTTATCGGCTCAGCGGAGTGGAGAGCACAGCAGGAGCAGGATACCGATTTACAACCGGTGCTACAACCAGCTACAGGAGAGAGCAAGTGGCAGGTGGTGGTCCCCCGAGAGGCCCCGAGAGGCCGTGTTCCGAACCTCTCATGGAACCACAGGGGCTGGACATTTTGGAGTCTCCAAGACCCTTCGTCGCCTCCGGCAAGGGTTTTACTGGGGGCAGTTCCAAAGGGATGTTGAAGACTTTTGTCGCCGCTGTGACCTCTGTGCTGCGCACAAGGGTCCTCCGGATCAGTCCCACGCGCTGCTCCAGCAGCTGGCGGTGGGCGCTCCCATGGAGAGAGTAGCAGTGGATGTCATGGGCCCCTTTCCCCGCACGGACAAGGGCAATCGTTTTGTCCTGGTGGCCATGGACTATTTTACAAAATGGCCAGAGGCATACGCGTTGCCCAACCAAGAGGCAGAGACTGTGGCAGATGTTCTAGTAGAGGGCATGTTTGCCAGGTTTGGAGCAGCAGAGACCATCCACAGCGATCAAGGGAGGAACTTCGAGTCGCGGGTGTTCGCTGCTATGTGTGAGCGTCTGGGCATGCACAAGACCCGGACCACACCCTTACATCCCCAGAGCGATGGACTCGTGGAAAGGTTCAATAGGACCTTAGCACAGCAGCTCGCCATCCTCACCGCAGAACACCAGCGTGACTGGGACATGCATATTCCCCTCGTCCTCATGGCCTACAGATCTGCTGTGCAGGACTCCACCTCCTGCACACCTGCCCTGCTCATGTTGGGGAGAGAACTACGGACGCTGGCAGAGATGGCTTTTGGCAAATCCCCGGACACTCCGACTGTTCCCCCGGGGCGGGAGTACGCCAGAAGACTCCAAGACAGGATGGAGTCAGCTCACAGCTTTGCTCGCAATCAGCTGGAGAAAGCGGGTATGAGACAGAGGAGGAATTATGACGTGAGGGCCAAAGGAAAGCACTTCCAGGCTCGGGACCTGGTGTGGGTGTATGGTCCACGGAGAAAGAGGGGCCGATGCCCTAAGTTGGACTGTCACTGGGTTGGGCCCTGTAAGGTACTGGAGAGGGTGGGGGAGGTAGTGTACAGGGTCCAGCTACCACCCAGGGGAAGACGGGTGGTACTTCACAGAGACAGGTTAGCCCAATACAGAGGGGACTCTCTTCCCTTCAGCATCCTGAGCCACCGACACCCTCCCGGAGAGACAGGGACACTAATGACACGCACAGGCCAAGGAGAACGGGCCTTAGAACAGCAGTGGGCAGGAGCCCCAGTAC
>NC_137675.1:22811720-22830462 GCF_963989245.1 Nansenia antarctica | reverse complement strand
GGTATGCGAGTTAAACAATTAAACGATCAGTTACATGAGAGAAGCTGTCTGTTGTTATTCCACCACTGTCCAAGTCAGGACGTTACAGTATTATTATTATTATTATTATTATTATATCAACTATCAATATGCCGTCTCGCTGATCAGTGTGCATCACGCAGGCATCATGATTAGATTATTGAGAAATGTTATCGTTTTTTAAGCCCAGACCTTCAGTGCCTTAATCAAGAACAACATCCTTCACTCTCCCCCTCTATCTTCCTCAAAGATCTCAAAGATTGTAGAGACCCTCAACACACAAATGCAGACAAAAGGTCGGGAACTCAGTACCGGGAACGCTACAACATCCGATTGGTGGGAGAAGACGAGGGACAGGGGGGCAAATCGGCATCAGCCTCCAGTGAAGGGGGCGGGTCTAAAGGTGGTGCTGGAGTTCTAGTTTCATAGTCATAATGGTAGAGGCATTAGTTGATTGGAAATTGTGCAGAGTGCCATAGAGCAACTCAGATCCTGGCAGGCATTTCAAGGGCAGGTTTTACATGTGTCTTGCATGAAAGAGAAATTATAGCTTATGTCCTAAAGACAGTTTTTTCAGAACCTTAAACATAGATCAATATGAGTGATTATCTCTTGTGATGAATTATGTTTGTTTACCTATAGTTTAACAGATAACTTTGTTGCATCATAAGAGGTTTGGTTCTCTTTTGACTTTTTACAGTTCCTTTCTGTTTGAAACAAATGCAAGGACAAAATCTTATCACAACATTGTCATTTTCATTTGATTCTGTATCCTGATTTTTTTTGTATCTGTTTTAGATGGATAATAAAGTATTTGATGGAGTAAATGCTTAAGTGCCCCCTAGGATCTGAAGCACACTGCCTTTCATTAACTCACCATGTAGTTGTGTGAAAAAGTTTTGTTTGTTTTTGTTAATGTTTATGAATTAAAAACAATGCAAAATCGCATCCTTTGTCTAACTCCCTTTTTTTTTTAGCTACAATATCTCCTTACAACATCACACACAGCATTAGACATTTAAGATTTAATGAGGCAATCTTATTATTATTACTAGTTCAAGGATTTAAGCAGAGGAATATGTTTGAAGTTTCACAAAGTAGAGATCATGAGTGAGAGACAGAGACGATGATGAGATTGAACCAGTAACGAACGGTAACAACGGTACTGTTCAAGTGTGTAGTTGTGCACCATGTCCGTATACAGGAAAATGTGGTATGCTAATGACCAGCAGAGGTCAGTAGTGTCCAAGTTAAGACAGACTGTGGACATATCTTGACTTTGTTATGTGTCAGTAAGTGTATCAAGCACAAAGAATGCTACCAAAGCATAGATTCTACATTATCGTCAGGCTACATATACCACAGGTCATTCCCAGAGATCTCCCCCACTGTCATCAATACCTCACTGATGTCTTCCAGGAACCAATGGCAGCAAGCTACCCTGCAAGTGTGCCGGCACACTCATTGGGAGCAATTTGGGGTTCAGTGTCTTGCCCAAGGACACCTCAACAAGTGGCCAGCCGGGGATCAAACCGCCAAACTACCAACCTTACAATCATTAGATGCCATGTCTTAGGCTTTTGAATTGTATGTGCTGTACAGTAAGAGCTGATTATGTCTGTGTACCTGCATATTTGATTTTGTGTTTGTTTATACTGTATATATCGTGTTTTATAATGTGTTACATGCTATGTCTTTTATACAGCTGCAAAGCAAATTGACCAAGACTGGTAGAATAATGTTTTCTGAATCTGAATCTAGCATTTCCCCATAGGAAGATACTTAATTTCCATGAAAAAAAAACACTAGATACAGTCCTGCGATTTATCTTTATATTTAGATATTCACTCTATCCTACAGTAGCTACAGTATAGTATTCAATCATGACATTGGAAATATAGGCTAGTCATACTTTTGTGACAAAGGCACTATTTTTTATTAACGAAAACATTAAGCTGAGAGAGAGAGAGAGAGAGAGAGAGAGAGAGAGAGAGAGAGAGAGAGAGAGAGACAAGCCTCTGAAGGTGAATAGCAGAGAGAAACTTTTGTCAGTCCCCCTGTATAGTAGTGAAAGGGTACATTGGGAGTGGGGTCTCCAGTACAGAGGGTAGGATGGGTTTTTCATTGAGCCAAACAAACACTCACACACACACACACACACACACACACACACACACACACACACACACACACAGGCACTGACACAAGCCTTGCTCCTGACTTAAGGGAGAGCAGTACTGTGAAGGAGTGGGATATCTACACAGCACCGGCTAATCAGGACCAGGAGTGGGCCTTCTTGGGGTGGGGGGGGTCATAGGGGGGTCATAGGCTACTATAGGATTGTGCTCTATCCTCCAGTACAGAGGCTAATCAGTCACTGCTCGTGTGGCTGAATCAAGCCCTTGTTGAGGCCTGACAGGGCCTTGCTGGCACCACGCAGCTCGGCGCTGAGCTTAGTGCAGCTCTCCAGGACCTCCGACAGCTCCGCCAGCGTAGCCCCCATGGCGTGACTGTTGCCCTCGTAGGTGCTGTACAGCGTGTGATCCTTCATCTGCTGGCAGATCTCACACACCTGAGAGACAGGAGAGCACAGCACATGATGAAACATTATATTTTTTTCAACTAAGTTTGAACATTTATTTACATCTTTCGGGAATAAAAGTCTGAACATTTTGATTGGTTGCACTGACTTGTTCCCACTTTCACCAGCTACTGTCACATTATACACTTTTAAGGATGAAGTGAGATCCCCAGGGACAGGATAGCACACATAAGACATACACACCTTTTCTTTTTTTTTCTGAGTGGGGCAGTCCCGCCCATATTTTTCATTTCATTGGATAGAGACAGTGAAGATAGACAGGAAAGTAAGGGGAAGAGGGCATGTCAGCAGGGCATGGGCCAGATTCTAACCCATACCGACATGGGCATACTATGTGTGCACTGTAGACCGTGGTGCTAGACCACTGGACCACCCCAGGCCACTAATATAGACTTTTAAGGATTTCACTCATCTGAGGGATAGGATAGCACACATAAAACATAATGTACACTTTTAAAGATCACACTCACCTGAGAGACAGGATACAGCACATAATATAATAAGACATGACACTTACACTTTTAAGGACAGTTTCCCCCCCCTGAGAATGTAACCTAACCAGAAACACCTCCTGTTCCTATATGGGTATAGCTTGTATAGTTAGTACACTATACACAGTACTAAAATATATGTTTATCAAGTTTCTTGAAGCACATTTTGAAAGTTAACTGTTAAATATGTGGTCATGTTAAGGAGTGATGTTGGCAAAGAAAGCAGTGGTCATTCCATACTGGATTAAATGTCTGGATACCTTCTGCACCATCTTGTCTTGAAAGTTGTCCATCATTTTCTGGGTCGTCATGCGGCTGTCGTTTATTATTCCAACCAGGTCTTCGACCTTTCTGCCAATGTCATTTATCCTTGATCTTAGACAGGGTATATACAAGAATCTTGAGGTTAATTTCAATACTTTTCTAAGACTTTTTAAAGACCTTGTCAATATTTTTCCAGACCTCATCGCCACTTCGAGCTGTAACCGTTTACATCAGTGACACCTTTAACTTAACAGTTTTAGTTTGCAATAGACTAGACCACTATCATACAACAGAATTTCCGGTTCATCTTTGTTTTTTAATCAAACTAATTTCACGAACTTTTACTAAAAGTTTTTAGGACTCAAACTCTTTGGACAGAGTCTAATTCAGAAAAATACCTACAAAATTCAAGACCTCATGAAATCGTGATAATACTTTTTAATACTTATTAAGGTATATCGACAAGAGTGGGAAGCGTTGAGCGCTTCATTACATTCAAGGAGCTGTCCAACGGCAGTGGTCCTGAAGCGTTTCCCCAAATGACATTTATTTGTGCTGTTATATTATGTACTTTCAACCTATGGTGAACAATTATAGAGTTGAGATAAGTGTCTTCAGTTTTAGACTGACACCCTTTTAGCCGCACAGCGCACACCCATATCCTAAAAGTTATAGAAGGGAAGAGTAGGCAAACACATGTATTTTCTGTTTTCTACCTACTCTACCTTATCTGTTGGTCTTGAGTCTCATCCATGCTCATTAATGAGGATGTCTCACTTATTGATGAGTCAGTGCCTAGCCCCTCACCTGGATCCACCTGGGAACAGAGGTTAGAGGATAGAAACCACACATGCAGTGAAGCACTCAGGTCAGGTCCAACAGAAAAGATGATGTTCACTACACACATGAATATGCTGGAAAATGTTATGAATGTTTAGAGGGGTGTATATATAGGCTACCAGTAGCCTACCTGAGGAGGTTCGAGTCTGGGTTTAGGAGTTGACTGTGAGGTGGAGGGAAGTTCGTCAAATGAAAAATCATCCATTTGAAGACCGGACAGGTCGCTCTCTGTACCTTGTGACTGTGAGGTGGAGGGAAGTTCGTCAAATGAAAAATCATCCATTTGAAGATCGGACAGGTCGCTCTCTGTACCTGAAAATAAATAAATGGTCATGTAGGTTCCCCTATGCATTAGCCATGCATTTAACTAATAGTTCAGGTCTGGTGATCGTGTTTCATTACTTTCGGTAGTGAGAGGGGGAAATGTGTCTGGCTAGCTACTAGCTACTAAGCTAAAGTCGACTTTCACAACGCAAAAAGACGAAGCACAGCCTGTCCTCATACATCAGACAAGCTTACACATGAACATTTAGTCATTCATATGTTCGTTTGGTACTGACAGCTAGATAGCTCTACTAGCTAGCCTTCTACAGATTGCGAGCCACAGCTCATTTGAAAGAAAAAATACCTCGTCGCTCGTCAATGGTAAGAGGTTTATAGAAATATAAACGTATATAATGTCATTAAAAAATACTTAAGCTTCTGCGAAATAAACTGAAGGATATAACCTTTTATACAACTTCTAGCTACTCTTGTTTTTTGATGGGACGGAGGCTTTCCGTAACGAAGGCTTTCCGTAACGAAGGCTTTCCGTAACTAGGGCTGCGTTCGTAAATTCGCTCTGAGAGCGCCGGAGCGCACACTGGGTTCAACGTCACAAAGGGACCAAGTAATTTGATTGGACAAGAAGCTCTCCATGAATGCAGATTTCCAGAG
The DNA here is from genome assembly GCF_963989245.1 of Nansenia antarctica. Lineage (NCBI taxonomy): Eukaryota > Metazoa > Chordata > Actinopteri > Argentiniformes > Microstomatidae > Nansenia > Nansenia antarctica. The sequence continues at coordinate 22,825,311 of NC_137675.1, read as the reverse complement.
CGTATTTACGAACGCACCCGAATGCTTTCCGTTTCCCCGGGAAATCTCTCACGTGGTGCCTAATCATTCATATCGATCATTGATAGATTATTGCTTTAGCTCCAGCCTGGTATAGACTAGACTGAGTGTATTGTCATATCATGCTAGTAAATACTTTTTTTTGTGTGTGGACGGGAGTAATTAATTAGTTAGCTCCAGAGTGTATTTATTTGGATTGAATGACTGATTCAACTGAATGTCAAGCACCATTTTGTCTTGACTGTCTCAGTCAATTTAAATCATAGTGTATTTACTGACATGGTGGGAACTGGGAAGTGGATTAGGACGGGAGGTAGACCATAATCAGAGACCATAGCCTAATCCTTCAAACCTGCCTCTGCTCTCCATAGCTCTGCCAGTGTAGCCTACGTCAGTACCGTGGACAGCGGTCACTTGTGCGTGTGCTGTCCACGAAGATCAAATCAATTTATGCGTAAAATGTTTCTCTAAGATTGTCTTTATGATCTGTGCTTGGTAACAAACAGTTCAACATATTATCTAAGATTTATTCAAATATGTTTATGAAATGGCACCATCCAATCGAGGATTCTACCGCTGAACTCCCACCTTTCATCTGACATCTGAATTTACTTGAACCGCAAGGTAAACTGCAGTCTTCTTTTAAAATTACTTTTTTATTTTTTATTTGATTTAAAATCAAAATTTGTGTTCAGTTGCAACTGATCAATTACCATTTCTAGCCTACTTTAAGATAGACTGAATTGTGAATTGTCTGTCATCCTAAAACACTTACATATTGGAATGACTTATAGCCTATGCCAATTGGTTGACGTTAGAAATCAATTCATTAACCTTTTCATTAATCTCACTAACTCTGTGAATGTAGGTCTGCAACGCTGACTCATTTCAAATGCTGGATTAAGAGAGGCCAACTCTGGAATCAAACAGCGGGCATTGGCTATTGCAGAGTCATTTCCTCATGATATAACCTACAGCAGTTCCAAAGCAGTGGACGTCTATACAATGGGAACCATGGAGAAGTTTAACTACACAGATAAATCAGGAAAATTCTTCGAATATGTGGTCGAAGATAAGCTTTATGTGCAATACAAGCCACCCTCAAGGGACATTGTCCAACTACCCAAGACGATGATTTACCTGGGAATGGCTGTGGTGGTGGTGGTTGCAGTTGCTTATGCTATTGTGGGCCACCTTATCAAGGACCTCGCCCTTGACATCGTAGGTAATTAACTTGTACAATAGCAGATGGTTTCAATTTCAAAAAGATACACAGGAAGGAGTCTCTCTCTCTCAGGAGTGCATTTGTTGGATAGAGGATTTCAATTGTTACTGTATATATGTTGATATATGTGTGGCCCATAACCTAATCGTTAGTTAGGTCATCTGTTCATTGATAAAAAACAGAAATGCATTTTGATAAACTGATAGAACCCATGAGGGAGCCAGTGTGGACTACAGAAGCATAGACATTCATCTTTACACTCTTATCTCACCATCCACCTTTACCTCTCCACAGAGGCCTTGCTGGGCCCCGTCGAAGAGACCGTCCAGAAGGATGGTGACCTAAAGGGAGCCAGCCTGCTGGACACGCCCGCTGCCGTCCCCCACACCCACCCAAACGCCTTTCACGTCTGGGACCAGGACGATATCATGATACCCCTGAGCACTGACTACAGCCCCCAGGCCAGCCCTATGGCCGCTGTCATCCCTTACATCCCTCACTTCTTTCCTACTACCATCGCTGTCAACAGTCCGTCATACAATCAGCCCAGCCCCAGAGAGACCGAGGCTTGGGTCCATTTGGACACGTACGCACACACACATGGACACACGCACACACACACACAAACACAACACACATAAACACGACGCACACATACACAACACACATATTATGCACAGTTGGTGCTGTAGTTATTTAGTTATGTTCATGACTTGTTTTACCTAAACACATTCCATAGTAGCATTACTGAGGAGAAAAGCACAGCCTACTCTCTTTCTGAGATTCATCTTATAGAAAGTCCTGGGGAAATAATTGTGTATTCACCAGGTGAAACTAAAGTAAAACATGACAGACAACCCCATTTTTGACACTTTTGTAATTCACACCAATAGAAAGGGTCACAGATATCGGTCAAGCCTGACAATCGTGGACTGCCTTTGGTTGGAGAAAGAAATTGACCTTAGTGAATCTAGTAATCAGTAATCTACTCAATTTATCAATTTAGCCATCAAAACAATCACAAACATGGATTGACTAGATTGACATGGATTGAAAAAGGCGGACCATAAACAGGAAGTAGATTTACACTGCTCAGCTTGCCCATCAAAGAAACCACAAGCAATCAGAGAAGAAGAGATCAAGCAATTGACTGACCCAAGAGGATGTTCCTGAACAGGGAGTTGGCAGGAGGCTTATACGGCAATGTTTCATCCTTCTTTAAAGCTTGACAGGCGGCTAAGACTGATTGGCAGTTGTTATTTTAGTATGGTGGTGCAGAGTCACGAAGGAGAATATCAATGGCCTTCACCTGTGAACTTCCTATTGGATTTGTACCAAGTCATCATCATCATCATCATCATCATCATCATCATCCTCACTCTGACACCAGCCCAGTGATGTCCTTGAGTAAGAGTCACTGAACATCCAATGAGCACAGAGACAGTCATATATTTGTATCTTTGACCACAATAATAGTAGAATATATTTTGTGGAGATGAGCATTTAATCAAAGGGTTAAATGCTGAGGGTATAGTATGTTGTATTGTGCTTGTACCAAAAGCCTGCTGGAGCATTACCACAAATTGAGTTTGGGATTGAATGTACAGGAGAAAGTAATAAGTGCATGTGTGTTTCAATATACACTTATGTGAATATGGTGTGAGATTAAAAAAAGAAAAAAATCTTATCTGCTCTATTTTGTTTGCTAATTCAGGCCATAGCCTTATTCTAATAATAAGATTATTTCCTGTCTTTAGAGGATTGTCTTAGCTGCTTAACAGGGTTGAGTTAATTAACTTACCTGGGGTCACATTGGGTTAGGTGAGCCAGGGAGACAACAATTGGTGATACCTACTGTACAGTATGCAGACCACCTGGCAGTTCAAAGGTTTTATTAAAAGTTTTATTAAAAATAAGATAAGCGTATTCAATATAAAATAGTAGAAGAAACAGTAGAAACACTCTAATCAAAGAAAGTATGTGCAGCAGTTAAGACAGATGCATAAGAACAGTGCTGCTTGAGCGCATATAGGGATGGAAGTTAAGGATGTTGGGCCCTGGCTACCAGCTGTAAAACTGTAGTTTTCACTAGCCTCTGTGACATTCTACAAGCATACTGTCCAACATCTTAAACGGCTAAAGCTAAAATATTATTTAATGAATGATGAAGGAATTGTATTTCCCCAAAATGTACAGCTACATAATTGTGACGATTCAGTTATGACTACTTAGCTGTTCTTTTGAAATTAGAACACACAAAACTCACTGGCCCAAAGGGCTAGTTGGTCACATTTTTCACAAGCCAGCTTTCAAAAAGACTAGCCTTAGGGCCAGCTGGCTAGCTTAATTTCCATTCCTGAGTGAGTATAGAGTGCGTGCTGAGTGCGTATATTATTTCAGGGGTTAAGCTGGATATTGCCTGACATGCAGAAATCCTGGGTTAAAAAGGCACATAGAGACAATATTTTATACCAAATACAACAAAAAAAACACACACACATACAGTACCAGTCAAACGTTTGGACACACTTTCCCATTCAATTACATTTACATTTACATCTACAATTCAATGGGGAAGTGTGTCCAAACTTATGACTGGTACTGTACACACGTTTGTACGTACAGACACACACAACAGACACACACAACAAACATGCTCATCAATCAAAGGAGGGATTATGCAATCCACTCAATCTCTCGTATGTTATTTTTTGGGGGGGTATTTTCATTAAGCTAAATTGCTGACTTTGACCATTCCATCGGTGCCCTCTGTGCCAATTGCCTGTGTTCTGAGAACGGTGAGATTAGAGAGAGAGAGAGAGAGAAGATTACATCTGATCGGAGGAATTACAGCAGAAGATCAGACTAGCAGCAGTCCAATCTGCGAGGGAACTTCAGAGGTTGTCATGGAATGGTTTCGGGATAACAGCTTAACCAGAAACAGGAAATTAGAAGTCTTGTAGTCAGTCAGTGCTGTCTCTCCCTATATGAAAGCTAGGCCTGAGTATAAAAAAACAACAACCAAAAAAAAAACTGCCTCCATCTGCTTTCGTTCTGCTCAGTCTGTGTCTATCGGGGAGATCTATGGGCTCCCTGCCATGATAGATAGCCTACATGTTTTTTTGTTGTGGTCGTTTCTAAACTCCCTGGCAGGGAGCTTTCAAAAGAGCAGACATCCAAATACGACAAGCCTAATTGTATTACCATTTTGTATTCAATAACTGCTTAAACGCAAGTGTTTCTGGCTGAAGTTGAAAAACAATGTACCGCGTCCTGTGTACAGCCTTAAGACTTTGGAGACAGAGTTGGAGATAACTGAGGTGATACGAGATGGATGACAGAGCTGAACATCAACTCCAGTGAGATCCAGTAGGTTAGCAGACAATTTGTGTCACTGGCAATAGGATTATATACCCCCCCCACTCATTCCTAGGGTTAGTTTCTGCACCTAAAATTGTCGTCTGTATCAGTCTGTGGGTTGAGAGTCTTTGACGTCATCTAAATCGTGAACCTAAATCCTGTTACCAGCAGTAACACTGACAATCTGCTCTGCTCTCATCTCCCATAATCCTCTGTCGGCAGGTCAGGTGGCTCTCTGGCGAAAATTAAATCTCAAAAGTCTTTCCTTGATTCCTTGAGTCTCTCTCTCCTTGCTTCCTTCTCAAAGCCTATTGGACAAGAGGGTCTGAGGGGAGGAGCCTCATGCCTGCCCCTCCAAGGAGTTTGGAGGAGGCAGCGAGGATAGAGAACAAGAGGAAGAGAGGAAGAGAGGAAAGACTTGAGAGACTTGGCCAGAGAACAGAGCCTCGTCAGCAGAACTCATGACCCCCTTGCCTCAACTACAGAAGCTTAGGTCTCTCTCACAGTGTTGCCTGAGGATCATAAGGACTGCAATGTCATCTATATCATGCACAGACATTTCTTCCTTAAGACAAATTGTCTATAAAACCAATATGTTTATTTTGGGGGATTAGTGAACACAAAACAGCTTCAGAGGACAGATAGTTATTCTGTGGTAGCAATTTATGTCTAATGTATACGAGTTGATAAACTGTTAATCTGAAACCATCAGGGTATAATGTGAGATCTGACTGAGTAGCCCCAACTGTTTACACTCAAATATTTAACAAACACTCCAGTGCTCTACACTTACAAAAAGACAAGTTAAATGATTTGAAAGTTGCATAACTTCAGTAGTAACATTGCTTATTAGATGTTTTTTGTTTTTTTTTAAAGTCTAAACTTGATTGTTTTTGACAATCAGTTCCCTTAAGTTCAGAGAAGAAGAGCCTAATGCAATTTTGAGACTAAGCCCTTTCAGGCGTAGGCCTATGATGTTTCTGACTTCAGGCACAACTGTTCTGTTTGGGATAACCATACCACAGCAGAGCCCGTCCTCTGGAGCTGCTCCCATTTGGACTTTGAGAAACACTTAGTGACCTGAGGAGGGTCGTCCTCATGCTAATTTCATCTAGGCTCGACTACTGCAACTCACTCCATGCTGGACTTCCTGATAAGACCATCTACCGCCTGCAGCTAGTCCAAAATGCCGCTGCCAGGCTGGTGTCAGGCACTAAAATGAGGGACCACATCTCTCCCCTGTCCTCATCTCCCTTCACTGGCTCCCAGTAAAGAAGAGAGTGAAGTTCAAGATCTGCACCTTTGTCTACAAAGCTCTCAACAGTCTCGCCCCACCCTACATCAAGGACCTCCTGGACCTGTCTTCCACCTCAAGGCCCAGGCTCAGGTCCGACGCCCAACTCAGCCTGAGGGTCCCCTGCACCAACCTCAAGAGGAAGGGTGACCGTGCCTTTGCGGTGATAGCACCGACCCTGTGGAACGCGCTCCCTTCCGCCATCAAGTCTGCCCCCACTCTGGACTCCTTTAGAGCCAAGTTAAAAACCCACCTCTTCGTCAATGATGTTCCCTAAGTCTACTCCCTATTTGTTGTAAATTGTATCCCTTGAGATGTTCGTTTAAGTAGTCTGTGTCTGTTTGCCCTTGTCTTTATCTGTTCCTTTACCCGGGCTGCGCCCCGGGCCGATGTAAAAGTTGGATGGGGGGCGCATTATAAATAAAATTAACATTAACATTAATCCACTAGCATTATTGTAATAATAAAGCACTTGAAATCCCGTGGATAAAAAGAAAAGGAAAGGGCATCCACAAAAACCACTGCCCCTTCACTAGAGATGCAGTGAAATATATAAAGTGGCCACAAACACAAATTGTCATTACATTCACGGCATTTAGCAGACCCCTTTATAGCGACTTCAAATGAGTCGTCTATCCAGTCAGTCACGCATGCGCGTCGCAGCGCACTTTGACAGAAACATGATTGAATCATGAAAGCGTTAAACGCCAATGAAACGAAACTGATTTCCCCATAGATGGAAAGCTATTGGTTCAATTAGATTGAACGGCCATCCAGACAATCACAGCCATTTGACCAACCCACCAGGCCAGGAAAAAATACTTGCAAAGGTACCTGCGTGGCACATGTTTGTGTGTGGCATCTGCTTCTGTGTGTTGTGCTCTATAACAGATACTAAAAATCGCTGCTCCACCCCTGGCCAAAATACAGTAAAGTTGAGAAAACAAAGCAACAGTTCAAGCAAACAGACACATTACAAAACCTTTGGATTTTGTGTGAGCAAGAAAGTCAGTAATTCTCTCAAAGGTAATCTTTATTTAAAAAGGACAATAAAAATCTTGCGTTCAACTTTTCTTTTCTTTTTTTAAAAAGACACTCATTCGGTTCTCAAAAACCCTCCCCTTATTTATTAAAATACATTTATTATTTATTCTCTTCCATTCTACAGCTAGGCAAGTGGATCGAAGTTGTAATGCCAAAGTTTAAAATAAACTCAAATATGCCATCCACGAATGAACCCTACCTGCCAGCCTGCAAACATTCTACTTTGAACAGTCATGTCTAGTGTCATGTCAGCTGTGACTTCAGTCATCCAGGTCATCAACGTCTCGGCGGGGCAGGACGGTGCGGTAGAGTGAGGTCCCCTTGGCCTGGATGAAGGTGAGGGTCATCTTGTCCTTGGTGACTTCACCGTGGACGAAGCCGCCCAGGGTGGAGGCCTGCCCTGTGAAGAACTTCAGGGACTCACGGGGCACGTGGTCCTTGTGACGGATGTCAGGGTCCAGGAAGTTCCCAGCACCACTGACGACGTAGCCCACATCAGACTCTTCCAGGTACTAAAAGGCAGAAGGAGATCGTTACTGTTACATTTAGTTGTGGGCATTTGAACTTGCCTTGAACAGTTTTAGGTTGTAAGCCATTAACACTGCAGTCATCAATACATCTAATATGGACCTAATTTAACCACCAATAATCTGGTATTCATTGATGGGGTTCATTAAACAAGCAATGGACCCCTGTTAATGTACACAATAGAAGAACAAGAAACTTCCCCAAGAGTCTAACATTCTACAAACCTGCAAATTGTGGTCATGGCCACAGAAGTAGGCAGTGGCCTTGTGCTTGAGCAGCAGGGGGCGTAGTCTCTTCAGCAGGCACTCTGTAGGGCCGTGCTCGGACACTGACCACACTGGATAGTGACCGGCCACCAGTAAGAAGTCTGCCTTGGACCGGGCCATTCTCTTCTGCAGCCAGATGAGCTGACGGTTGGCATCCACTGCGCTGACAGGCCCCTGGAGCTGGGCACTGCTGAGGTCATCTGTGTTTCCACACAGCATCACAGTATCCAACATCATGATGCTCAGGGTCCGCTTGGTGTTGGGGATGCGGTAGTTCACCTCATAGTAATAGTAGGGAAAGCGCCTGAGAATCAGGAAGTGGAAATACATGGAAGACAACAAAAAGCAGAATGAGTCGAATCAATTGCCAAGACTTTCCAGTCTCGAGTCCTACGACTCAAGATTTGGCAACAGTTCAAGGTTCAAAACTAAGGGAAAAAAAGACAAGAACAGGTCAACTAATGAGCCATACATCCATTCAGTGGCTCAGCAGCCATCGTTCTCACCATCTGTCTGACTTGTGGCTGTATTCGATCTGGGCTCGGACATTTCCTGCATGGTCATGGTTGCCAGCCAGAACATACCAGGGGATGTTGAGAGAGTCAGCTGTGTATACGCGCTCAAAGGTGTCCTGGAGAAGACGTCAAGCCAGACAATTGCATCAGTAATGAATTCAACGCAGTATGACGAGGTCTGTTGCAAATACTAACTTTTAACATCCTTTAGCATCCTTTCCACAAGTTTTGTGAAGCAAAACATAGCTTCTGATAAGCAAAAGAGAAAGTACTAAAAGTTTGTTTTAGTTCGTTTTATGCAACAGTGGAGGGTCATAAACCCCCAACTGACCTGGAATCTCGGCGAATCAACGCTGTCCACCCCAGTGTAGTAGAAGTTGTCACCGAGGGCCAGAACAAAGTCCGCTCCCATCTGCTCGGCGACCTTGCCCATCTCCCGGGCCGTAGCCGTCTCCACAGGGGTGATGTATGGAGGGTAGGGCACTCCTCCCCAATCTCCCAACGCTATGAACCGGAGAGAAGTGCGGTTTTCTGGAAGAGACAGAATCCAGTCACGTTTCCATCATTAACAGGCCATAGGTAATAGCTCCGAACATGAGGGAAACGTCAGAGCCTCTTCCCACACAATCTGTTTAGTTTGGATTTGTCCAAATGGGAGAAGGAGTTAAACATAGTTTAAAAGTTTACAAGCAGGGTCTACTTACTGCCTTTTTGCTCCACGTCCATGAATGTAGTTGGGTAGCAGTGGATTATAGGGAGGGCAATAAGCAGGATGGTAAACAGGGAGAATGCCATCTAAATAACAAACAAACAATAACACTAAGACACCAGAAGTAATTCAATGACCGGTTAGCACTACAGAGAAGTGTCACTTAGCAACAGACTCAATTATGACCAACAACTCATAGTATTGATATCTGAGCACAGTGTATAATCTTCGTTTGCAGCAACTAGGAACGTCACAAGCATTTTAGACACAAGCACCACTTCTTATAGGGCAGAATGGGTGATTATTGATTGGTCACACCCTACCCCAGCTGATCTAATCAGTTATGTAGCACTGTGGCAGGAGGTGGTCGCAACAGTCATAATCTTGTCTCTCTTAACCACTATGGTTGCATTTGAAGAAGGAAGAAGAATTGAAACTTGCATTTTATCATTGCGTAAAGAAAAGTATTATCGTTGAATGTTGCATTCCATCAATTAAGTAGCATCCAGACTAAATGTAGCCACCTAAAATTAGACAATTTTGCTCCTCAACGCTCCAGAAACAATGCATTAGATTGGCATGCAGTTATTTATCAAATTCCTCCTGACATTCCTATCAGGAAAAGGAAAGCTGACAATGATAACAGTCACTGTTGGTAGTGGATAGCAGGCTACACTTACTGTGAAAGGAGGTGAGGTGTCCTCAGAGGGTCCTTCAGTGAGGGCCGGGTCACTCCTGTCTACAGCTCCACCTCTCCTCCACAGCTTTTATCAATTGACCAGCTCTGCCCCAGCCTCGGCCCTAGCCCCAGGCCACACCCAATGACCAGCCCTGCCCCAGCCCCAGTGACCAGCCCTGCCCTAGCCCCAGTGACCAGCCCTGCCCCAGCCCCAGCGACCAGCCCTGCCCTAGCCCCAGTGGCCAGCCCTGCCCCAGCCTGGACCCCAGCCCCAGGCCACACCCAGTGATCAGCCCGTGACCGGCTCTGCCCAAGCCACAGGCCACACTGTCTGGGCATGACCGTTGCTCACACCCTTGACTCAGTTTTAGGACCTCACGGTCACTCTGCTGGCATGTGACCCTCGCTGATTTTAATAGCTGGTGTCCAGACTACTTCTTCCACATTGGTTTCCTTTTTTTCCCTCTCCTCTTCCATCCCTCTCAGCATATCCCTCCCTCCCTCCTTTGGTAATATCTTGAATTATTACAGACGCTCTACTTATGATGAAAGGCTGGTTGATTCAGAATTACAAATCTGAGATGGATTGGCAAAAATGACATCTTATTTTGTTTACTTCAAAGTATGAAGTATAAATCAATAAAAAATTCAATGTAGGAAATTCTAATGATTGTTTTGGTGAATTAGAAAACATCTTGTGTCACTGAAATGTAGGCCACACAGAACCTACACATTTAAAATAAAACTATAAAAATACAGTTTGACACCGTCTGAGGTATGTTGTGAGACAGGGTCGTAAATCTTGGATGGCTTCTTGACCCCTGACCTTTCTGATGTATGATTACAGTCCCTCCTTGCATGGTTGTGACCTGCAGCTTTTCACCCTGTTCTGTCAGAAGCATGACTCCAAAGGTCATGAAAGGTCAGAGCACTTGTCTCACATTGACTATTGAGTTTCAGGATGTGAACCCATCCACATTTCAGTATGTTTGGGTATCCAATTACACATATATGACCTAGAAAATTCAATAAATCACAAATTTGACCTTTCTCTATTCACAATGTTTATTTCAAAGAGGCTATGGCAAATCCCCTCAATGGACTGTCAGCTATCAGTTACATACTGTATGAAAATATAATGACACTTTTGAAAACAGATTGTGATGGGCTTATACAAATAAATTGATCAAGCTTGGATTGTAATTTAATATTGCCTTTAAATGACTAAATAATTAAATTATGATTATATAATGATTGGAGCACTTTGAGCTGCAACGTTTGGAGGAAAGCTCTATACAAATAAAAGTAATTATTATTATTATTGTTGTTGTTGTTGTTGTTGTGTATATATATATATATATATGCCGCGTTCGTAAATGAGCTCTGAGAGCGTCGGAGCGTCCACGTGACTGCCTCTGGTCAAATCAAATTACTTGGCTCCATTATGACGTTGAACCCAGTGTGCGCTCCTGCGAATTTACGAACGCGGCCAACATACTGTTACAGTATGGCTATATACTATACTATATAAATAGTTGGACAGCCATGCATACAAAAGATGCAAGTTCATGTTTCATGGAAAAACAACCAGGCCATGTGAGCCTCATGGAGGTCCCCATTGGTGATGTTGGTGGGCTGTGATGTAGTAGGCTACGTTGGGTAACATTGACGTGAGGAACATCCCTGACATTTTCCCCTGACAACCAGGCCCCGTCACGTATGAACACATGGAGAAGAAGCCAAAACACACACATGTGAATTTAGGTGCAAGATCAACATCAACAAACAAAATGATTAAAAAATCCAATCTTTATCTTTAAAATAAACTAGCAGTGACCAACGACATTTGTATCTCTTCTCTGTTTACATTCACATCAACGTACTGTAGGGTGGCTCAATGACAAAGTGTGTGTTAAAAAAAGAAAAAGAAAGAAGAATATGACCCAAGATAGCTTCCGCATCATTCAGAAAACCACATTCTTTCATTCTCCCCGTCCCAAAAGAGAATTCAACTATTTGTTAAATACAGCTTCATTTACCACAAAAGAAAAGAAATACAGTGTTTTTTGTCATAGAAAGTAAAGATCCAAGTTAATTTAGTTAATCTAAATGAAAGCAGAGAGAGATAACTTTCCTCTTTGGGAGAAGGCTTGAGTCGGTTGGAAGAGGGGGAAGAGGGGAGTTAAAAAGAGGAATGTTGGGTAGGTGGGGGAAGACGCAGCCCATTTCTACGGCTGCTGATAGTTCATGCTTCCGTATCCCATAGGGTAGGCCTGGTTCTGGGTGCCATAGGCCTGGGCCGGTCCCGGGATGGGAGGGCCTCCATACATGCCGTAGCCTGGTTGGCTGCCATAGCTTGCTTGGTTACCATAACCTGTGTAGATAGAACAATAAAAAAACACAATAAAGAGGCATTAAATAAATTAATTGCTCCTTCAAAATTATCTTTTAGCTATCATTAACATTTTACTTTGGATTCCAAATAAAGTAAGTAAAACATTTTGACAATTAGGCCTACCTGTTAGGCCTACCCGTGCCTTGACCCTGACACTAGGTGTGTGTGTGCGTGTGCGTGTGCGTGTGTGTGTGTGTGTGTGTGTGTGTGTGTGTGCGTGTGTGTGTGCGTGTATGTGCGTGTATGTGCGAGTGTGTGGGGCCCAGGGGCCTGCTCAACCCAGAGACAGCCGCTCACCGTAATTGTACATTTGCCCCCCGGTGACGGAGCTGGGGTAGGCTGTGCTGTACATGGAGTAGTCCACCCCCCCTGCCTGGGCCTGGGCCTGGGCCTGGGCATGGGCCTGGGCCTGGGCCTGGCTCTGCTGGGTCAGCAGGTTCTTCTTCTCCTCCCCGTAGCCGTAGCTGTAGGGGCTCGGCTGATCCAGGGGAGGGGCGACAGACTGGTAGCTGGACCCGGGTGGAGGAGGTCCAACCTGGCCCTGGGTGGTGGCGGCGGCGGAGGCGGTGGTGGTGGTGGTGGTGGTGGGGGGCTGGGGCGGGGCAGAGTACGAGCTCACTTCAGGGTAGAACGTGCCGTAGCCCATGGTGCTGTCGTCTGCCGCCATGAAGGCATCTCCTGCCGCTGCTGTGGGCACCTCGCTGGAGTTTCCTGTATTGTAGTGTTTATCTGAGGGAGACCAGATAAGACCAGACAGTACCGACTCAGTTAATGGGTGAGAGGTCGCTGGTCTAGGAATGCCTTGTGAAAGGAAACTGAGGGAAGAAGAGCTAGAATTATTCGTCTTTCAGGTATTTCTCGTATTTAGTAGACAAAACCTTCATAAAATATATTTGAAAATATTATATTTAGTCATCGGTTTCTAAATGAGCTTATAATAATTATAATATTATAATACATTTGATTGTAAAAAGCATAAATCATAAAGACTCAAAGAGCACTTTGGACACACTATATTTAGCATTTACTAAACGGGCATGGGTCAACCAGCATGATGGAGTGAGTTCCTGGGAGGCATGTGGCATGTGGAAGTGTTAAAAAGAGCCGTCAAGAGGCCCGGGGAAGAGAGAGGAAGAGGGTGAGCAGGAAGGTTGCTGTCAGATATTCCCCAGTGCTTCAGTGGACACCCCATAGATAAGCTGGAGAGATAAGACTAAACACAAACCCTCCATCTGCTAATCAATCTACACCATTGTAAACAGTGGGGAGTGTACACTTACGATAACCAGCGCCGGCACTGCCAATGTATCTGTAGTTGGCTGTGAAAGCAAAATAGTATACTGAATGACTTAACCTTCAAGTGACTTAACCTTTAAATTACTTAACTTTTAAAGAGTTAGTTACATGATTTTTCAAACTATGTGAACACACGCATTGTCTACTCCATACTAGCAGAATCAGTAAGAACCAGTAAGGTCTCCTACTTTGGTTGTAGCTGCTGCTGCTGCCACCAGGAGTAAATTTGCCTCGACCCCTGCCGCGTCCTCGCCCACGACCC
>NC_137675.1:22769220-22806720 GCF_963989245.1 Nansenia antarctica | reverse complement strand
AGTTTAACGCGGTGCTAATTACATGTGTGTATATAGCGCCTAGCGCAGACAGCAAAGTAGCATTGGCGCGACTACATGAAGTCATTAGTAGCCAACAAAGCACTGATCCACAGGCTATTCACATCATAGCGGGGGACTTTAATCATGTCGACCTGAAGGCAGTACTACCCAAGTTCTATCAGCATGTGAAATGTGCAACGAGAGGAGAAAAAACACTGGATAAGGTATACACCAACATCAAACGTGCTTACAAGGCTAGTCCGCTAGCTCATCTAGGCATGTCTGACCATGTGTCAATCCTCCTGATTCCTGCATACACTACAATGGGGAAAAGTGCTCCCATCACCACTAAGACTGTCAGAACCTGGCCAGAAGGGTCCGCTCCACTGCAGATCTGCCTAAATGACACCCTATGGCAGGAATATGAGCATGAGGACCTGGAACAGTACACGTCGTCGGTTCTGAACCACATAGTGAACTGCACCAACTCAGTCACCGTGGACAAACGGGTCCGGGTCTACCCCAACACGAAGCCATGGATGACTGGGAAGGTCCAAAAACTGATCAACGAGAGGGACAACGCCTTCTTCGCAGGGAAGCGCACACCGCTGTACAGCTCCACCAGGGCCAACCTAAAGCGCGGCATCAAAGCGGCCAAGGCAGAGCACAGAGAGAAGATTGAGGAATGCCTCCTGAGCAACGACTCCAGGCGGATGTGGCAGGGGGTTCAGCAGATGACAAACTTCAGAGCCAACAGGCTCACAGCCGCAGAGGACGACCCCCTGCTGGCGGGAAAGCTGAACACCTTCTACGCCCGGTTCGACGAGGGGCGAACGGAGGTAACCGCAACACAAACACCACTCTCTCCAGCTCTCAGCAGCCTCACCCTCACAGAGCATGAGGTGAGACGCGTACTGAAGGCGGTGGACCCCAGGAAAGCCTCGGGGCCGGATGGCGTCCTGGGACGGGTGCTGAGAGACTGCGCCGACCAGCTGGCCGGGGTTTTCACCAACATCTTTAACCAGTCCCTGTCCCAGGCCACCGTCCCACCCTGCCTGAAAACCTCAACTATCATCCCAGTCCCGAAGAAAAGCACGGTGAGCTGCCTAAACGACTACCGCCCGGTGGCACTCACACCAATCATCATGAAGTGCTTCGAGAAACTAGTCCGGGCCCACATACTCACACGCCTCCCGCCCAACCTGGATCCATACCAGTTCGCCTACAGAGCCCACAGGTCCACAGAGGACGCCATAGCGACGACTCTCCACGCCACTCTATCCCACCTGGAGAGGGGAAACAGCTACGCGAGACTGCTCTTCGTGGACTTCAGCTCCGCCTTCAACACCATCCTTCCAGACAGGCTAGTGACCAAACTACTAGACCTGGGTCTATCACACTCTATATGTGCGTGGATCAAGGACTTCCTGACCGACCGCCCCCAGAGGGTGCGGGTGGGCCCCCACACCTCCACAGCCCTCAGCCTCAGCACTGGGTCCCCCCAGGGCTGCGTGCTAAGCCCCATCCTCTACAACCTCTACACCCACGACTTCACCCCCGTCCACCCCAGCAACTACATCGTAAAGTTTGCAGACGACACCACCGTGGTGGGATGTATCTCGGGGGGGACGAGGCGGCGTACAGGGATGAGGTAGAGCAACTGAGCAAGCTGTGCAAGGTTAACAACCTGCTGCTAAACAAGTCAAAGACCCAGGAATTCATCGTAGACTTCAGGAGGAAAAAGTCCGAGATCCAGCCCCTGCTCATCGACGGAGAGAGCGTGGAGAGAGTCTCAACCCTCCGATTCCTGGGACATCACATGCGGGATGACCTGGCCTGGAAGGACAACACAAAAGGCACCATCAAGAGGGCACAACAGCGGCTATACACCCTGAGATGCCTCAGGAAAGAACACAACAAGCAGGAGATACTGGTGGCCTTCTACCACGGCGCAGTGGAGAGTAGGGATGCACCGAACATTCGGCCACCGAATGTATTCGGCCGAATATCGCAAAATAAAGCACATTCGGTATTCGGCCGAATGTGTGAAAACACCGAATGTTCACCACCGAATAGTGGCCGTGTTTTGATGACGCAATACAATTAAATATAACTCTCAACAGGCGCGCGGCGCGAGGCGACGCGCTTTCAAAACTGGCTGCGTTCGTAAATTCACTCAGGAAATCCGATCAGCACTCGTGGAATGCCTCTCGTCCAATCAAATGACTCGGTTTCTCTATGACGTCGGGCCCAGTGTGCGCTCCAGCGCTCTCAGAGCGACTTTACGAACGCAACCTTACACTCATCTAGCTAGTTAGCTTAGCAGTCGTAGCGGAAGAAGCAGAGTTGTTGCCTTGTTGAAAACATATTCAGACTCCTCAGCTGTTCTACACGAGTTTATGACATGCAGCTGTATCATGCGGTGGTTTCTATGCAAACCAGAGACTATAAAAACAAAAGATATTCATTCTGAAATAACATGAACTATTATCCTTACACTCAGGTGGACTCAATTCAACTTGTTGAATGACTTGTTGAAGACATTTAGCATTTGACCTAATTTTAAGAGTGACAAAGGGTCTGAATACTTATGTACATGAGGTATTTCTGTATTTACATTTTAATACATTTGCAAACATTAAAAAACGTTTTTACTTAGATTATGGGGTACTGTGTGTGGATTGATGGCAAATCTATTCAAAGCGTGAAAAAAGTGAAGGGGTCTAAATACTTTCTGAAGCCTATGTAGAGACAAATCATGAATATCATTAACTTGAACCCTGGAAAGCAGTAGAGATTAAATCCCACGATAATTAGTTATAATAAGTTATATATAAAAGTTCTTTTTTTTCAATCTCAATTTCTTTCTTTGAGAAGCATGAATAAAAAGCAAAATGTATTTAGTTTATGCAATGATAAAATTAAAAACTGCCGATACACATTCGGTATTCGGTATTCGGTATTCGGCCAAGTGTTTCCTTAAATTCGGCTTCGGCCTCGGCCAAGAATTTTCATTTCGGTGCATCCCTAGTGGAGAGCATCCTCACCTACGGCATCTGCAACTGGTTCCACAGCTGCACAACAGCGGAGAGAAACGCGCTACAGAGAGTCGTGAGAACAGCACAGAAGATCACCGGCGCCCCCCTCCCCTCTCTGGAAGAGCTGTACAACACACGCTGTCTCAGGAAGGCCTCCAAGATCTCCAGGGACCCGACCCACCCTGGGCACGTACACTTTATCAGGCTGCCCTCGAATAGGAGGTACAGGACCCCGGCCGCTAAGACAAACAGACTGAAGAACTGCTTCTACCACAGGGCCGTCAAGGCCCTGAACACAGCAAAGGCCTAAGTTCTGGGCCCAGGACAGTCCAGACGGATTGTATGGCAGCTAGTGCTGAGGCACAAACATGTACATTTCAAGCCTGCAAACTGTGACACTTTAAAATAACGTGAAAAAATACTTTTGTGCAATATGACAACCCTAGTTGACTATCTGTGCAGTATAGTACAGTGGATTGTGTACATAGCCTTTATTTATGTAAACCAGCTCCTTACCTTCTTGTGATTTTATGCTTTTTCTAAAATGTGTTTTTTTCCCCCTTTCCTAACACCAGGGGAGCCACCCCTCCTAAATTTCGTTGTTTGGTACCTGTACTGTAGCAATGACAAATAAAGTCCATTCATTCATTCATTCATTCATCTTGTACTTGTCCGAGAGCTCAAGTTACTTGTCCAAATCCAAAGATTTTGAAAAAGCAATAAATATTAATAATAATTTATTATACTCTCACCGGCCACTTCATTAGGTACACCTTTTCAACTGCTTGTAAACGCAAATATATAATCAGCCAATCATGTGGCAGCAACTCAATGCATTTAGGCATGTAGACATGGTCAAGACGATCTGCTGAAGTTCAAACCAAGCATCAGAATGGGAAATAAAGGTGATTTAAGTGACTTTGAACCTCGCATTGGTTGTTGGTGCCAGACGGGCTGTTGTGTGATATTATAGTGTCAATATGGACCAAAATGTCTGAGGAATGTTTCCAGCACCTTGTTGAATCTATACCACGAAGAATTAAGCAGGCATGAAAACAGGTCGGGGTGAAAAAGGTGAGAAGGATATGAGACCCGGATCCTGCTAGGGCAGTCGGAGACTGAGAGCCAAAAAAGATTATTGGGGTACCAGAAAGAGACACATCATACATGCGGGCTCACAAAAGCTCTCCCTCTCACTCTCCCTCACTCTCACACACACTCCAATAGGCTACGAGACCAGTGGCGTCATTTCAGCAAAAGCCACGATATGGCATGGTACCGAATGGGGGGGTAGAGGTGGATTTTTTTCCTCCAAATCAGTTAATTTTAGTGAGTTGTTTCTGTACAAAAACGAAAATATGAATGTATAATTAAGTGCAAATAAAGTATATTTACATGTTCACATGTAAACATACACATATGTTGTATAAGAAACTAGACTGACAACTTCTCATGAAATGCGCAACAGTGCAGCTTTAATATAAGCTAGTACAGTGTTTCCCCAAAATGTGGGGCGTGGGGAGTACTGCAGGGGGGGCGCAAATAAAAAAATTAAAATAATAAAAATAATATATATATATATATATATTTGATGACGCCCTTAGTCTGTGTACTATGGTAGCAGTCGCACTGTTATTCTGTTCTTGTATGAAGGTACGTCCTAATGTGACTACGTTGTCACTACGTTGACTGTCGAGTCTGTTGTCAGTCTGTGAATAAACTTACCGGAGACATGCTGAAGAGAATACCGAGATTGTTCATACGCGATTCATGTGCACCCAAGCTCAACACATATATACCATATATCTGCCATATATCATACTTCCGTTATATATCGAAAAATATGATGATAAATACATATAAAACGGAGGTATGATATATATGGCATATCTCACGCGCCTGTCACGTCTCCAGTACATTAGAACTTCGCATCCTTTGATACATATGGCGGGGATGTAAGGATCTTGTAACTTCGCAAACAATGGCAAAATTGAAATAGTTTACTCTATGTTCAACTGCCGCGGCGAAGTTACAGATCCTTACATCCCGTCATATGTATCAAAGGATGCGAAGTTCTAATGTACTGGAGACGTGACAGGCGCGTGAGACTGCCATATATGTGCCGTTTTATATGTATTTATACATATTTATATCATCAAGGATCTTGACGGGATGTAAGGATCTTGTAACTTCGCAAACAATGGCAGAATTGAAATAGTTTACTCTATGTTCAACTGCCGCGGCGTTGCTTTTAATATACAAATATTGTATGACCCTCAGCCTGCTCACACGGCGCAGCTCCACGGTTCTTTGGTGGGAAGGCATTTTTAACGAACTCCCAGAGAAATCAAAACACGAAAATCTTCTGTCACTACCTTTTCCAGTTGAACATAGAGTAAACTATTTAAATGTTGCCATTGTTTGCGAAGTTACAAGATCCTTATATGTATCAAAGGATGCAAAGTTCTAATGTAGCTACTGGAGACGTGACAGGCGCCTGAGACTGCCATATATCATACCTCAGTTTTATATGTATTCATCATCATATTTTTCGGGCATTTAGCTCATTAAACGGCGAAAATCACTGGCGGACCTGGGTTGCGATTCCATTTAATTTACAGGGAACTATGTGTGAAAGGGGCTAAAAGCTTGCAAAATAGGCTGACAACGCTAACGTTAGTAGTTATCTGTACTGTATCTGTACTGCACTTAGTAATGTTAGTACCAAATGTTAGTACCAAAGTTAGCCATCTATCGTTAGCTAGCAATTTGTATTTTGTTAACGTTACATTCCTATCTCAGTATTTGCGACTTCAGTCCTTGTCTTCTCTCAGCATACAAAAACCTTGGCTGACGTTCTGTCACCAATTTCTTCACCAAGGAGTTTCACACGCACATTACAGTTTCAGCCCTTCACGCCTGCGCATTTGATGGGCCATCAAAATCTTAGCGTTCGAACGTTCAACGTGCGTTCCAGACTAATGGGCCGCTCCGCCCCCCCCCAAAAAAAAAAAAACTCATCGGATCTATATGATTCAGGGAAGTCACCTATTTTGGATTCAAAACGGCTAATTTCGACGAAAGGTGAGCGATTATCATGCCTGATTAAGGCAGTTCTGAAGGCAAAAGAGGGGGTCCAACCCCAAGGTGTGCCTAATGAAGTGGCCAGTGAGTGTGTATGCAAATAACACATTTGACTACTATTGATTTGATAATGATGTATTCTTCATTTTCAAATGTATTCATTAAAAGATATTTTGTAATTATTTAAAATTGTTACAATGGGGTAATCAGTGATTACCCTAACCCTTTTAGATTAAGATTGGCCACAAAAGGGATGAATATTTACAAAACATGTTTGTAACTATAGTCCCTCCCCAATGGAAGCAATCTTATTTGCTAGCTTTTGGATAGTATCCTATATTCAAATTGAGAAATCTACCATTAGTGTCCTTCTGAAGTTCGCATTGCTATGTGCTGGTCTTAAAACTTCAAACCTAAAATATACGATCGCATCGAACTACATGAAAATAAGCGGAATTGAGAAGAAGCGAGTTCACGCGAATGGCACTAGTGACAGGCGACCCACAACGTAGGCTACACTATGGCTGCGTTCGTAAACTCGCTCTGGAATCTGATCAGCACTCATGGAATGCCTTTTGTCCAATCAAATTACTTGGTCTCTTTATGACGTTGAACGCAGTGTGCGCTCTGGCGCTCTGAGCGAATTTACGAACTATGAATGAACTACTCTATAACATTGACGATAACGAACTACGAGAGACTGAAATAGCCTCAGCGAGAATGAGGCGCGGCATCGCTTTGCTTGTAATATATTTTTTTACTATTCAGATCGGAAGGAGGAATTAATGTTTTGCAGATATTAATACATATTGATTTCTTTTTTAGTTTTGACTTGTCCATCGGACAACTGCAGGAGGAAGTCCAATTGTCCGAACATAAAATGTACTTGTCCCGGACAAGCGGACAAGCCTTAATGTCGAGCCCTGCAGATGAACCACTGATGAACCAGATGAGACACTGACCTCATGTCTTTTAGCTTGCTTTTATAGTTGTTTTTATTTTCTTAATATTGTTGTCTTTATTTGCACTTGACACCACGGACCTCATTGTCTCTTAGCTTGTTTTATAGCATTTTCGCTTTTGAATTTGTCTACTGTGTAATATTTGTGATATAACATATGTTTGTGAATATGTGAATATGTTTTTCTGTTTTTGCACCTTCAGAAGAACCACTACAATGTCATTGTATAGGCAACTGTACTATACTCTATTCTATTCTATATTCTATACGCATTGTTTGTTATTTTTCTGGTTTTGATCGCTTATGGATTATTTTTGTATGTCGCCAAGTTTGATTGTTCTATTCAATAAATGCTCTAAAACGTACTTTTCATCTCAGCGGATTGTTTGGCGCATCATACAATTACCAGCCAGACCCTGGTTGCGTCTCTCAGCGACTTTTTACTTTTGGCTCTATCTATCTATCTCGCTACAGGTGTCATATAACCCTAACCCATATCCTGTCATATAAAAGTACTTTATTGAATCTCCAGGTAATGTAGGCTATTTCTGACATCCATCACTTTTGCTGTCGTTAAGATACTTTATTTTTCTGTTTTGGTAGTCTGTCCAATGTGACACTTGCCCTCCTCCACCGGCCCTAGTTTTGGATCTAGCTTGCTGTTCATTATTTTCATGATAAATCGTAGCTAGCTAGCTACCGTATAACATCTTCATATACACCATACAGGCTACTGATTAACAGTAGGCAAATGCCAATTGAACAGATTTATTCATTATCCTATCTTAAGAAAACTAATGTAACACTCTCATCTGGGGACTTACACGGCAAATCAAATCAAAGATCGACAAATCCCTGATGACAGGGAGATGACGTATGACTGCTCTGATGAATCAACCCCTATTTCATTAATTTTCTCTATATAACGACGTCGATCATTGATCGGCAACGACACTATATAATAGTTTGCCTAACTGGCCATCGGATTTGGGCTCCTAATATCTAAAAAGCACTACGGTTTTCTTATTTTATCGGATTAAAGTAGCAAAGACCAGAAATTTCCATTGACCGCCAGTCAAACGTCTCCCCTTCTATCACCCAAAAAGGGGCGTGGACATGACGGGAGAGCAAAGTACCCGGATGCGTTTGAATTGCATAGAGAGTTTGAATTTTGGCAGCTGTAAAGCGGATGTGTTTCCTAGAACATGTAAATGCAATTGCGTATCACCGAATTGCATAGAGTTTGAATTTTGTCAGCTGTAAAGCGGATGTGTTTCCTAGAACATGTAAATGCAATTGCGTATCACCGAATTGCATAGAGAGTTTGAATTTTGTCAGCTGTAAAGCGGATGTGTTTCCTAGAACATGTAAATGCAATTGCATATCACATTATTGCATTACAATTTGAATATTGACTCAAATAACGCAGGCAAAAGTGGCAAATGAATATGCTATTTTGGGATTGCAAAGTCATTTGCACATTAGAATGAACTTTTGAATTTTGTCAGCTACAAAGCAGCGCATGACTTTGGAAATTAAATGTCAAATGGCTTTGCATTATAATTTTAATATTGACAGCGAATGTGCACATCGGGTACATGAAAATGAAAATGCAAATCATTAGAATTGCATTTGAGTTTGAATATTGTCTGAAAGAATGCATGCAAAAGTGGAACATGCAATTGCAATCTCATATTGCATTAGCATTTGAATTAGGTCAGCTATATGCTTCCATAGTGAATAGGGCTGCAACTTGGCAATTCCGAAGTCTTGCAAGTCACTAAAACATATTTTTTCTGCATATTACGAAAAACCCACTCAATATAACAAACAACAGTTCTAGGATCACTAAATACCTTAAATTTGGTAGCAAGCTTTGCTAGTTTAAGAGTGGGCTTGGGGGCGGGGTGTGTATAGTACCGGTAGTTGCTCTTTGGACCCAAGAAACTGTGATGAAAGGGCGGGATAAACCAAAATGTCACAACAAGATGACGACTACTTCAATGTCTATAATGTACTCACCTCCATGACGAAGACCTTGTCGTTGATGCCTCCCGTCTCGGCGGTGAGCTCGTACTTCAGGCTGCGTCTCTTCTCGTTCAGCTCCATCACAGGGTTCTTACCGTGCTTGGTGAGAATGGGACCCTGGCCGTTCTTCTGACAGGAAGACACACGCAACCGTCAAGTCCAATGACCACCAACACCGGCCAAAAACACTCTCATGAACAGAATTTTTTAAATGTATGAATGGAAAAATTACTTGGACTGGAGGATGCAAAAGGAGATTTGATATGATAGTGATTATTATGATATTATATAGGATAGAGAGCGATTATTTTGATATATAATAGTGTTTATTATGATATGATAGAGAATGATTATTAGATGATATGATAGTGTTTATTGTGATGTATGATATAGGATAGAGAGTGTTTATTATGATGTGTGATATAGGATAGAGTGTTTATTATGATGTGTGATATAGGATAGAGTGTTTATTATGATGTGTGATATAGGATAGTGTTTATTATGATGTATGATATAGGATAGAGAGTGTTTATTATGATGTGTGATATAGGATAGTGTTTATTATGATGTGTGATATAGGATAGTGTTTATTATGATGTGTGATATAGGATAGAGTGTTTATTATGATGTGTGATATAGGATAGAGTGTTTATTATGATGTGTGATATAGGATAGAGAGTGTTTATTATGATGTGTGATATAGGATAGAGAGTGTTTATTATGATGTGTGATATAGGATAGAGAGTGATTACATCGTCTCCAGCCCCTTCGCTTGCTGAGGCTGAGGGCGTGGCTGTTGAAGCGGTGGCCGCGTCGCCAGCGGCAGGGTTCTCCACCTTCACATCGGGCCCCGTGGGCAGACCCAGCGCCTGGAGGACCTGTGATTGACAGGCAGAGAAACAACATGGAGGACGAGACAGAAGAAGACGGGTGAGTGACCAGCTCCGTAAGGACAAAAGGCATTCATTGCAAAACCATTTTTGATGTTAAATTCTTAAAGAATTTATTAAAGTTATTACTCCAATTGGACTGAATAAACAAGAGAGGAGAAACCACTATGGGCCGGTTTCACAGACAAGGCCTTAAGCCTAGTCCTGGACCAAATAACTTTCAACGTAAAATCTCCATTGAAGATGCTTTTTAGTCTAGAATTAGGCTTAAGCCTTGTCTGTGAAACTGGCCCTATGACGTCTATATGATAAAGGGCCAAATAACAGGCATCAAGTCTATTGCAGTCAAGCCATCCTATCCAGCCAGTCTAGATGTGCTTATGACTATACTCTCTATCCTATCTCAAGCGAGCGCCGTCACCTTGACGGCCAGGTGGAGCTTGGCGGTGCGTTTGGAGGGACCGGAGGCCTCGTGGGTCGTGCCGTCAACATCGACGGCCATGCTGAAGACGGGCGCGTGCACTGGACCGGTCTGGCCCGTCAGCTTGTACTGTAGACCCCATTTGTACTGGTTCAGCCGCATCAGCGCATTCATGGGCGTGGCAGGCTCAGTCTTCTCCTCTGACACTGGTCGGACATCGATGAGAAAGACAAAGGGAGAGGGGACAGAGTTTGATCAGCACCACAGCGATTAAAGCAAAACAAATTCTCCTGACGGAAAAAAAATTTCAGGCCAAATCGGGGCCGGTGGCTTTCCGTGCGCAAAGCGCGCGTGCGATTTTCCGTTCTACGTTCTAATGCTTTGACTTTTCTTTCGAAAAATGTGAACACATTTCCGCGTTGTAGAAAATCAATGACACATCGCTAGTCAACTAACACGGCTTGTTTTGTGAGCCTGCTAACAATGTAAAGTAGTGTTCTAGTTAACTAGGTAGCAGTCCAATCCATTTTGGCTTGACTAGCGAGTTTGTGTTGTGATTCTCAACAACGTTGAAACGTAGTTTCACCCTTTTCCATAGTTTTGAATAATAAATGTGTGGACTGACGATGTAGCGCAGCCTAACTTATTCTAATAATTATTTAACATACTTTTATTCTGATAATTATTCCCCCCTCCTCCCAGACTTACATGGTCACATTATTATTGGATTGGTTGTTTGCGTGCCGGGTGAAGTTAGCTAAACATTTAACCTGCTAGCTAGCAAGAGAAACATCATGTCACTCTCCAAAGGTCTAAAGAGGAAAGTTGACGGTGGAAACAGGGCATTTAAAGAGGAATGGACAGCGAACTATACGTTCATCCTACCTGGTTTCATCAATGCAAAGCCGTTGTGAGAGACTCACATTTTACGTGCTCACAATGAATGTTCCCTTCCACCTACGTATACATGCGAGTCGTCCTTTTCGTCAATGAATGCGATAAAGACGCGCTAGAGGAATCGATTGGTGCATAAAAACCTTGAGAAAAGCCGGATTAAAGTGACGTCCATAATAATAATAAATAATAATAATACATTAGACTTATAGCGCTTTTCTAGACACTCAAAGACGTCCATATCACCAGATAGCCAACAAATAGTGACCGATGGGAGATGCCAGTTTTCTCATTAAGTGAGATTTAATAGCCTAATATTATTTTTGCTATTTTTAATGAATGGCTCATTGTAATCATTCTCCATAGTAATGTAGCGTGTTTGCTCTGTCGTTTCAGGAGCATAGGCTAAGCGGATTGAGCTTTTTTTTTGCGCCGATTTTGTTGTCAATGTTTTTCATCAAATTAAACTGGATTTGCTTTGTTACTGTTCACATGTGTGGTGCAGTCACATTCACATAGCCTATAAGTAAACATTAAGTTTGAATGATTTACTGAGCTGGCGTTACTTTTTTCAAACCACATTTGAAACCGCATGTCGGCTATTTCAGCACCACGCATTGTCCACCTACTTATCACTATGAGGGGTTCAGCGTCAGTGCACCCTGCTCTGTTACTGTCGCATAGTTGTAGCCAATAAAGGCCTATATGTAGGCTATATAGGCTATTATATATCATTTATATACCTAATACCAACATCAAAATAGATTGTATGCCTCTACAAATCATATTACACCAGGTAAAATCCGTCACAACTTGGAATAAATCCGTCGCAACTTGGAATAAATTTACGGAAATCCGTCGTAGCGACGGAGAACTTTAATCCCTGTACACTTCTCGACAGCTACGGGCGTCACAATAACAAAGGGAAGAGGCCATGTAACTGTTGCGTACGTTTTCTCTGGAACTTCTGATTCTGATACTTCTGGAACTTGAGAAACTTCCTCTGCTTGCTGTTGAGGTGGCTGTCGTCTCCTTCCTCCTCCACCTCGTTGTGGGGCCTCTTCTGTGGCAGGCCGTAGCCTGAGCCGGGTGGGACCTGGGCTGGAGGGGGGGGGAGGACAAGGACACGAGAGGTTTGGGAAAGGGTCCGGGATACTTTCACACAGGTCCAAAACCTTCACGGAAACTGGAGTTGCATGAAGGAGGAGCACAGAAGTGCAAACAGCACTACCTTTGAAGTCTCTAGGGTTGGGGGGTCCAATAGGCTTCCGGTGCACTCTGGGTGGCAGGGCGTCCATGCCCAGGACTTTGTAGAGCTGACCCAATGCAGACAGCCTCAAAGCATGCTGGGAGGAGAGAGCACAGACAATGAGTTCCGGTTACAACTGTTAAGCACACTCTATCTATCTAAAAAACGATTGGACACGTGTCTTTTGCCAAATGGAAGGCGATAGCCTTGGTTATTTCAATATATCTTTGAGAATCTTCTCACAGGCCAGCAGTGAAACCTTCTCACAGGCCAGCAGTGAAACCTTCTCACAGGCCAGCAGTGAAACCTTTACCTGGGCACTCTGTGTGATGTCCTCACGTTGCTGACCGTCAAGATGGCCGACTGCATCGACCTTTTCCTTTTCACATGGGTCCTTGACCCCTGGACCATCTTGTTCAAACAGACAATCTTAGTTAGTTTGACGTAGCGGAGACACATTAGTGTGAACAAATGTCAGGGCCGTGTCGGAGCAAATATGCAGTAGGGCTTCCGGTGTTTAGCAGTCAGGTGGGTCTCTGAGCTTACCGGCCATGAGGATTCCAGAAGCCACACACTCTAGAACTCGGCGGAAGGCCTCCCCAGCTCCCATTGGTCGATCGGATGTTACTATGGCCTTCTCACACAGCAACTCTAGTGGCTTGACAAAGAGAAGGGTAGAGATCATTCAGTAGGTGAGAAAGCTGCACCAGGACTTTTGGACAAAGGAAATAGCAGAAGAGCTTTTACTATAGGAAGGACTTGGGGGTAAGAACATAGGATCCTAACTCACCCATCCTCTGAGAGGAGCCCAGGTGGGAACACGGTTACACAGGTCTCGAAGGATACGGATGACAATGATGGCGGACTTCAAGTCGTTGACCTTAGCCTTGGGGGACACAAGCCATGACGCGCTCAGTCAGGACTCAATGACAATAACAACCATCGCAACAAGAACAAGCTACGTTACTTCTCTAAGTCAGAGAGGGAAATCCCAGAGGTAGGCAGTATTTTCAGCACTGAGCTTGTATTAGAACTGACTGATTCAAATACAAGATGGAGGGATCTTGGAGCTAGTTGAAAGTGTGCTGTTCTTGTACATGAGGAAATTTATATAAATTGGGTACAATATTCCTGGACAGCACGATATAAATCGAAAATACACGTTTGACTTTTGATTCGACTTGAGTCGTCAGAGATATTGCACCCAAAGAGAGCATTGGATTGTTGCAGTATCGCTGCCAACATACAAATGATTTGTCTTAACCCAAGGAATAAACAATTACAGCATGGGATAACAAGACAAAAATAAGCGTTGGCGGTATACTGTACAGGCACCCTTCGAAACATGGAGATAATAATGGAGCAGTTATTACAGTATTGGCAATTATCAGCAATAGCTGTGAGACAAGAAGACAGAATAATGTTTGCAACTGGCACACTTTAAATACATGGAGAAAAGGAAGGCAATCGAGAGACAGAAGAACTCACAACTTATTATGGACAAGTAAAGACAGGGATGCAAACCTGGAACCACTTGGCGTGGCGGAGGGACGCCAAGGCGGTAAGGCATTTCTGCCTGTCCAGAACGTCCGGCGGATCGTCGACGGTTAGCGTTTCTATTGGCGGGTTGGTGGGGTAAGAAGACAAGGTACAGTTTGACCAAGGGGGGTTCTGTCTCGCAGCTCAGGGAGAGGCAGCATTTCCCAAAGCGCCAGCAGCAGAAGGAGGGAGGTCCCCCCCACCACCCCCACCCCCCACCCCCACTGTATCTTATTAAGAGAGAATGGTAGCTCCCTTTCTTGTCCCCAGCTGAGCTAGCACTGAGCCCTATCTTATACGTAACCGGAGAAGATTATAGAGTAGAGTATACCACAGCTATCACCTTAGTGGGGGGGTGGGGGGGGGGTTGTTATAGGTATAATAACACCCTTCTTAAGCCTACATCTAATATAAGTGTTACGATTCTAGATGTCTTTGTATGTGACTACGTGAGGGGACACAAAACCACTTCCTTCTGCCCTTCGGCCTGGGTGTGCTGCTTCACCCCTTTTCCGAGACAGAGAGCGTCCAGTTGGTCAAAGGTCCAGCGTCCCTAAAAACTTGACACACTAGAAGGCTTAGTGAAGAGAATCAGATTTGGAACCACAGGCAGTAGTAGTCAAATAGATGCATTAAAAAAGGTATTCAGGGTCAATCTCTATACTGCAGCAAAACTGATGGCTGGTTCCTAGACCCGAATCTGGCTGGCTTCAATCCAAGCACAGGGCTTAGGCCAGGCCTCTTGAGGACCTGGTTAAACTTCATTTGGCTCCCTTTCTGACCTTTCACCTCTACCGTCTGCTCTCCTCCCTTTCACACACACATTCACACAAAAACAATCAGACAACACAAACAGAATTTGTACTCTTTGATTGTGACTGGTTGAATTCTCATTTGCCCAGGCAGAGTCAAAGATTCCAACCTGTGACCCATGCCGATCAGTTTTGCTACAACTAGAGCCCAACGTACAATTTCTGCATTAAGGGTAAAGAAACACATGCAATTAAATCTGTATGCGCGCATTGGCTGCCATTCTCATTAAGCCTTCCCTTTTTTAAACTTGAATACAATTAACTGGAATGAAGAGAAAGTCGTTCATTACTGTGTTATGGGTAATCAAAAACATTACACAATGCATTAACGATTGCAGAGGCGAATTATTATTGCCGTATTGTTACCATTGTTAACACCACAACGTCAGAATTGCAAACTCAATGAAGAGCCAATAGCTATTGCCTGTTCACTGGCAGCTGCTGTACAGTTCCACTGATCTTCATACCTGATGGATTGACTGCCCTTGTCACTAGCTGACGCCATCAGACAGTTTAGATGGCATAGGGATCAGGGGAGCTGCACAGCACGGCAGCTTTGAGTGGATGCCCAGATCAGCTGTTGATCAGCTGCTGAAGTGGCCTGTTGAGAGGTTGGTGGGGGTAGGGGGTGTCTAGTCCTAGGTGGAGGCCGGCCCCAGAAGAGAGTGCATACCTCCAGAAGCCAGCTGCTCAGCCTCCAGCCTGACCATGGGGGAAGTCAGGTGAATGGTCAGGGTCAGGAGGGGCTCCTTGGTGCTCTTGACCACGATGGAGGCTTCCTCGGGGCTCTGGATGATCTCATATTTGTCCTCTGTGACAACCTTAAAGGGAGGTTAAATAACGTTTTATTCAATACAAATATTTTTTTATCACTGAGGCTTATTCAACCTTATTGCCTCCCCGATGTGCTGCCACCTTGTAGTGGGGGGGGGGCTTAGGGGGACCCTCACCCGAGGGCTCTATCGTCCTTGGGTGGGGCAAACCTGACTAAGAGCAGCACATGGCCCTCCAGAAGTGGGGGTTGCGCGTGGGGCCAACCACTCCACAGCACAACAAGTTAAACTGGTTACGGAAACATTAACGACAAAACGAAAACATCACGGCTTGGGGAAAGAGGGGCTTCCACAGAGGAGGTATATGACGCCGGACAGCCAAAGCCGAAGGGACGCTGTAAGGCCGACCCCCCTGCTAACCCCCAGGACCATCACCAAGATCGCTACATGGAACATCAGGACCATGTTCGAGACCGGGAGGACAGTCCAGGTAGCACAGGAGATGAGGACCTATGGCATCCCTCTCCTGGGACTGAGTGAGACGAGGTGGCTGCAAGCGGGGCAGAAAAAGCTAACATCAGGGGAGATGGTGCTCTACTCAGGACACGCAGAAGAGGGAGCACACCACACAGAAGGAGTGGCCCTCATGCTGGCTCCAGAAGCTCAGCGCTCTCTAATCGGCTGGGAACCAGTGAGCCCAAGAATAATCACTGCTCAGTTTGCCACCCAGAGAGAGAACATCAAGCTAAATGTCATCCAGTGCTATGCTCCAACCAATGAAGGCACAGAGGAAAACAAAGACAACTTCTATGACCAGTTACAGGGTGTCTTGGACAGACAGAGAGGGGGCGATGTCACTGTTCTCATGGGAGACATCAACGCCAAGATCGAAGCTGACAACACTGGGTATGAAGATATCATGGGAGCACATGGGCTGGGCCAGATGAACGAAAATGGAGAAAGGTTCGCAGACCTCTGTTCCATAAACCAGCTGGTCATAGGAGGCAGCAGATTCCCACACAAACGAATCCACAAGGCCACATGGATTTCCCCTGACAAGGTAACAGAAAACCAAATAGACCACATATGTATCAGTCGAAGGTTCAGAGGGTCATGCCAAGATGTGCGAGTGAAGAGGGGAGCAGATGTATCATCAGACCACCACCTCCTTCTGATGACTGCAAAACTCCGTCTGAAAAGACACCACAACACCAGCAACACAACAGCAAGGTATGACCTGGAACTTCTTAGGAACAGGGAAGTTGAGAAAAGTTTCCAGATAAGCCTCAAGAACAGATTCCAGATACTGCAGGACGAAGGAATGGAGGGAAAGGGAGATGTGGAGACCCGGTGGCAGCAGTCAAAGAAGATCTGGCTGGACACATGCGAGGAGGTCCTTGGGAGGAGGAAGACAAAACACCAGGACTGGGTCTCGGCCGAAACACTGCTGAAGCTAAAGGAGAGGAAAGGGAAGAAGGAAAGGATAAACATAGGTAAGACAAGAGCAGCGAAGGGAAAGGCACAGGAAGCTTACAGCAAGACAAATAAGGAGGTGAAGAGGGGTTTCAGGAAGGACAGAAAGGCCCACATGGACAGTTTGGCCTCACAGGCCGAAACGGCAGCAGCACAGGGGAATATGAGGGACCTATACAGTATCACCAGACAGCTAGCAGGGAAGTTCCACCAGTCTGGTAAGCCAGTGAAGGACAAGCAGGGCAAACCAATTTCCAGCATTCAGGATCAGCGGGGAAGATGGGCAGAGCATTTCAAAGAAGTTCTTAATCAACCAAACCCAGTAGTAAGGCCAGACATACCACCAGCAGATACACCTCTACCAATAAATTGTGAGAAACCCAGCAGGGCAGAGATCAGACAGGCTATCAGGGCTCTGAAGTCAGGAAAGGCTGCAGGGCCGGATGGAATACCAGCAGAAGCAATCAAGGCCGACATCGCAACCACCACGGAGATGCTCCACAGCCTCTTCGCAACAATCTGGGAGGAGGAGAGGGTGCCGGAAAACTGGAAGGAAGGAGTTATTATAAAAATTCCAAAGAAAGGAGACCTAACCTGCTGCAACAACTACAGGGGAATCATGCTTCTTTCAGTACCAGGCAAAGTCCTGAACAGAGTGTTACTGGAGAGAATGAGAACTGCAGTTGATCCCCTACTTCGAGACCAGCAGGCAGGTTTTCGGAGTAACAGATCCTATGCCGACCAGATTGCCACACTACGCATCATAGTGGAACAATCTATAGAGTGGAACTCCTCCCTATTCATACATTTCGTAGATTACGAAAAGGCCTTTGATAGCGTGGACAGAGAGACACTGTGGAAACTAATGAGGCACTACGGAGTCCCTGAGAAGATCATCTCCCTGGTCCAGAACACCTACCAGGGAATGACTTGCAGGGTCTTACATGCAGGCCAGACGTCAGACAGTTTCGAGGTCAAGACCGGAGTGCGACAGGGATGTCTACTGTCACCCTTCTTGTTCCTCCTGGTCATAGACTGGATAATGAAGACCATCACAGCGGGCAAGAAGGAAGGCATACAGTGGACCCTCTGGTCACAGCTTGATGACCTTGATTTTGCTGACGACCTGGCACTCCTGTCACACAGCTATAACCACATGCAGGACAAGACCACCCAGCTTTCAATCACATCCCTTGCAGCAGGCCTCAGGATGAACAAGGAAAAGACCAAACTGATGAGGATTAACACCCCGAACACCACCCCCATCATCATAGACGACAGACCCATCAGAGAAGTCGACTCCTTCACCTACCTTGGCAGCATCATTGACAAGCAGGGTGGCACAGACAGTGATGTCACTGCTAGGGTAGGCAAAGCCAGAGCAGCCTTTATCATCCTGAAGAACATCTGGGCCTCAAGGGAAATAGTTACTCCAACGAAGGTGCGCATCTTTAACTCTAATGTCAAAAGTGTCCTTCTCTATGGCTCAGAAACATGGAGAATGACAAAGAAAACATTGCAGAAAATCCAGACTTTCATCAACATCTGTCTGAGGCGCATCTTCAAAATCAGGTGGCCAGATAAAATCAGTAATAAGGAACTGTGGCAGAGAGGGAGCCAGGAGCCAGTAGAGAGCCAGATCAGGAGACGGAAGTGGGGATGGATTGGTCACACCCTGCGCAAACCAGCAGCTACCATCACACGACAGGCCCTGACATGGAACCCACAGGGAAAGCGGAAAAGAGGAAGGCCCAGAAACAGCTGGAGGCGGGACTCTGAGGCGGAGTTGAAGAGGCAGGGTACCAGCTGGGGAGAGGTGGAAAAGAAAGCCCAGAGCCGTGATGGATGGAGAAGAGTCGTTGATGGCCTTTGCTCTGCAAGAGATTCAACGGCATAAGTCAAGTAAGTCACGTTATTCAACCCCCAAAACATAAGAGGGTCTTTGACTGTTTATCACACAATTCAGGTTAACTCACGTTAAGAAAAAAAAAAGGAAAAAAAGAAAATAAGAAGTAAAGACAGACTACATAATTTACTTCATAGAGGGAGATATGGGTCCGCTACCTCTATCTGCGTAGTGAGGCTTTCAGCCACTTGTTTGAGCAGCGTGGCGGTGGGCTTCTCAGTGCACAGCAGCACCAGCTCCAGGTCCATGTCTCCCTTCAGCAGGAGCCCCTTGGCCACCAGGCCCAGCCTCATCACCCCACGCAGCACACGCTGAGAGACCTGGGCACCACTGGGGAGGGAATGGAGGAGGAGGAGGGGGGGGGGGGGGTGGAGAATGGAGGGAGGAAGGTAGGGAAGAAAACAGTCAAACACTATGCACTATACAGTACACAACTCTCAGTGAAACACTAAGCTAGATGAGGCAAAGTGATACCGGTGTAAAACTAGTAGGCTAATATAAGAACATGTCAAGTTGCCATCTTGAGGATATATCGATAGACAGTCTTT
Organism: Nansenia antarctica; assembly: GCF_963989245.1. NCBI lineage: Eukaryota > Metazoa > Chordata > Actinopteri > Argentiniformes > Microstomatidae > Nansenia > Nansenia antarctica. The sequence continues at coordinate 22,787,104 of NC_137675.1, read as the reverse complement.
TCTCACTGTCCATCTGTACAGCCATTGTAACGACGTACTAAATGGCAGCGAGTATATACTTACTTGAAGTACTTCACCAGGGCCTTGAAATGTCTGTCTGTCTGTGTCTCTCTCTCTGTCTCTCTCTGTCTCACCTCTCGTCCTGCATAGCTGCTGCTGCTGCTCCAGCGCCCGTCTGCTCATCCAAGAGGTCGGAGACGACCTTGAGGGCACACTCGACGTGGGAGATGACCGTCTGCACGGCCTCCAGCTCCTCAGGGGACGGGTACACCGCCGAGTGCTTGGCCATCATGTGACGGTCGTCGCTGACAAAGATGCGCATGGGGCGCTGGCGGACTGGAGGGGCCTTAAAGAGGTAAGGGAGACGGTGACGGTTGGTGTGATACTGTAGGAACGTAGGGCTAAGAAGCACATGGAACAAGGTTCAGACCGCAAGCTCATCAAACGTTTTAGCCGAAGCCCTCAGTTTGTAATGCTGCTGAATTGCAGTTTTTCAATATTACAGAGCAAAACAAGTGTTAACACTAGAACAGCCATGAGTGAAACAAAATGTTATATCTTTGCACTCTATCAAATTTCAGGACCCTCCTTTCATGACTTTTCCTAGATATGTGCGTTCTACCACCCAGCATCCTTACATTTTCAAGGGATATCTTATCAGGATAAGCTAATACAAAGCTATTTTGCAGTTTCTCTGTGTAGGAAGCAGGCTAATTTACAAGCGGCCAACTAGCGGCTCTTTTAGTCGGTAAAAAGGGCACGGCTGTTCTAGTGCTAAGAGCTCTCCATTAGAATGAAGGATCTTGTAGGGCTAAGAAGAAGCACATAGAACAAGGTTCAGACCGCAAGCTCATCAAACGTTTAGCCTAAGCCCTCAGTTGTTGCTGAATTGCAGTTTTCAATATTAAGGAGCAAAGCAAGCAAGTGTTAAGAGCTCTCCATTAAAATGAAGGATCTGGAAAAACCAGTATGACTAGGAAATACAAATAGACTGTGGGAAAAACAAAGATAGGAAAAATGTGCAAACTGCTCCTCCATGATGACAGGCCTCTTACTAAAAGAGGAAATACAGAGGAAATAGACTTTATTCCATTAATGATGAAGTTGTTGGGAATAGGAAGTTCCACTCATGAAAAATTAAAAAAATATGTAGAATGCTAGTGGTGAATGTTGTGTTAGAAGAACGTACAACAACAAATTAATAAAAAAACAAACCTCTGTTTGGAGGCGTTTGTCCTGTTCGATCTCCTGTATGGCATTTATATAGTCGTGGTACTGACATAGCTCCTCCTCGTAGCAAAGACAGTCATACCAGTAACGTAGTTCTTCATATCTGGAGGGAGACACAGAGTAGTTACAAATCAATTACTAGGCTAGCTAACTTCAGTTGACTCCACATCTGCTAACTGATAGGTTAACCGAGGACATTGTCAATTGTTCCAAGAGTCATGTGTATGATTGTAGAACTATGTAGTGAATAATTCTAGTCAGTGAGTCAATGTTTGACTCTGTGGATGGAACATTTCAACTGTCATTCTTAGCTTAGGGTTGGAATCATGGGTGGAGGGCACTGCTCTTTTTTTGCATTCCGATGAATTTGAATAATGTCTCTCTGTTGCCTGTGACGGTTACCTGTCAAAGTCGGGCGGCAGAAGGCGATGGCCTCGCTGTATCAGGCCGTCCCAGTAGAGGAGCTCTTCGTAGGCTTGGCGCTCATCCCAAACTGTTCCTGGATCTGCCTCTGACATTGCGAAGGCACTTCTTCTTTTAATACCACCTGTAGGGGAAGGACAGGTGTCCAACAACACCTGTAGGGGAAACATTCCAGTTCGGGTTCGGGTTTAGCCCAATGGAGCACACAATAGGCTAGGTGCACGATCTCACTACTTCCTGAAAGGCAACTGGTATGAACATATCCTGTCTCACTCTATTGGTTTAATTGATTAATCAGCTGTGCGGTAAACCGTTGGAACACACAGTGCACAGCTGATTAATCAATTAAACCAATAGAGTGAGACAGGATATGTTCATACCAGTTGCCTTTCAGGAAGTAGTGAGATCGTGCACCTAGCCTATCACAGTGGATGAACAGCAAAAAAAACACACGCACGCCACGCACCCCCTACGCCACTTCACTGTTGTCGCTACAACAACTTGAGTCAGTTCTACAGTTAACTGTCAGTCACAGCAGCTATTTCCCTAGGGTTGACAGACGCTACGAGCGTAGTGAAAGAGGCAAAGAGATTGTCAAAAGAGTGAGCGGCATTGTGTTGTTGTTGCTGTGGCCACCACATTCACGTTAGCTTCCCCAGACTAGCATACTGCTTGCGACCCAAAGCCAAAGAGCTGGGATCGAGTAGCAACAATGTAGCAGCAATGTAGCAGCAATGTAGTAACAATGTAGCTGGGATCGAGTAGCAACAATGATAGCTACAGTACATGAGTGTGGAGTAGAAACAGCCGCATGTTTGGTCTAGACTCTATTGCATGAAGCTAACCAAATTGTTTTGAATCTGGAGACGCCATCTTATCATATCCTTGATGATGCGTAAAGCTAAGCTACTACTAAACATTGGGCCAAGTTATTTGGTGGACGCTCGATTCGACCAATAGTTGCAATTGCAACAACTTCGCATCTCTGTACAATATAGTGTTTACTAACTGACGAGACTACAAGGCGACGATGGTAGCTAACATCACAAGACACTTTGACGTTTAAAAACACTCACACGTGAGGGTAAACACAGCGGTAATGTCGCGCCCTCTGCTGCAGCAGATCCAACCGAGCGGTGTCGCTTCTCAATGACGTAGTGTAGAAGCTTGCGCTTTAATAAAAGGTGGCTTTAACTTTCTCTGCTGGTTGAGAAACACACTCTTTTAACATTCGTGATGGTGAGAAATAAAGACGCGTTATATGTTTAACCCCGACTCTTAAGTACAAATCTGTAAAAAGCTGTTGTTGAACTGTTCTTTTAATAAACAAATACTCAATGAGGATCAACATCAGAACCTGTCCCTCTTTCTACAATGCGTTGCTGCCACCTGCTGTGCGTGTGTGGTACTAAATGTCATGAGACATTTAGGCTAGGAAAAAATAGGCTCCATTTAGACAATTTTATAGGGAAAAAACTACAACGTTCAGCCTGTGTTCCTTGCTTCTGTCCTATGGGAGCCATATCTCATTAGAATCTGGATGAGCCTAGTCTCACTAAATCAGACATATTATATTCATCGGATGGGCGTTGGAACCCAACTGTAGAACAGAGAAGTTTTATGAGACGTTAAATCACCATGCTTAGGCTTTATTGTTATATGGGAATTCATATTTTGCCGCAGTTGCTGCGGAAAAAAGGAATGTCTCCCACGAGCATATTTTGTCTGCAGTTGCTCAGATGAGAAATTAGCTGGAGCATAATAAGCATAGCTGATCATTATGGTTACTGTTGCGCACATTTCATTGTGTGATTTCTTTATAAGGGGGAAGATGTTGTTGCATGTAGAAAATCAAACTTTGAAAATACTTTTTTCTTTAATAACTTTATTTACATTTCATAACTTCTTTAGATGTCCCCAGACAATTGAGGAAATAATAATACAATCAATAAATACGTATAAATGTACAATATTTGACATGAAGTAGCTTTTCTATACATAACAAAAACACTCAGGAAAAAGCATAGTTTTTCCCCTTTAAGCAAATTGCTTACATAACACAGCTCAGGCTGATAATACAGGTTTAACAATGACAATTAGCATCATTGATTGTCTGAACTCCAGACTACTGGAACAATAACATAAAATTCCACAATGAGATACAATCAGATGAATGTAGCCTATTATATCCAATGATTTACAATCTACACATTAAGATTATGTACTGTTGGCTCTAAACTGCTGATTCACTATTAGACCTCTGAATCCCTCAGAAATAGATGGCTCAATTTTGCACTCATTCCAAAACCCCCACTGACTCACTAAGACAGTTCGACCACAGTTCGCACAGTGCTTCTCAACCTTGGTCTCAAGGAATAACGCTTGCCACCCATAAGTCTAAGTACTCTCAGTCCCATTTTTCAGGAATAGTTTCTATTTGACGTAACCTGCTGTCCCCAAAGGAGCAGGACCATTATGTGCCCAGTTCCTGGCATAAAACAAGGTTGAGAAGCACTGCTATGGATGATGAATAGTTAGTCATCGTCTTACCGAACTGTACAATTCTTCATTACATTCAGTTCTGCCTTTCATATCAGCATAACGCGGGCAACTGCTAATCGAGAGGGCATTACGTGAAACCAGGAATGTCCTCCTTGACTCTCAGCGACCACGAGATGTAGGCTACCAATGATGACCAACACTGTGAATGTGCACCATGCATTATGAGATGTCCTCCTCCAATCGTCTCGAAACCGTCTGTGTGTCTTGAGAGGTTGTTTTAGAGACTTGCTAGCGAGTCTCCTACCCAGTCAAGTTGCTGGTTTAGAAACACAGAAACTCAATGATGTTCTGTGTGGAGGAGCCGGAAAAAAAATAAAAGAATCAACCTTGGTCCTAAAGAGCCCCACAGTCTGGAGGCCCATGTTCCACAGGCCGAAAGCTTTTGATATGTACCCCATATGCGTACAATATTTAACCATGCAGTTATTTGCGTATATGCAGTTATTCCCCACATTTCCCTACAGTTCACACATTGCGGATGGCTACAAAACCTGCTACTGAACACCCTCTCCAGACAATGAGAGGCTTGAGTGGCTTGGATCTATAGCTTTGAAACCTTATCTTCCACCCTGGCCACCCCTTCAGTGTTCTCACCGTCCACTGACCACACACCGTAGAGGCAGTCGTTCCATATTAATAGTCTATGGTCGGCAAACTCTCTCAGGTTCAGATCCTGTTGACTGCGTTGTGCTTCTCTGAGCTGTGGAACGAGTTGACCTCCCAGCGTCTCATCACGCTCCCCTGGCGCTTAGTGATGAGGTAGATCTTCTTGAGGACGGCGCGGCGGAGCAGGATGTAGACCCAGGGGTCCAGGATCTGGTTCCAGGAGGCTAGCCGTACACCCAGCACCATCAGGGTCTCGTAGGTGGAGCGGTCCTTACCGATGGTGTCCCTCCAGGAGTGCATCACAGACATCAGGCCGAAGATCTGGGGACAAAGGACGACAAACCGTGAGTCGATTATTCTACTTTTGTCCCTGTGAGTTGCCGTTGTTAAAGGTTTTATGGGTAGGCTGCCTGCTGCCTTATCCAGTGAAACTACAGTGTTGTTATAAGCAAGGCAGTGAGTTAGGCAAAGCAGGGCAGTGGATAGAGAGAGTATCAGCATTCTAGTGTGAGTGAGTATCAGCATTCTAGAGTGAGTGAGTGAGTATCAGCATTCTAGAGTGCCCCAGGTTTCCAGAATTCCCAGAATCCTCCTACTCACCAGCAGAGGGCTCCAACTGATACAAGACGTGACCATAATGCCCACCAGCTGCACCACCATCTCAATGTCGTGGGACTTGGCCGAGCGGTGGGAGCAGGGTTGTCTCCTTAACCTGGCGAGCACCAGCGTGAGTCCACTGATGGTGTTGCAGACCAGAGCCACCGCCAGGGAGGCCAGGCCTAGTCCGGCGAAGAGCATAACGAAAGCCACGTCCGCTCCGCTGGTGTCGTTCAGCACGTTAATGAAGCACCAGGTCCCCGGGTACTGGTAGGTGTAGGAGCCCAGCTGGAAGCAGGGTAGCAGGGCCACGCAGAGAGCGGCCAGCCAGATGAGCGAGAGGGAGACCTTAGTGCGGGTGGTGGACACCAGCGAGGAGTGGAGCAAAGGCTGCGTGACCCCCAGACACCGCTCGGCCGCCATGGCACAGCCGAGGAAGAGCGGGCACAGGCCGAAGAACACCATGCTGCCCCCCAGGAACTGGCACATGGCGTCGGCCGGCTCGGGGGAGGAGGGCGACCCCCCTCCGGAGAGGTAGAGCCGCAGGACCAGCACCCCCGGGATGACGTGCCCGGCGAAGTCCGTGAGCACCAGGGAGCCGGCGAAGAGGAGGAAGGTGGCTTTGGAGCGCCGGCGCTGGTGGGAGTAGGCGTTGGCCAGGATGAAGAGGGCCACGATGTTGGAGACGATGCCCAGGGTCATGGAGAGGGCGGCCGCGACGGGAGCCCCCTGCTCGGGGACCTTCTCCTCCATCTCCCCCCAATGGCTGCTGTTGGAGACGGGGTGGGGGGCCGCGGGGCCAGAGGAGTTGTAGTGACTCATGGCTAACATCACTGGGCTCTGGAGGTCAGGAGGCGTCGCACAGAGAGAGTCTGCGGAGAGACAGAGGTGGGCAAGGAAAATCAGTACAAACATTATTTACATTTCATCTCTCAATGAGCTGTGAAAGTCAAACACATTGGAATTTGTAGTAGTACATGTTGTTGGTGATTGATGATGACCTTGCGATATTAATGGGACACAAAGTCAATTCCAGATGTGCAAAGAGGATTCAAACTAAATACCCTGCACGTCTTTTTCCTCATTTGAAGTCATAAAAGAGCTTAAATAATGATGTTACACATTAATAACTCCCCATAATTGATAGTATTGATATTCAGAATGGTATCCAGCAATAGTCAGGGCACAAATGACATGCTATAAAAATGCTTTTTTAAACCTGAAAACATCTGTGTTCGAACAGTGTTTACACTGACAGGTTAGAACGAAGGGCAAGTTATAACAGTTCTCTTTGACAGCCCACACAACTATTGAGACACATTCCTCAAGCTTCAGTCCCTACTGTCAGTGCCTACGGCAGGGTTGAGATAAGGCAGATAACACATGCTGCCTTGACAAAATGCTCTCCTTGCACTTAAACATGGAAATCAAATCAAATATATCAACCATTCAAACAAACTTTCAAACAAATCTCAATGATCATGTGAAAAACCATGGATTACAAACATTTTAGAAGTAATACCAAACATTATGTCTTCAGTATGCCCTCTTGATGTCAATGAAACAGATTGATCCGTTCAGTTCAGTACTGTAGACTGACTCAGAAATGACCAAGGTGCTATTAAACAGAATTCCAAGGTTGTTTTACAATAACCATTATCATGGCTATGTCTTACAGGTGTTTTGTATAGGTAATAATACATTGTCAAATATAACAAATGATTGGAGGTCTTTTTTCCATTAAATGTTGCTGTCATTATACAATCATTTGTATTTTTAATTAGTAAAAAATACCAATGAAAGTCTAGAAAATAACATCAAGCCACACTTTGTCAAACATTTTCAGATGCGCTGCAATGCCAAACATTATTTGGATGCATGTTCTGAAGGATTCTATATCGCTTTGGGCAAAAAGGGTAAAAAAAAACAAATCCTAAACTATCATCATTACCATTTAAATAGTCTGATTAATTCCAGTCAAGTGCGATGTCCACAACACGGAATTTCCAGACAGATAATCCAGATAATTAGTTTATGAAACACCTTCACCAAAGTCTTGAATCCACTGACGAAGAAAAGTGACTGTCTTTACGAAAAAAAACATTGTTCCATGAAAAGTCGGCGTGATATTGAGTTATTCCTCTGGTCGAACTGTCCATTGTTGCTATATCCCTTAGATTTAAATGTCATGATCAGTGAAGTGCGAAGATTATTCCATACTGCCGCAACACCACATGTTCTCGGGAGCAGTCCTCAATAGCAGTTATATAGCCGCTCCTTTTTGGCAGCCTCTAGGCGGATCTGTGAGTCAAGTTCAAGTCTTGTTCTTCTTCTTTACTGGAGTGATGAAGTTGTATTTATACTGTATGTTGTTTTCTCACAATATCCTCCAGGGCCTTTTCACAACATCCTTTTACGTATTGGATCAATGCTTTCTGTTTCAAATTGATTATTAAGTACGTGCAGGCCAGAGGGGTGGCATTTTACTAAGGAACATTATGCTATAAATAGGTATAAGTACAGTATCAACTATCATGCCAGATCCCGTAAAAGTTTAATACTTATAGACCACGAGACAGCAGATTAGTCCCCTTCTCTTCTCTGAATGTAAAATCGATCAGGCCAGCATATTCTGATTATCATTAGTCTACACAGGCATCGGAAGAATTAAAGCCTGATCAGACTAATGATGTCAGATGTTATACTGTGTACCGACTAACTGTGTCTACTGGAGGTTTTTATTTACTCTAAGCACTGTGTACTTGGCACATTTAGAAAACCCATGTCAATAGTTACAAACACCCTAGGGAATTCCGAGGTGGCCGTAGGGAATTCTGAGAAGGCCTTATGGAAAGAAATTCCCTATGGTCTCAGTAACTACGGGAATATGGGTTTTCTAAAATAAAATAAAAAAAGAAGAAGAAAAAAGCCTCTGAACTAAATATAAGATGATTTTGTGGCTTCCTTAGTGAAAACAGACATAATCTGTCCTCTCTTTCTTTGATTGACAGTTTAGAAAAAAAGATGTGAGGAGGAGGAATGTGTCAGGGTAGCACCCCGAATCGTGGTCCTGCTCTCGTGGAGACAGGTGCACGTGTTTGTTTAATTTAATCAGGCCCTGGCAACCCTGGGAGCAGACAAGAGGCCCGAGGTTTGGCTTGGGACTAAAAGCAACATTTTAGAGTGGACAGGAGTTCAGAGTGAGAGGGAGAGAAGGATGGAGAGAGGGAGGGAGGGAAGGAGAGAGAGGGAAGGAGGTAGGAGAGAGAGGAGGAGAGGGGGATGAGAGAGAGAGAAGGGAGGGAGGGAGGGGTAGAGAGAGTGGTATGAGTGGCTGGCACAATCTTTCTTTGAGATGAAGGTCTGACAGGGATGTTTGGTATGATTCTGAGGGAACACTCTGAGACATTTGTTTGGTATTACATTGGACTGAGCTTCCAAATTATTCAAAACATTTCACACAAAGAGAAGCTTTGTTCAATACTCCAAATGTGAGAAAACTGTCTGGCTTTTAGTGTAGTCTAAACACAGCAAGGCCCAGGTTCGCACAGGACGCAAGTGGGATGCCACGCAGGCAGTTGACCAGGCCATCAATCGCTTGAAACACCAGGAGATCGTCGGGGTGCTGCAGCCAGGCAGGACTGGTTTTGGATGGGGATCAGCACCCAAGATGTGGTCCAAGGCAACGAGGAAGGAAAGGAAAGATCTAGTGATCTCTGAAGTCGTAAAGATCGAAGAGGAGTGCTACAAAATCAGAGCCGTGGGCCAACAACAGCAAGGAAGGTGGACAACGTGGGAGGCTGTGATCAACAGAGCCATCACATGGAAGGATATGTGGAGGCTGCCCCAAGCAAGGCTGAGCTTCTCGATCAGGGCCACCTACGACACCCTTCCCAGTTCCCGGAACCTGCACCTCTGGTACGGCACAGAGGAGACCTGCCAACTCTGCAACGCCAACAACCCAAACTTGCGACACATCCTCTCTGGATGCAAGGCGGGACTGACGCAGGGTCGGTACAGATGGCGGCACGACCGGGTGCTGCGCAAACTAGCAGAAATTCTGGAAGCACGCAGACTGGAATCAAACAAGAGCAGCCCAGTCACATCACAGCAGCGGATCCAGTTTGTCCGGCAAGGGGGAGAAAGTCAGGGCAGCAGCACGAAGCAGTGGTCCCTCCTGTCTCCTGGAGGAGAGTGGAACATGAGAGCTGACCTCGATCGACAGCTGAAGTTCCCACACGAGATCACATCAACCTCCCTTCGGCCAGATGTCGTACTCTGGTCTACCCCGATGAGGACAGTCATCATGGTGGAGCTGACCGTTCCATGGGAAGAGGGGATGGAGGCTGCCTTCGAGAGAAAGAAGGAAAAGTACACAGACTTGGCAGCTGCGTGCTCGCAAGCAGGGTGGAGGGCAGTCACCTATCCTGTGGAAGTTGGGTGCAGAGGCTATACAGGAACATCTACACAGCGGCTCCTGAGGTCGCTGGGGATCACAGGATCCAAGCTGAGAAAGGCGCTCAAAGACCTGGCGGAGGAGGCTGAACAAGGGAGCTTCTGGCTCTGGCTCAGAAGAAAGGACAAGGCGTGGGGGAAAGGAGGATCCTAGGGCTGGCTGCAGGGAGTGGCAGGGAGACGTCCCTGTCACTGCTCCACCACCTTGAGATGTTCCGGGATTAAAGGAGCGAAACATCAGTGAAGGGTGGCTCCCGGCTGACGACCCTGCAGTCAGCCCACTGGCACCGTCGGAGGTGCGACAGGCAGCAATGCCCAGCAGGTATACCCACCTGTGCTTTCATCTACTAAATCAGGACACAAAGTAAAACCACAACATCTGCTCGATGGAAGAAGGTGATGGAGCGAACGATCAAAAGTCCAACCTGAAGACGAACCTGCATGTCAGAGCGGATTAAATTAGATTTGGAAAAATGAATTTTAAAAAAAGAAGCTAATCAGGGGAGATATTTTCACTTCTCAGATCTAAAAGCAATTACAAGCAAAGTGATCTGAGAGTTTGAAATACCTCACCCAATGTACTTCCTTTGTATTCCCTTTCAACTAAAAGTAAAGTATGTGACATTCCTGAAAGAGACACAGTAGCATTAACAGCCAAACTCTCCCTCAAACATCCGCTCCAGACCTGTTTAACACTGACAGGAGCCGTGTTGGTTTCAAAGGCCTCAGCAGGAGGCTGGGATCTGATAACATAGGCAGGGATTGCATGACAACCTCATCCACAAGTGAAAAACAGCACAAGAATTGAAACAGCTTGAGCCTTCACCATTAGGGCCATCTCAAAGAGACGCCACAGTTTCTACAATATTGATCTTGGATGCGAAATCCAGGACAAGAGGACTAGAGTTGGAAGTTGAAGACTGTGGTGTTCAAACTCAGAGAGCACTCGGAGTGAAAGCGTTTGGCCTCGGGAGACGTTTTTCCTCCCAGCTCGCTCTGAAAAGGGACCCCATCACCCCCGATTTTCTCCATAATTTGCTCTTACAAATGTTGCCATTTGGCCTCAGCAACCCCCTGGCCTTTCCAACACCAAGTCTGGGGTTGAGGCTCCCTCTATCTCCCTCCCACTGACCACATAGTGATCCTCAAAACCACTGACTGTTCTCTTCTATGGGTCTATGAAGTCAACCTGCCTTTAAAGCACTCTAAGATGGGGAGGTTCTCAACATGTAGGGTTGGAGAAGGTCTCAGAGGTTTAAGATTAAGATCTGTCTTTTCATAACGCTGGTAATGTAATACTGATGAAAAGCAGAGAGTAAGTACTCAGGCCACTGCAGTGCATAGCCTACCGTTAGCATGCGTGGCACATAGAGTAGGGGAAATAAGTATTCAACACATCAACAATTTTTTAAATTCTACATATTTCCATTGTAGCTCTTCACATAACATTTAGACTCAATATATTGAACTCAATAAAACTACACAACTAAAGAACTTGTAACATTAAAATCCATTAAAAAAAAAAGCTGAATACTAATTTCCCCCATTTTAGCAGACAAAGTGAGGTAGGCCGTAGCCAAAGCGATTACAATTTGAGATTACAGAGACAGTCTCCCTGGAGTAGTTAGGGTTAGGGTTAGGTCTAAGTGCCTTACTCAAGCACACACTAGTGATGGTGTTCCCAGGTGGGATTTGAACTCGTGACCTTCTGATCACCAGTCCAACTCACTAGGCCACCACTACCCCACTGTACCTCACTGTATCTACTTCCTCTCCTTCATTACCACGTTCTGTCTGCTTCCTTGATGCTAAAGTACCCAAACCTAAAGCACCTATACATCCGGTACCTACCGGACCGAATTGCAACAGAGATTTGGGTCATTTTTTTTATACGGTGCCTTTTCCGTCCCCAGTACTAAATCATGTTGTATTTTGTCTAAATTTGGACAAATACTAATTCCATTAGGTTTTTCATGTATAGTCAATTGTTATTTATTATGAATACAATGATATGGGCTTCTAAGTTGTTGTTTTCTACATTTTAAAAGCTTTGGTTAAAGATGTAAATTTGATTTTGCATGGGATTTGGGATGTCCCCAGTGTTGTTCATTCACCTTCAATCCAAAAAATAACTATTAAAAACATATACATTTCCAAATGTTATTATTATTTCATTTTCCTGATCAATATCTATTGAAATCGAATATAGTTTTTATCCATTTTATTTTATTTTGTACAAAAAATTAAGGTTTTGCTTACAATATTGCTTGTCCCTGCGATCACTGTCCACCCTGTTATGCTGTGTTAATGTCCCTTTTAAAAGAAAACCATATTTCTCAATCACATCACTCTCATGAGGTGACATCACATCAGTGGAGGGGATTTCAAATGTGGTAAGCTGTGTGATTTTCTACCTCTTTTACCATCTGATTTTTATGTTTTTATCCAGTGAGTTTAATGTGGTTGACCATAACGTGTCCACCCTGTTATGCCTAAATATGGAGGAGATCAATCAAATTGAATAATTTCAAAAAAAGTATTTAGTGCAAATTAGATTCCTCATCAAGTATTCATGGTTATTCTAGGCATTATGCTAACACAGGCAGGCTAAAGGCTAACTTTAACTCAAAATGTCCACCCTGTTAGTGTCCACCCTGTTATGTGTCCACTCTGTTCTGGAGACACTCGTCCTATTCAACTACAGAGGGTATTCTAAATTTTAAAAAATGTAGGTGCCTGAGCTCGACCACTATGTTTTTCAGCAAGCTAGATATGTCCTTTATATAATAGAACATTCAAATATAGATAAATCAACAATTTATTTTTCACAAGTTATGAAGTCCAAATGGCACCGTATTTAAAAAATGACCCATTTAAGGTACCTCATTTCGGTACCTCTCTCTCGCCCCCTGGTGCTCCGAAACGGACGTTACATGCAACAGTCAACCGCTCCCCCAACGGGACCCCCGCACCCCCAAGAAAAATGAATTATTATGCATGTAGACCCCAAACATCTGACAAGCAGGCTAAAATATCTGCGTTTTTTAAACGCACCCAACCCGAATTTGGCGACAGTGGCAAGCCCATGCGCTCGTTGGTAACGTTAGTCTGCCAGTAGTCATCCGTCTGCAGATGAAAGTAAGCAAGTTGAAATGTTAGCAAATATAATTGCTGAGTGTTCTGACAAAGAACGTTGGTTCAAATTGGTCGTTAAATAAAGTATTTATCTATCTTATTATTGTGACTATAAAGTGTTTGATTATAGATCCATGGTATGAATAATGTCAAAGAACTAGCACACTAGCTAGCTAGCTCAGAGATGATAGCTAGATAAGCTAGTCTGCTTGGGCACTTGCGAGCTAAAGAGCTAACTGGATGCACTTTATAGATAGATAGACTTTATTTGTCATTGCTACAGTACAGGTACCAAACAACGAAATTTAGGAGGGGAGGCTCCCCTGGTGTTTAGGAAAGGAAAAAGAAACACATTTTAGAAAAAGCATAGATGCATAAAATCACAAGAAGGTAAGGAGCTGGTTTACATCAATAGAGGCTATGTACACAATCCACTGTACTATACTGCACAGATAGTCAACTAGGGTTGTCATATTTCACAAGAAAGTATTTTTTCACATTATTTTAAAGTGTCACAGTTTGCAGGCTTGAAAATGTACATGTTTGTGCCTCAGCACTAGCTGCCATACAATCCGTCCGGACTGTCCTGGGCCCAGAACTTAGGCCTTTTCTGTGTTCAGGGCCTTGACGGCCCTGTGGTAGAAGCTGTCCTTCAGTCTGTTTGTCTTAGCGGCCGGGGTCCTGTACCTCCTGTTCGAGGGCAGCTTGACAAAGTGTTCGTGCCCAGGGTGGGTCGGGTCCTTGGAGATCTTGGAGGCCCTCCTGAGACAGCGTGTTTTGTACAGCTCCTCCAGAGAGGGGAGGGGGGCGCCGGTGATCCTCTGTGCTGTTCTCACGACTCTCTGTAGATCGCTTCTCTCCGCTGCCGTGCAGCTGTGGAACCAGTTGGAGATGCCGAAGGTGAGGATGCTCTCCACTGCGCCGTGGTAGAAGGCCACCAGCATCTCCTTCTTGCTGTGTTGTTTCTTGAGGCATCTCAGGGTGTATAGCCGCTGTTGTGCCCTCTTGATGGTGCCTTTAGGGTTGTCCTTCCAGGCCAGGTCATCCCGCATGTTGTGTCCCAGGAATCGGAGGTTTGAGACTATCTCCACGCTCTCTCCGTCGATGAGCAGGGGCAGGATCTCGGACTTTTTCCTCCTGAAGTCTACGATGAATTCCTGGGTCTTTGACTTGTTTAGCAGCAGGTTGTTAACCTTGCACAGCTTGCTCAATTGCTCTACATGTGATGATCTTAATGATTTTACTTAAAGTAGATATACAATCTTTCTTATTCTGCTAGAATTGGGCATTATGGTAATACCATAATGGTATCTCGGACTTTTTCCTCCTGAAGTCTACGATGAATTCCTGGGTCTTTGACTTGTTTAGCAGCAGGTTGTTAACCTTGCACAGCTTGCTCAATTGCTCTACATGTGATGATCTTTATGATTTTACTTAAAGTAGATATACAATCTTTCTTATTCTGCTAGAATTGGGCATTATGGTAATACCATAATGGTATATTTACAGTATATGGACAGTGGATTGAAGCATTGGAACAAACCCTCATTCATTGGAATTGTCTGTTTTTTTTTATAGATGGACATACAATGATACAAAGGTCAAAATGACATTATCTGACTACATTGTCCACAGCCACCCAATATCCAATTAGAATGATGTTATAAATTGATATGGATCTCTTATTAAATTCTAAATACTATAACTGGTTGTTATGTTTGCCTTTTGGTTGATAGCAAAAGAGGGAGAGAGGAGGACAGAGAATGAGAGAGAGCAGGATGGTGTCGGCACACCAGAGACAGAGCAAGAACCAGGTGAGAAAGTGGACAGGTAGTCAAGACCACATAAGTAGCCTTGTGAACCAATGGTTCTCAAGCCTAATGGCCATAGGGCAGGAGCCTATCTCCTGTTTCCGTAGCGTGAGGCGGCTTGATGTCCAAGTACACCCCCTGGACATGACGCCGGTATGTCGCAGGGTCTTACCCCCAATCCATGCCACAGTCCAACATTGCCACCCCCACAAGGCAGCAAACCGAGGGGAAACACTGTAGTCTGTATATATATTTTAAAAAGTAGCTTAAGTATCGATTTCGGTACCGCTTCGGTTTGGCACCGGTATCGGATAAAACCCAAACGATACCCAACCCTACTTGTGATTGGCTGTTTTACTCTCATCTGGAACCAAAAGAGTGTTTAAGTGTCTGCTGAGGTTCTGTTCAAAACAAATCAAATCAAAAGTTATTTATGTAGCACATTTCATACACCAATGCCATGGTAGGGCCAGTGCGCCTCACCCCTAGTCCTCCAGGACACTTGGAGGATGGAGGGGTAGAGTCAGTGCCCCTCTGCACTGACTTGGTTGGTCTCTGCTGGGGTAGGGCCAGTGCGCCTCACCCCTGGTCCTCCAGGACACTTGGAGGATGGAGGGGTAGAGTCAGTGCCCCTCTGCACTGACTTGGTTGGCCTCTGCTGGGGTAGGGCCAGTGCGCCTCTCCCCAGACTTAGTTCCATACTGCTTACCCTCGATCGACCCCTGGTGCTCCATGGAAGTTGAAGGAAGGAAGGAGGAGGGCCAGCACGCGCTGCCCGTCCGACAAAAGCTTGGAGGATACAATGCTCTTTACAAAAAAAGAATACTAAAAATATATCAAAGCAAAGGCAGAATGATGCATGTTCCTCATACTGTACTATCTTCAGGATTTGTCATCTGATGCTCAATGTGTTCAACTATCAGATATTGTGAAACAGCCTCACTCTCCCCTGGATGATGTGAAGAAATGTCATTTTTCGTCCGTGTGTGTTTTGCCCTCAGAACAACCTTTCCAGCTGACAGGGTTTATGGCTCGGCAAAAAGTTGTGTCATCCAATATGGCACTAACAGTCTCAAATAATATAGCGGCTCAATTTGCCAGACTGTCCACAAGCACAGTTCAATGTGTTATTTTTCGAGTAAAACTATGTGCCGTCACACAATTTATTCGGGAGGAGGACAAACAAAACCACAGGCAACGTGCTTGTACATTCCCCTCCTGACGTTCGACGGAGATGTTTGCTATCATGATTGGAAAGCCACATGCCATCTGTCTAGCCACTTTCGAATCAACCGAAGAATATATAAACGTATACGTCTGGAATGTCAGCATCAAAATATGCATATCGGTCTCTCTAGGCAGGCATTGATAAACAGATGACTAAATAGAATGGAATAAAAGCTTGTTGGTTCTGGAACTCTGGGGCTGGCTGTCTCTCCTACCTCTCTCTAGGAGGGGCGGAGGGGGAGGGGTGGAGAGGGGGAGGGGGTGATCCTCAGACAGAGACAGTGGGCTTCTGATTTACCACAACGATGGAATATTCCACCACTTTCCATCGGAATCGGGGGATAAATCTACCAGCGCTCACCCATTTCATCCCAACCTGGGGAATGCAAACATAGGTGTTGTTTATCATGGCCAGACAACTCCCAAAGGCCCCGAAATGTTGAAATCAAGCGGAGAAAAAAACCTGAGGGTTTATTGATCTTTTGGGCATCGGAGGCTGTGTGCGATGTACTTTGGGAAGGGTGTGTCTCTCTGAACCGTTCCCTGTGTGTGTGATTGATGGTCTTGGATCAAAGTGTTAAACAGAGGAATGACGAAGGATGGAGGGATGCAAGGCAGGTGTAGCCCACATACTGTAGAGGTTTATGCCAATTAAACCACTCACACGTGGGTACCGTTCACAGACAAAAAACCCTTTCAGGTCGACCGTTGAAACACACCTGTTTTGCATTTGTTAACGGGAAAGGGTCGTGATAATGTCAATGTTGTGTATTGGATAAGAATTGTGAAGTATACAATGGGATTGGGACCTATGAACAGTAACTGATATGTTTTGAATTGAACCATTACTATTCATATGATATTGTTATCAGGATATTCATATTTCAACAACGAACAATAAATTGTAATTTAAATACCGGTGAGGGTGGAACTCAAGTGTAACTTTGTGGTAACAAATGTATAACACACAAACCAGATGTCCAGGAAGATATACATAACCTTAAGAGCCTACTCTTTGTTTATACAGCTGACTGTTTACTATGGCAGTTGAGCTCCTCTCTGAAATGCACAACAGCTGTTGCATCATTTCAGATTGAACCTAGCACCGTTTTTTAGTCCTGACTCCACCTCAAATTGACACTAAACAACCCCTGATAGTATGATCTTAAAGAAAACACAAGCCTTTACACTGAATCCCCGTCATGTTTATCCAAAAGAACCAGTGAATGTTTTGTTTAGATTCCACAGTAGCTCGCCTTGTCCAGGCCCAAGTGTTATCCTTAACTTTGCTGAAAGCGGTGCTTTTGTTCCAAACTATGCTCAACAAAACTCTTTGAATATTTATTGTTCATGAATTTGGACCAATGCCCCAGCAGGCCTCCTTGGTCCGTTGGTCTTTGAAAGTTACATTTCATCGAGGGTTTGAGGTGGTGAGTCAAGGCCAAATTTGATTTACAACTGTACTGTATGTCTATGTTGCATTTTCCTCTCTGTGTAATATATAATAACAACCTTCCACCCAAATACTACAAATATAATAAGTATGAAATTCAGAGTCAAATAGATTTTCTATGCAGCTTAGCAACGGCCTAACAAACGTAAATCCCTCGCTGGCAAACCTCAACAGCATTTCGCGGGGAGCCGTGAACTTTTCTTCTATCCTTTTATAAACACCATACGTGTTTGTGTCTCATCACAGCCCCCATGCTCACCATCGATCCCTCTTTTCTAGCCTAAATATAAACATCAATATGTTGTTTAATGCTATCATCATTTCCCATAAATGTCCATAGTATTTCTAAATATAAAGCTTATGAAGTAAGCTAGGTAGCATGCAA
>NC_137675.1:22671720-22761720 GCF_963989245.1 Nansenia antarctica | reverse complement strand
ACTATACTATACTATACAAATAAAACACTGTGCTGTACTCTATGCTATGCTATACATATCCTAACATTTCCTATCTCTGAACCTTATGTACCCGAGGGTTGTCATATTGCACATAGTGTTATTGCACATTCATTTAAAGTGTCGCAGTTTGCAGGTTTGAAATGTTCACAGTTGTGTTTCAGTATTGCACTTGATTACAATCTAGTAGCTGCCATCAAATTGTCTAGATTGTCCAGGGCCTAGAACCTAGGTCTTTGCTGTGTTCAGGGCCTGAATGGCCCTGGGGTAGAAGCTGAGCTTCAGTCTATTTGTCCTTGCGAACATGGTCCTGAACCGCCTGTCCGAGGGCAGCCGAACAAAGTGTTCGTTCCCAGGGTGGGATGGGTCTCTGGAGATCTTGGAGGCCTTCCTGAGGCAGCGTGTGTTGTACAGCTCTTCCAGAGAGGGGAGGGGGGCGCCGGTGATCTTCTGGGCCGATCTCACGACTCTCTGTAGCGCTTTCCTCTCTGCGGCTGTGCAGCTGGAGAACCACACGCAGATGCAGTAGGTGAGGATGCTCTCCACTGTGCAGCGGTAGAAGGTCACAAGCAGCTCCTGTCTGAGGTGGTATTTCCTGAGGACTCTCAGGAAGTAGAGCCGCTGTTGTGTCTTCTTGATGATGGCTGCTGTGTTGGTCTTCCAGGACAGGTTATCCTGTATGTGCACCCCCAGGAATCGGAGGGTTGAGACTCTCTCCACGCTCCCTCCATCGACGAGCAGGGGCTGGACCTCAGATGTTTTCCTCCTGAAGTCCACGATGATTTCCTGGGTCTTTGACTGGTTCAGCAGCAGGTTGTTAACCTTGCACAGCTTGCCCAGCTGCTCCACCTCATCCCTGTACGCCGCCTCGCCCCCCCCCCGAGATGCAGCCCACCACGGTGGTGTCGTCTGCAAACTTTACGATGAAGTTGCTGGGGTGGACGGGGGTGAAGTCGTAGGTGTAGAGGTTGTAGAGGATGGGGCTTAGCATGCAGCCCTGGGGGGACCCAGTGCTGAGTCTGAGGGCTGTGGAGGTGTGGGAGCCCACCCGCACCCTCTGGGGGCGGTCAGACAGGAAGTCCTTGATCCATGCACAGATAGAGTGTGATAGTCCCAGGTCTAGTAGTTTGGTCACTAGCCTGTCTGGAAGGATGGTGTTGAAGGCAGATCCGGCCCTGAGGCTTTTCTGGGGTCCACCGCCTTCAGCACGCGTCTCACTTCATGCTCTGTGAGGGTGAGGCTGCTGAGAGCTGGAGAGAGTGGTGTTTGTGTTGTGGTTACCTCCGTTCGCCCCTCGTCGTTATTGGACTGATTGCTAATGCCTGTCACCTGTTGTATGTTTGTATGTGGCTATTTAGGTGTGTCCCTTTTCCCTGTTCCCTTGTCAGTCGATCACTTGTATTACGCATTTGAAACCTTTGGAAGCCTTTGTTTTTACTGCCACTTCACGTATCAGGTACCCGTGACGTTATCTGAGTCTTCATTTGTTTTCGTTTATTTAAGCCTTGTACTTACATTGGAGCCTGTTTGCTCAGCTTTATTTTCCGTGTGCATTGTTATGATTTCAGTTTTGAAGGTAGTAGTTGCAGACCTTGCTGAGCCCTACTGCTCCACTTTATGTTTTTCCCGTTTTGAAGTTGTAATGTTTGAACCTGCGCACCTTTTTTTCTCAGTAAAGAGAACCTTTATTTTACTTCCACTCCGTCTCCTTACTTAACCTACACCGCACCTGGAACCAACACACTTGTACACAGAGAACTTTATAAGAAACGTAACACAAATGTAGCTGCAGTGACACAGGGTCACCAATGGACTGGTCTGTCTGAAGAGACAGATAACAAACTGCAACGCAATTGAATGTCTGTGTAGGTTATAGTACAAACAACACAAAGATAAGTGAAAATGTATGCATATAAAAAACCCACGTAACAGATCACCTTTTAACAGGTGTCAAAATCTGTAATATGCTTAACAATATGATGAACAGGAAACAGTATATGCCCCATGTATGATCTAAGGCCATTTAACAAAAATCTCAGGGATACCCTGAAAAGTACAGCAGTGTCAATACACCTACTCCTGTACATAGTCTTGAATTACCAAATACACATTAATAGACTGACTCGCCCCTCCGCATTACTGCACAAGCCCCTGGTCTGGCTGTGAGTAACATCATCTGGTAAGCATTATACTCTATGTATGTATGGCTTTTGCACATGGGCTACCTAACATTAACCTGTGAAGAAAAAACATGCTAACATATGTTAGATTGGCACACAGTCATTCATTCATGCAAGTGATTGACTGGGAATACCCCAAAAAGTAGGAGACACAATGTTGTAGATGTGGTGTAAATCGTGGATTGATTGGGAATCAATGATGAGAGGTAAATGTTCCAGTTTGATCTTCTACCCCTGTAGAAGAAAGGATGATTCAGAGGCTCCCTCCTCGCTAGTCTCGCCAAATGAAATGCCCACAATGAGTCATGTCGGATTACCCTTTTAACAGTGTTCCCACAGCTTCTGAAACATCAAATTCAAGCGTCTTTGAAGACTCAATTCCCTCAAATTCATGGACCCAACACGGCATAGTTTGAGACAGATCTAGATGAGAATTTATATAATAGGAACTATCCGCTCACAGACAACAATTAAAAAGAGAGGCTTGAATGTGTGAACACTAGATGGTCTCTTGCCTTCTCTACCACAGCACAGCAAAACAATATATTGTGAAATATGTGTAAAGTTAAGCAATACAGAGACTTATTTACTAGTTGACGAGCTAAGTAATTTTAATTTTTAATATATATATTATTATGTTTTGGAGAGAGAGAGAGGGGAATTCAAGCACTTTCAATGACCCATGTCTATTTTCCAAAACTTTTAAGACTTTTTTTTTGCTCAAATTCACAAACTTTCAAGGATGTCATGGACCCGTGGGAACCCTGTTTTAAGCATTGTGGTCGCCAGCGAGAGCAGCACACTAGACCCTTTGAATGTCATATTAGAACGTTTTAAGAGAGAAATCAATGAAAATTAGGCTTATCTATTGTAGGCTTGTGGTAGGCTGACATGGCGGGCATATCAACGTTAAACATTCAACCCTCTCACTTCTCAGATAGAAGAGATGGGACAAAGGACATGCCTTGTCATCGACTTTTAACACAGCTGACCTGACCATGACCTCACCATGACCTGGCCTCAGAAGTAAGCTACCTGGTTTAACCTGGCTTCAGAGGTAAGCTACTGGGTTTGACCTGGCCTTACAGTGGTAAGCTACCTGGTCTGACCTGCCTTGCTCAAGGTCACAACGGCAAGTGGTAGGCATCTTAGATAGGATGCCAGCAAACCCTCCAGTCACCAGCTCACATCCGGCTCACTCCTGAGGTGGGGATCGAACCAGCGACCTTGCGATTGCTAGCCGGCCCTCTCTAACCTCTAGGCTACCTGCCGCACCAGAAAACTGAACATCGTCCATAATAGGCCATTAAAGACATATCACTTTGAGCAACTCAACTATAAAAAAATCCATTGCTGTATTTACACAACACTAGACAACACTAGACAACACACAACACAACACCTCCAAACTCCGCGACCACATCCCAGTCGCCGGCCCTGAGCCCCTCGGGATGGACTTGCCAAGGCTATCCTGGGTGAGTCTCAATCGTCTCCGGACCGGCGAGTGTGGCGCAGAGGACCAAACCGCAGACCATGTTATCCTGGATTGCCCGGTGTACCACCCACCCAACGGGATGCATGGTCTGTCGGTATTAGATGACGAGACGATGACGTGGCTTCTGGAGGGGTGTCCAGAAATATAGCCCGGGTGAGCCCCTCAACCAGGTCTCGGGGTGGTAAAAGGGTAGCCCCTCGGCCCCGAGCCTGGTGGAGTGGAGAGGAAAACCCATACGCCGAAGAAGAACAACACTAGCACAGTGACACGCTACCATAAGAGATATGAATGGACTCCATTCAATGGAGTGTGAGAGTCATGACGCATTCTCACGCTATCCTCATGGTGCACACGCCGGACAGCACGAAGCCTGCGTAAGAAGCCCACTACCTCAGTTAGACTCCCGTAGTAGGGGCAGTGGCCAGGCATATAAGAACAGCAATACATTCTACTATTCCAGCAATAAATACAACCTGACTGACATTGAGGAAAATCAACATTTGTTCAAGAGACAATTAACCAATTATTATATATAATAGTCTATAGGTGTTTAATGAAAAACCAAAACTTCTAAATATATGTATATTTACCATTTTAGCAGATACTTTAATACAAAGTGATTTACAATTAGAGGTTACAGGGACAGTCTCCCTGGAGTCATTTAGGGCTAAGTGTCTTAGTCAAGAGCAGTGGTGGTGCTTCCAAGTGGGATATAAACCCATGACCTTCTGATCACCAGTCCAACTCACTATCCACTAGGCCACCACTACCCCCGTATGTGTAGAAAGAAGAGAGACTATTGGGGCACCCACAGTAGACAAAGACGGTCATAACAGGACTGTGTAACTGATGGGAGGCTGGTAGATTAGAGTCAAACAGAATATTCTGTTTGACTCTAATCTACGAGCCTCTTTTGTTGGACTGTGAAGCAATTGTCCGATTGCGCAAATACTCAGTTCTTTCGCATTTACGGATGCCAATTGTTTGCCAATACTCAAGGATCTCATTCTCAGACTATCAGCAGATGCTTCTTGTCTCTTTTGTTCAATTTCAGCAACGTGTCCAGTTACCGAAGCACACAGCTGGTCACTGTGGACTCAGTTTACTGCTGTTTGCACATACCATATTTTTGCACATACTTGTACATAACTCATTTTTACCTCATGTCTTTAAATTCTACATGTGTATACGCCATACTGTACATATCTACCTTACTGTACATAGCTTACTGTTATCCATGTCTTGTATATACATACAAAATACTGTACTTATCATACTCTTACATACTCATCCTATTTTGTCTACAATATCATGTTTTACACTTCTGGCACTCTGCAATGGCAATGTAGTTTAATCTAATTGAATCAATAAATTCATACACTTATTACTTATTCATCTCTAGACATTGTTGCATTCGTTACACAGGGTAGTTAGCCTAGTGGATAGTGAGTTGGATGAGATTTATTTTTTATTTTATTTTATTTATTATTATTTTTTGGGGGGGGGGTAAAAGCGTCTGCTAAAACGGTTAAAATGAAAAATGGTACACATGGTGAGGGATTACTCAAAATTATCAAAGCACGGTTCACATTATCTGTCCTGGACATAGGTCTAGTTTATAACGCTAATCAATGCAATAATAATAATAATAACTTTTATTTGTATAGCACTTTTCCTGCAAACGTTGCAGCTCAAAGTGCTCTAATCATCAGAGTCGTGAGATCGGCCCAGAAGATCATCGGCGCCCCCCTCCCCTCTCTGGAAGAGCTGTACAACACACGCTGCCTCAGGAAGGCCTCCAAGATCTCCAGAGACCCATCCCACCCTGGGAACGAACACTTTGTTCGGCTGCCCTCGGGCAGGCGGTTCAGGACCATGTCCGCAAGGACAAATAGACTGAAGCTCAGCTTCTACCCTAGGGCCATTCAGGCCCTGAACACAGTAAAGACCTAGGTTCTAGGCCCTGGACAATCTAGACAATTTGATGGCAGCTACTAGATTGTAATCAAGTGCAATACTGAAACACAACTGTGAACATTTCAAACCTGCAAACTGCGACACTTTAAATGAATGTGCAATAATACTATGTGCAATATGACAAACCCTCGTGCACATAAGGTTCAGAGATAGGAAATGTTAGGATATTTATAGCATTGCATAGAGTACAGCACAGTGTTTTATTTGTATAGTATAGTATAGTGGATAGTGGATATAGCCTTTATTTATGTAAACCAGCTCTTTTCCCTTCTTGTTTTTAGTATTTTTTTCCTAGCACCAGGGGAGCCCCCCCCTCACAAATTTCGTTGTATGGTACCTGTACTATATTAATGACAATAAAGACCATTCATTCATTCATTCAATCAGTATATAATCAAAATGTTATTATTTAGTCATTTAAAGGCAATATTAAAAAGATGGGTTTTTAGTCTTGACTTGAAAATATTTGCTGAGGTTGCATCCCTAATGTAAACTGGCAGTGCATTCCAATGGCAATGAGTTTTCCTTACAAACAATGCATTCATAAAGTCTGTGCCAAGAAGCAATACCACAAAATGAATGAATCGATTTAAAGTAATTTACAACCAGCATCACGTTAAAATTAAATTACTTAAATTAAAATCCGTTTCCACATTTATGTTTGGCAGAGACTTTCGACTATATTTTCTCGATAGTCCAATCTGACCAATAATCCAATCTGATTCCAATATAATTATCACTATGTGCAAAGAATTGTTGAGTCTGAGCTTATTTAGAGCAAGAAAGGTCAAATAGAATGAATCAGATGAGGCTTTAATAATACTGTATACGTATACATCTATTACAAGGCAAATACCTAGAATATAATATATAATAATAGAAGAATGTTACATTCTAATAGAGAGAATAGAAAGAGAGATAGAGACTTGACCACCGGTCATCACAAAACAATGCTACTCACAACATGATGAGAACTTCACAACATGATGAGAACCTCACAACAGGAAACAGGAACAAGAGAGAAAGCTAGTCCCTGACCTCTACTTTTATATCATCCTAAAAACCACAGTATTTAAATTTAGGAGTTGTTGATAAGGACACTACCAACCATCATTCATCTTATTGAATCTGAACTGACTGACTGACATCACAGTGTTGACATCTCAAGACATTCCGCAGAGCTCACAGCCAATTCCCTTCCAGGGGATGGTACATTTAAGATGATTGGGGTACAATTGAAATGGTCCCTCTTCAGTTTCACTTGTGAGGACTGGAGCTTTCCCTAGGAAATAGGAATTGATGCAGTCACCGGGCATGTGTTTCCTGGGAATGATCTCCTGAGGCTGAGGTTTTAGGAGTTAAATCATCTGTTGATGGTACTGTACAGTCATACTGCCTTTGATTCACTGGGAATTTATTGTACATCGGCTTATAGAAAAGATGAATTCCAAATACGATCAAAGCTGAACCATCAATGTAAAAATGTATATGCTTTGTCTTATTTGAATATTATTGTTACCCCATTGTGTGTATCCTCCAAGCCCTTAGCCTTCCAAACAGTATTCTTTTTTGCTAAATATGCAGGGCTCAGATAGGGACTCCACCTGACCTGGCGTTGAAGGAAGTACATTGGGTCTTCTTCACTAATGTGTGTGCAGACATTCTTCTACGGTAGAGTGAGAATGGGAGTCTACCATTTATCAGCTTCAACAGCCACGGTCAGAAAAATGTGCAGTACATGGTGGATGCTGGCTACAGACCTCCATATCCATATACAGTATATAACGTGAGATAAGGGCACATAGCCCCTCTCCTGCTTCTAAATGTAACCAATAGTATACTGTACATGTTTTTAATCTCAGTACAACCCTCTCCTGCTCTCTCCAAAATGGCTAACCCTCTCTCAAGATCCGAGTCTGTGTGCTGCTGTGCTAAGCTATGTTCCAACCCATTGCTTTTAATACCACAGACAGTCTGTTGATATTTATCAAGCCTTGTTTACTGGACTGGCCCCTTCTTAGTCGGCAGCACCGTGTGCCTGATGCTCCCTACTAACATGGCACCACACCAAGCTGGTCTAGGCCCTCAGGAAGGGTTTTAATCACTGCTTAAACAATGAAGCAATAAATGGTACTGTAGCTATGGTGCCCAAGAGCACGTTTCAGGTCTGACACACTCATTCATTTGGGACTTTTATTGTTAATTGCCCATTAGGGTGTTGTTAACCAAATACATTAAACAACTTGACTAGATTATGGATGGCTTCAAAAAGTGTTAAATGTCTACTAATAAACTTTTTAAAGGCGCCAGGCGGAACCACCCTCTTTCTGTGTAGAATAATCTCCTTATCAACACGACCCCTGGTTCCCGTTATAGTAACAGTGAAGTCTGTCTGTCTGGTTTGAAATGCTGCTTTGAAATGAAAGCCGAATGAGATACAATACAAAGCAGATGGGTTCTAATTTTCAACATGAGTTTGGTATCTGTACAGTGGTTAGTCGTTGTGCATGGTTTCCCAATGAGAACATTGTGGAACCACATTAATTGGCACTAAGTGGACATAAAATCGATATTCACTGGTTCTTTGTCTTCAAATTTAACTAGTTCACTATAAAAATGAAAAGAGAAAAAAAAAACATGCAAATGCAATATTCATTGTGTTGAGTTTCTTATTTTAAGGTTAGGTTTTATTGTCAATAACATCTTGCGAGGTTACACTGGAGGCCAAAATTCAATGGGGCAAGGTTATCTTGCCATCATTTTACAGCTCTGAGTATTTGATAAATATCTGGCACGCTCAACAACACACTTTTTTTTTCTGCACAGTGCATGGTGCTCGTAAATCAGCTCTAATTCAATTCTAAACTCTATTTTATTGATTCTGTGCACCATGGCTCTGGGTTCCATTGAACAGTCCAGGCATTTGTACCATTCCTCTGGCTTAGGGATAGCCGTTGTGTGTGTGTGTGTGTTTGTGTGTGTGTGTGTGTGTGTGTGTGTGTGTGTGTGTGTGCGTTTTTGCTTACGTGCGTGTGAAAGTGTGTGTGTGTGTGTGTGTGTGTGTGTGTGTGCGTGCGTGCGTGCTTGCTTACGTGCGTGTGAAAGTGTGTGTGTGTGTGCGTGCTTGCTTACGTGCGTGTGAAAGTGTGTGTGTGTGTGTATGTCTGTGTGTATGTCTGTGTGTATGTGTATGTCTGTGTGTGTGTGTGTGTATCTGTGTGTGTGTGTGTGTGTGTGTGTGTGTGTATGTCTGTGTGTGTGTGGCCCTGCTCTTTGTAGTTGCCGCAGTGTTTGCTTTGTAAACGCCTCCATGTAGGTGGCCCCAGAGAGACAGTAGCCAAATTATAATTATGAATAAATACAGGACAATAAAAAGAACAAAGATGGGAGACAATAACACCAAGCTAGAAAACATACTGTGTGTGTGTGTGTGTGTGTGTGTGTGTGTGTGTGTCTTTGTGTGTCTCTGTCTGTTCTGAAGTATAACAGCTATAGGATGCCAAGCCAGTCCTTGGCGTCCAGGGGCCGTGTAAACATGAAACACATATTGTGTGTGTGTGTCTGTCTGTGTGTGTGTGTGTGTGTGTGTGTGTGTGTGTGTGTGTGTCTTTGTGTGTCTCTGTCTGTTCTGAAGTATAACACCCATAGGATGCCAGGCCAGTCCTTGGCGTCCAGGGGCCGTGTAAACATGAAACACATATTGTGTGTGTGTGTGTGTGTGTGTGTGTGTGTGTGTGTGTGTGTGTGTGTGTGCGCGTGCGTGCGTGCACGTGTATGTGTGTGTTCTTGGCGTCCAGGGCAGTGTAAACCTGAAACACATGGTTGGCATAGTCACCTGGTCGTTCACTGGGATGTGCGTTCACCACGACCAGTCTGCTGTCCAGCAGGGCAAGATGTGGGCACCGCAGTACTCCACTGTGTGCCTCTCCATTTCTCCATTGACAATTCTCATACATGTCAGTGTGGCCGACTGCAAGACTCACAGTATGTAAGACGGGTGGTGAGGCTGGTGGAGGTAGAAATTGGAGGACAGGCTCATTGTAAATGCATGGAAAGGAATGAAGAATGGTATCAAACATGTGTGACTCCACCAGCCTCCACTGATGGTAAGAATGCATGGGGTATGATGAGGCTATAGCAAAAGCTTAACCATCCTTGGAAAGACAGTGTTCCTAGTTTATTTCGAGAACCCATTTTCTGTGATCCACCTTCACTTCTTAAGCCCTGTGTCTCACAGTTAATAATAATAAAAAATAAAAATAAACTTAAATGTATATATATATATATATAGGTTGAATGCAATGATGAATAGGTGGGTTTTAAGGGCAGCGTTGAATATGTCCAGGGTTGGAGAGTCATGGATATCCAGTTCAGAGACTGTATTGTAGATACAGAGCAAAGATTTGAAATGGAGCAACTGAAGTGAAGCACAAGGTACGGATCCCAGAGTGCACTGCACCTGTAACAAATTAAACCATCTGTTTATCTACTGGTCCAGAATTCTGATTTCTCACATTTCAAACATACTGTGAGCAGGTGTCATTGATAATGGAAAATTATGACTCACTCAAACAAACCCTAAAAAACAGCTTTTTAAAACTGGCTTTGAACAAACGGCAAGTAGGTGTGTACACCCTTAAATTGTTCACGTTCGTTCGCGCAACTGACAAAATCCTTTTTGTAATATTTCACACTGCCAAATGTCAAGTCGAATCAAGTACCAGGCTGCAAACCAAACAACAAATTATATAATGTTCTGTAATTCAAAGTGCAAACACTAATAATGCAATCATAGAATATTCAGTATTATATTACTTCAAAACAGCCATTTACCCCATTATGCCTGCCTCCCTCCATTGTTTGGAAAACAGTTAATGACTTTATGGCTCACTTATTTCTACGTGCTGGGGCCTGATTTTCGCGAACATCCATCCATCATCTCTATCTACTGGCCCCTCTCCAAAGGGAAAACCCGGAAATCTATTTGTACTTTCCGATAAAGCTTTGCTGTTTTGACTGGACACGGAGAAAGCTACTGCCAAAAGTTGCTTCCTTAGTGCATGGCGGAAACAACTCCTCCATGTTTCCATGGGAGGGGGTGTTAGAGTTAGGGTTAGGGGGGTTAAGGGGGTTAGGGGGGTTAAGGGGGTTAGGGTTAGGGGGGTTAAGGGGGTTAGGGTTAGGGGGGTTAAGGGGGTTAGGGTTAGGGTTAGGGGGGTTAAGGGGGTTAGGGTTAGGGGGGTTAGGATTAGGGGGGTTAAGGGGGTTAGGGTTAAGGGGGTTAGGGTTAGGGGGGTTAAGGGGGTTAGGGTTAGGGGGGTTAAGGGGGTTAGGGTTAGGGGGGTTAAGGGGGTTAGGGTTAGGGGGGTTAGGGTTGGGGGGGGGGGAGTAATGAAACACAATGATAATGCAACAGGGCTGATAAAACATGAATGGATTTAAGATTGCACAATTCATCTGCTGTTTGTAAGTGAGTGCAAAACTCATTGCAGACTTTCTCAGCACAGGGGACAATCTGCAGTTCAGGCACAGATTGATTATGCTCTAATGGAACAGTTGAATGAGACATCAGATTGAGAGGAATGAAGTCTCAGGAGAAGAACACTAAATCCTTAACTGAAACGCGTAAATCACCTCAAGATTTTCTCACAGAAGAAGTGAAAGATTTTGTAAAGCCTGTACAAAACAAAAAGAGTGTCTTTGATTAGTTCAGTGAAATATGCGATTTTGGCAGTTGCAAATGCAACCAGATATGGTTATTCCAGTTAAATAACCGTAAATTTAAAAAGCAGGCGAAAGCTAATTTTACTGAGATAATCCTCCTGTTAGCATTCCATTCCATTATGTCCCCATCCTGAAATGCTCATGCAATAGCATTGTGGGAGGAAAAGTGGATTGTTATACTGTTGTGAGTATAAAAAAACTGTTACGCACACAGGATCAGATCGCCAATTGCTTTGGAGATAAGAGTCTGAGTCAGTAATCCTCAACATTACAACTCTTAGCTAAAGGCAACTCTTAGCTGAAGGCTAAAAGCACACTGGACTGGACTGGCCTCTCTACTGAGATACTGAGAGACGGTCCCTCACCGTGAAGGGGCTCGGCTGGGTGGTTCTCTCTCCATCTCCAGCTGCATCCTCCTTCAGCGCAGCGGCCAACAATAATGGTGCCTGAGGGCTATTTTACCGTCAGTCGGTCCAGAAAGAAGAAAGAAGAAATATTCTAAAATCTCTTAAGGGAAATGAAAATAAAAAATAAAACATGGTACATTTAGTAATTGCATCGTGGACATACATACTGAAAGTCTTTCAGCACATATTGTCGTAATTCTTCAGCACTGAGTATGCATAGCTATATACATGTATAGCTATGTGCAACTATCAGCATTGGAACGCTTACTGGGCGCTTAGAGGAGTAGCACACTAAGGTGAATACCACATCATCCCATGGTTCCTGGTTTGATTCCAACCGTTGTCATATCTTGTGTCATGTCATCCCTCCTCTTTCTCATCCATCCTTCCTGTCATCCATCTCTACTGTCTATAGCAGAAATGCCCAAAGAAAAAGAAGAATTATGTTTACTGCACAGTACACAATGACAATAGTGTCTCAATGTAATTTGGCTCCAAACTTGGGAAAATGGTTTATTAT
Organism: Nansenia antarctica; assembly: GCF_963989245.1. NCBI lineage: Eukaryota > Metazoa > Chordata > Actinopteri > Argentiniformes > Microstomatidae > Nansenia > Nansenia antarctica. The sequence continues at coordinate 22,749,399 of NC_137675.1, read as the reverse complement.
CCCTCGAATAGAATAGAGGCCAGATGGAGATAGATAGCCAATAACCATCTAACAAAACAAGAGGGAGGGAGGGAGGGAGAGAGAGAGAGAGAGAGAGAGAGAGAGAGAGAGAGAGAGAGAGAGAGAGAGAGAGAGAGAGAGAGAGAGAGAGAGAGAGAGAGAGAGAGAGAGAGAGAGAGAGTGAGAGCGAGAGCAGACAACAGTTGGCAGTTTGTTTGTCTGTTTATTTCAACACACATGGTTCTGTGGGTCAGGGGTACCGCTCGATGTGGGTGTTGCTGTGTGAAGTCACTCAGATTTCATGGTGTAACAGTTGTTTATGTGCAATACGGCTGCTCCACCCCCATGACTTAGGGGTTATGGATGCAGCCTAATCAAGAAAGGTTTGCGAGTTGTTTGTTACACTGGTCACTGGAAAATCTGACAGTATCTATTCGACCTCATCGGCCTTTTACCGAAATAAATTACCTTCACCCTTATTTATCCAGTCCGAAAAACACACACATCCATCCAACTTTTGACTGGAGCGCCGGGAACCAGGAAATTGAATTTCATTTTGGTCAATTTACTGAGGGAGGAAATTAGATTTAGCATGGGTCACTCTACCTAACCACCAGTGCCTTAACTACAATTACTAAAACATTAGGGGCACTCTTAAATCCACTGAACATACAATCTCTGTCGAAGACAGCTCCAATTCATACATCACCCGGAAAACATTGAGCCACGCTTTCTCCATTAGTGTATGATTAGATAAAACACTACACTGTAGTTTATTATTGTATTGTAGGAGTGGTTGAATAGGAATGTGTTGAGGTGATTTAGGATTAACATTTTTAGTAGCTGCTGGGCCCGTTGTCAACCTGGCTCACCCTGTAATACCGTTGCCCAGGTGGGCAAATCCTCACGATACTCTTAAGGTCACTCTAAAGTACTGCACTGCTTTTGTCAAGTAGGGATCTGATCAAAAGTGGAGCACTGTATATATAATACTATAGAGAATAGGGTGCCATTTGAGACAGAGCCAGGCGGGTTGGGTGGGGGGTGGGGGGGGACAGGGTCGGCCTATAGACATGCAGCAGATGCATTCAGACATCGGGCAGATCACTACCAGACCGCAGCTGCAGAGCACAGCCCTACGGTAATGTTGCCAGACAAACCTGCCTTCCCCGGCCCGCCTGCTTTGAACTGGACCTGTCTGGACGGTTCTGCCTTGGCTCTGACTTTTCCACTTCGCTGCTTTACACGTCCAATAAATTGAAATATGGTGTGTAAAATCCCCCCAAAAATAAAAACACGCCCACCCATCTCCGTACGAAGACCGAAGACCGGGCCATGTAAACTGATCGCCCGCCATTTCGACAGGTTCCCAAATATCCCTCCAAAAACTGTTTGGAAAAATGGGCTACATGGATAATATTCGTTGTTTTTGTATGTATTAATGTCTAGCTGGTTTTATTAAAAAATCTGGAATTGGAATTAAGCTTATTGAATGAAATTAAGCTTATTGAATGTTGAATGAAACACCTGTTGGATTTCACCATTAATACCAATTAGGACGTGGAACACGAACCATTCGTAGCCCACAGGCATGGACAGATACTTTATTGGGATCATTCCCTGTCATGAGTCTATCCCATTACCTTTAACCCCCAAAAGCCCAGAGGTCACAGCATAGTTCTTAAAAGCCATTTTCCAGTTCCATAGTCCTAGCCCATTTTGCGGTTGTTGCGAAATGTATTCCTCAACCCGCTCCGGAAAAAAAAGAAACGTGTTTTCGATAATTTACGGCCTCCATTACAGAGATGCTTTCCGAAGTGTCATCTTTGGTTTATTCTAGCCTTCCTCCTCACGACACACATGTGTAACTGTGAGCATAGTTCTAAACACAACCAGACAACAACAATAAAACCATAATCCCTCTCTCACTCTTTATGTATTGTCTCATTACCGATACTTAACCTCTAAATACTAAACAGGATTTAGACAGTCTGATCTGACAGGATTTAGACAGGCTGAACTGAGGCAAGGCTAGATAAACAGATGCAGGAGTCTGTATTTAAGTCAGTATTTCAGTATTTCAGTCAGTATTTAACATATTAAACCCCCAAGCTCACATCTGGAGAGATACCCTCATACTGCAGGTCATTCTTTCCCTTCATGTGGAGAGTTATTAGTCCACGGTGGCCCTCGGAGGCATTAGTTCATTTCCGTGGCAACGTCCCAGCAGAGTTTCTCAACCGCTCCTAACGGTTTTTAGCCATGGGTCTGCAGTGTAATATCACCAGGGCTGGGGTCCACTCGCACACACACACGCCCACACTCTCTCACACACACACACACACACACACACACACGCATGGCACGCACACACACACGCGCACACACACACACACACACACACACACACACACAAACACACACACACACACACACACACAGATCCATTGTGTGGACAAAATACTCCTGAGAGAGAGAGAGAGAGAGAGAGAGAGAGAGAGAGAGAGAGAGAGAGAGAGAGAGAGAGACACACACACAGGGGATGAACAGTTGGCAGGTGGCCTGTCTGTGTACTTTTACATTTATGTTGCATTATATGATATTTCATAATTCTCCTCCAGAGGAACCTATGATTAATCATTTGGAGGAAACCTCACAGATGTTCTCTCTCTCTCTCTCTCTCTCTCTCTCTCTCTCTCTCTCTCTCTCTCTCTCTCTCTGTCTCTCTCTCTCTGTCTATCTGACGGCTTGGCGGCTGAGAGAGTCAGAGGGGACGGTATGCCTCAGGCCTTTCTCCACTGAACTGGAGGTGTTGAAGGGGCAGATTAATGGACTGACGTCCCGCTGTCACTGGGGGACTATATTTCTTGGCCGACCTCCACGGCGGTCTAAATGAGGCACACGAGATAGAGAAGAGGATCGAGATAAACAGGAGAGAGAGGGGTCAAAAGACAGATAGAGGGGTCGCTAGGTAGAGAAGAGATAGTTGGAAGAGGCAGAGAAAGGAGATCTAAAAGAGGAGGCGCGACTGCAGCTAACTAGGATTGAAAGGGCGGCTTTGCAGAAACTCACTCTGCCAACGTGTGTTCCTCCTCTCCAGGTGCGGCTACACACACACACACATGCACGCACACACACACACAGACACACACACGCACACACACACAGACACACACACGCACACACACACAGACACACACACACACACACACACAGACACACACACACAGACACACACACACAGTTCTGGCTGAAAGTTACGGAAAAACAAGAGCTGAGATACGGTAACTCGGTAGAGAACAATAAGAGAAGATTCGGGAAGTCTAGAATGTTCCCCGCTCTCGCTTCTCCAGCATAGATGATTTGTTTCCCTGCTTTGAATCAAATTGATTGCGTTCCTCACCAAACAGCCATTAAAGCACAACATGTTTATGTCCCCCCCTCAAACAACATGTCTCCTCAGAGCTCCCCCTGAAGAACTCAATCAACATATATCATTAACAGTTCATTAGTGACTTTCCCTCCAGTGGTTTCACAGGCTCATCATTTTTCATTTCAAGATAGCAGTAAATGATCTATGGAGTGAGCTAGACCTGTAGGCTGTGTGGTGTTTAATGTAGGGCTGAGACCCTGTCAAGATGTCACCAACAGTGAGGTTTATAGAGTGGTGTTTGCTGCGTTTGTTGTTTTTCTGCCATGGAGGCTAGAGTGTTTTTTAATGCTGCAGTATATCATGCACAGCCTGGTTGACATGGACTCTGATTATACTGTCACAGAGACCTCTTCACTCCAATTTCAACTCCAAGAGGAGTTTGTTTTAGAGAAAAGATAAGAAAGACACTGTCTGTCATAGATGTGAGTACTGTGAGTGGATCTGAGGCACAAGCAAACAAAAAGCATCATCAGATCACAATGAAAGTGGATATTGCACACACTGGCCTTATGTGACACTGTAAAAAGGGCTGCATGTCGGCAATTCTCAAGTCGCGCAAGTGACCAAGTGAGTCCACTCGATATATAACAAACAACAGTTTTCCGATCACTAAATAATTTGTGAATTGGATTCACTCAATCATCTACCATAGGCTACTGGGTAAGTGATACATGGCTTGTAAACAAAGTTACGTTTTAGGATGTGTTCAAAAACAAGGACTGTGTGATCATCTACACAGTAATTGTGTAGTTATGTGTTTTTAGCATGTTCATGTTCTATCAGCATGTTGTGATGTGCTAAACATGCAGTTAGATGTTAGAAGGTAGCGATGTACCTTTTTAGCACTGCCTACTAGCAGCTGTTTTGCGTGTGTTTTGATTCAGAGCCAGTTTCTCCGCTGTCTGGTTTGAGGGGTACCAACATTGAAATAAGCATATCTTCTTTCAACTATTTTCAATGTATGACATCATTTGAAAGCTTACAATCTGCATTTTCATAATCTGGAGAAAAAACTTAAAAATGACCATGCCTACTTGAGGACTTTTTAACCAGGCCCTGTCACATATGTTCCTGGTCTTCTGACGTCAATCCAACACCTCTTCTTTCACGTCTTAATCCGTGTTTACGTGCCATGAAGCAGTGTTTCACATGTTACATAAGAGGACATAGGGAAACCGAGAAGAGAAAGCAAACACAATGATTCTGAAAGCACATGAGTCATCCGTGATTCAGGAGCCAAACTACGCTTGGGTCCCGTTTCCCTGAGCCAAGACTGGGAACATGAGGGGGAGTCAGGCCTTTCTGACAGGTCCATGTCTTATCATTTATCTTGATATTTCTGTCACCGATAAAAAGCTTTGTTTTTGGGTCCTTGTTTGGAATTTTGCAGCACTGTTTAACATCGCAGATGGGGTTTGTGTTTATATACGTGTGACGCAGCCGAGACTGTGTTCAGGCAGGCGTGATGTCCCTAGTCCAATTCCATTTCTCATCTTTCCTCTCCCTGTATTCACGCAGCGTGATGTCCCTAGTCCAATTCCGTTTCTCATCTTTCCTCTCTCAAAGTTGTGCACTGCATTCGTTTACTCCCTCTCACGGATCCAAAAGGAACGGATTGGTGTAAGCAACATTAGATTAGATTAGATTAGACTCTTTATACACTTTATTGTCATTGCAGAGTACAAGTACCAGACAACGAAATGCAGTTTAGCATCTAACCAGAAGTGAAAATAGTGATATAAGAACATGATATAAAAACAAGACATAAAAACACGACAATGATAGTGATAGGTACAGTAGGGCACGTACGGTAGTTTAGAGGTATATACAGTTATGAGCTAGATACCAATATGGCGGAAAACAGACACATGTCTCCAATGTGTTTAGATCATTTTAAGGGGGGGAAAGGGGGAGAAGTGAAAGTGGGCTCTTGTCGCCAGCCTCAGACACATTTCTGGGCGTGTCTTCCTGGTTCGTCCTGATTGTGTCCTCAGATGGCTCCGGTATATCCGGCGGTGACTCCACTCTCTGTTGCTGAGCGATGGAGGGAAGCTATCGGGGTGGAACACCCACCCACACACCCACACTCAGACACACAAAACACACACGCAACGCACACACACACACCAGCTGACACACCGAAAAAAAAGTGCTCGCTTCCTCTCCAGCTGCCCCCCCACCTTGCCGCTCTAAGCCTTTCCTGGAACACTTTGCGTGACGACGTTGAGTCAGTCGAGCGGCCTCTCACCAAAACACTTTTTTTGTTGCGCGTCGAACGCTATCAGTCGCATGCTATGTAGGGTCTGGGTTATTTCACAAACCTCATTACCTGAAGGTTTACAATATGTGGCCTTACTGTACATTCATTCGTTTTTGCAAACCCCCGTTCTGGATATACACTTGCCTCCTGTTCATTGGTGAACATTGAACATGTGTCCATAGGAGCATCAGACATCCCATAGTCATAATGACTAAGAGAAACGAGAGAGACTCTTTCATATCTGCGGTCTGCAATCAAGAAGACTCCTTAAACCATAATTCGCAGACCCCGGCCAATAAGACGTGGCCTTGAGGAACAGGGCTTGAGTAACTCCAATCTGGCAGAACGAACAAACCCATTGAAGATGATGAGTCAGTTCTTGGAAATAGAAATTAACCATCCGTCTTGTGTGTCTTCCACCTGACAGCAGACAAACCAAACCCGTTTCCCTCAGTGTGTCTTCTCCGGCCTGCTAACAGCGTGTGTTTTTGGCCTGTCGGCTTCCCTGATGACAATGTCCTCCACAATGTCAGCGACCGAGAGGTCAACTGCTTTTCATTGGAACATGGGGTGGATGTGTTTGGCTGTCTGGAGGTGTCATCAAATATGCCCCGGTTAAAAATGGCTCAGGGGGTAAGGGTATACAGTGTCGGGAAATGAAACGCCCAGGAGTGCGAACAGGAATAGACGAATTTCTGGACAATCTGAATTGCAGTTTCAGCTTTGTTGGAGAGTTGGAGAGCCTTGTAAATGGTCAAATGGACTGCACTTATACAGTGCCTTATTCCAAAGCGCTTTACAATGGCCTCTCATTCACCCATGCACACACACAGTGGCAAGGCGCCGGCCAGCTCATTGGGAGCAATTTGGGGTTCAGTGTCTTGCCTAAGGACACCTCGACATGTGGACAGCCGAGGATCGAACCGCCAAACCGCCGACCTTGCGATCATTAGACACCGGCTCTACCTCCTGAGCCACAGCCGCCCCAATTTACCATTGACCATCCTTTTAGGCTCCTCATTTCAGAATATGGAGGTTAACTTAAAGAGTTAAGAGTTTGTTTAATTGGGTTCTAAAGTAGGACAGAGATATGTTCTGTTCAAGTACTGTAGCAGAGGTCCTTCTATAGTGTCTCTGTGTGTAACCATGACGATCATTCTTTTGAAAACGATTTCTTCAGTTTTGGTCATCAGTGGTGCAGGAGCACTCACCACTCCCAGTAGATACATTACACGGTCCAAGCAGGTCAACCCTGTTCTATATAAGCATATGTTCATGATATTAAAAATGTCGGCCTTCGTTCAATTGAGTAGTTTGTTTAATGATGTTGGCTTACCTCCTTTCAGCAAGGAAACAGACTCTGAAATATAGTCAATACAAATGAAGTGCAGTTTTGGAAAGATTTGAAAGAACCAGTATTGAGCTACTGAAGGAAATGAATGATTCGCTCACTGACGAAAAAGGAGCGAGTTGTAGCAAAGAGAGAGCACCGTCCCGTCACTAAGTACTCTAATTAATGAACACATCAGGTTACTGCAGGCGTTATGAGACAACGCGATACAAATCACAGCCCTTCTCCTTCACCCCATCGTGTCTCTCTCTCTCTCTACCTAATCCTCTTGAGTTTCTCTTTAGCCTTCTGGAGAGGTTCCAGGCACATTTAAACTATTAAAACCTCACTGGCTCTTGGGAAAAACAGGCCAATCAATATCATTTATGTGATAGCCAATCTCCATCTGCTTTCACCATCCATAACTCTTGCGTCATCTACCTAATTACTGATAAAAAAAATAAAAACTGGCCTCAGTATGACAAACTGCCGTCAGTATGACTCATATGTACCTGTTGTTCTAAAAACAGCCTCTGATGCTCTTATGCGTAGAACTGTATGACCATGAACAGCATCACTAAAATGTTCTAATCGTCCTAATAGTCATTCTCAGAAAGTGCGCTTCTTCATCGTCATCAACGCGATCTAGATTATATTATTCTGTCAACAACATTTGAGACAAAGATCTGAACGTTTTGATACACGTGCAAAGCATAGAGATGATTTACAGTGGATGTACTGTACTGTTTTACAAGACCTTTCCAACACAAACGGAATATCTCAGAGTTTACATAACCCTTAAAAAAATATATTTTTGCACTCTCTCTCCGAAACCAAACCACATTGTGCATCCCAATACTAGATCCTCTTAAAGCCTCATAAAGCCATTTATCATCCATGACATATGGAGATGAGGAGCAGAGCATAGGGAGCAGCTGCCCTCCGATCCAGAAGTTCATATTTGACTTATTTTTTATTTGGCTGAACAGTCATGGAGAGGGAATAACATTGTTTAATCCCCATGCTGAGAAGAATGACAACATCTCTAAATGTTCAACCTGTGCGCTCCTCATTTGGCGCTAAGCTTGGTGATTCATATCTTACAGGAAAATGTAATTTCCACATTCCCATTGTTAATGGAACAAAAACTGTTGACTGTTAATGTATGTATGGGGTGTACACTATGATAGATTTGGTTCAATTCCGCCAAGATTATCCTGAACAATGAGTGTGAGTGTTTCCCAAATGCAGCAATGCAGTTTCATCCACTATATTTAGTGGATATTTTACAGTAACTGGGGAATGTGAACTCGAAATTGATCCCGTTCAATTGCTGAATAATGTCATCAGAGAGAGGAAATGATGTTTCTAGGGAAACAGTCCATTTCCTTTTTGACATCTGCTTTGTCTGATACCAGAAATAGATAGATACAGTATCATAGTATATTGTACGATACAACCATATACTGGAAGAACTGTGTTGAACGTGTGTCATTGGATACTTTTTATCCAATGAATTGAGTAGTTATCTAGTTCCATATGCACAGTTAGTCCAATCCTAAAGCCTGGGTTAATTAGATTTACACCCGCAATTACTATTAGCAAATGTATGAAACAAACAGTTATATATAAAAGAAAATGTCTTGAAAGAATGAAAAATAAGCTTGTGTGAACATGGCAGATTAACTCAAAATATGTTTGACACAGTCCAGGCCTCTGGAGTCTACAACATTACATTGATGAACATTAATGGATGCTTCTCTGACCTTTTGGTCAACTACCGTCACCATACCACAAAACCTAAAGCAGACCTGTCCCTAGAGACTCCTTTGAAGCCTCGCTTCCAGTCAAGGATTGGCATCTCTCTTTGGTTCTATTTTCTACATTTTCTTCTTCACAACCTGTCAAACACTGTTTTTGTTTCCCGAAATTTCCCAAAATTTCATATGGCCTGTGGGAATAGTTGTTACAGATCACAGGCATGATTATCTTCAAAAGCTCAAATGAACGATGACATTCAAGGCATTACAAAAAGCTGAGGCAATCCTACAGACAGATGAACAGCAGACAGTCAACCAACAGACAGTCAACCAACAGACAGTCCACCAGCAGACAGTCAACCAACAGACAGTCCACCAGCAGACAGTCAACCAACAGACAGTCAACCAGCAGACAGTCAACCAACAGACAGTCAACCAGCAGACAGTCAACCAACAGACAGTCCACCAGCAGACAGTCAACCAACAGACAGTCAACCAACAGACAGTCCACCAACAGACAGTCAACCAACAGACAGTCAACCAACGGACAGTCAACCAGCAGACAGTCAACCAACAGACAGTCCACCAGCAGACAGTCAACCAACAGACAGTCAACCAACAGACAGTCAACCAACAGACAGTCCACCAGCAGACAGTCAACCAACAGACAGTCCACCAGCAGACAGTCAACGAACAGACAGTCAACCAACAGACTGTCAACCAGCAGTCAGTCAACCAGGAGACAGTCAACCAACAGACAGTCAACCAACAGACAGTCAACCAACAGACAGTCAACCAGCAGACAGTCAACCAGGAGACAGTCCACCAACAGACAGTCAACCAACAGACAGTCAACCAACAGACAGTCAACCAACAGACAGTCAACCAACAGACAGTCCACCAGCAGACAGTCAACCAACAGACAGTCCACCAGCAGACAGTCAACCAACAGACAGTCAACCAACAGACAGTCAACCAACAGACAGTCAACCAACAGACAGTCAACCAACAGACAGTCAACCAGCAGACAGTCAACCAACAGACAGTCAACCAACCAACCAGCAGACAGTCAACCAGCAGACAGTCGATGCCACAACAGACTAGTGTATCCTAGGAACGCAGTATTGGAGGTGACACTGACTGGGGTTGGATGTAAGTTACATAACACCACTCTCAAGCTTCCCCACAGCAGATCTTGATTAAGGTTATTATTTAGTAACGTGCGTCCTCCTCTCCTTCCCAGCCTTCCTCTGTCCACTCTGTCCCGAGGACCCGGCGGCTGTGCGTTCCTTCATCCTCCTCGCACGCTACATCTGTGACAGGACAGACAGACCGCCCTGGGCCGGGCTCTCGTCTGACTGTCTGACCTGCCGTCTGCCCTGAGCGCACACACACTCACAGGCACACACGCGTGCATACACTCACAGGCACACACACTCACAGACACACACGCATGCATACACTCACAGGCACACACGCGTGCATACACTCACAGGCACACACACTCACACAGACACACACGCATGCATACACTCACAGACACACACACACACACACACACTAGCATGCATACGCTCACAGACACACACACACACACACATGCATACACTCACAGGCACACACGCATGCATACACTCACAGGCACACGCGCGTGCATACACTCACAGACACACACGCATGCATACACTCACAGGCACACACGCGTGCATACACTCACAGACACACACGCGTGCATACACTCGCAGGCACACACGTGTGCATACACTCACAGACACACACGTGTGCATACACTCACAGACACACACGCGTGCATAGGCTCACACACACACACACACACACATGCCTACACTCACAGACACACACGCATGCATACATTCACAGACACACACGCACACACACACACACACACACACACACGCATGCATGCATACACACACACACACTCACACGCACACACACACACGCACACGCACACGCACACACACACACACTTACATTCTCAAGCAGATTCAGAGCTCCAGCTCGATAAATCAAAAATAAGCGCGCAAGACCATCTCAGAAAGGGGTCGGCAGGGGCGGCAACTTTTTTTGTGTTTGTTTTGTGGTCGGTGCTGAAATTCCTGAAGTATTTCTATTTCTTGGCCTGTCTGGGGGTTCAACTGATCACTAAAAATACTGGAACGAACAGGGTAACCAAATACATCAATCATTGACAACAGAAAAGACGGAAGATGTGGAAAAATAAGTCAGTTCAGACACAGAGGTCAGTAGTTTAGTAGTTTACCCCTGGCTGTAAACTGTGTGATGTGACAGTGACAAGCGATGACATGAGAGGACCCAGGTCACCTGTTAATGATGATGACACCAGCAGCACGGCCCCCTGCGAAGACTTCTGGCTTCTCCCCTGGTGTCCGGTGTCATCAGGCTTCCAAACGCAGCAAAGAGACATCAGCACACGCAACCTAAGAAGCAGACAGGCCACCCTCATGACCCAGTCACGACCTTGTGTCCTGCAACTGACACCATCTCCGCGCATGATCACACCAGGACTTTGCCACACTTTACACCCAACTTTACACCCACTTTACACTGCGTGTGTGTGTGTGTGTATGTGTGTGTGTGTGTGTGTGTGTGTGTGTGTGTGTGTGTGTGCGTGTGTGTGCGTGTGTGTGTGTGTGTGTGTGTGCTTGTTTTAAACCAGAAGTGTTGCAAGTACTACTACACCAAAAGAGATCCTACTCTACTTAACATCCTACTGTACTGTACTGTACTTTCTTTTTCATGCTTTATGTCTTTCGTATGTCCCGTCAAAGTGTTTTAGAAAACAAACAAGCTGAAAACAAACTAACAGTGTCATTTTCAACCTCAGAGTTCAGATCAGATGTACACTAGGGCTGCACGATTAATCGATTTTAAATCGAAATCGCGATTTGAAATGACGCGATTAGCTAATCGCAAAGCCTGCGATTTGCCTGCGATTTTTTTTTTTTTTTTTTACAAATATTTTTTTTTTTTTTTTTTTTTGCCATTTAGCAGACGCTTTTTTAATCCAAAGCGATTTACAATTACGAATTACAGGGACATTCCCCCTGGAGTAACTGAGGGCTAAGTGCCTTACTCAAGGGCACACTAGTAGTGGTGTGGTTTCAGGCGGGATTTGAACTCACAACCTTCCGATCACAAGTCCAACTCACTATGTGTTTCTCAACCCTCTCCTCGGGGCGCCCCAGCCGCTCCACATATTTGATCTGTTCCACCACCAGCACACCTGATTCAACTAATCAAGTCCAAATCATAATTGCTTTGGACTTGATTAGTTGAATCAGGTGTGCTGGTGGTGGAACAGATCAAATATGTGGAGCGGCTGGGGCGCCCCGAGGAGAGGGTTGAGAAACACCACTACCCGTATGGGATACGTCATACAGCGCGTCGGATTCAACGTCAATGAACGTCAACGTCAATGAACGTTAAAAAAAAAGACACTTGTTGAGAGAAACAAAATGGTGTTGCTGTTTAAAAAAAACATAAATAAATATGTTGTCCCAATTCATATCTTTTAAGTTCTCATCCTTGCATGAGAATTAGAGCAGTTAATAGTTTGATGGTATCATGTGGTAATGCTCTCTGAAAATAGGTGATAGATAGATTCATCCAATCACCTGCCAAGTATTTTTTGAAAGTACCTGCCCTTTTCCAAACAGCTTCCAATTAAGCTTTCCTAGATGGTTGTGTGAAACAAACCACCTGAGTCAGGTTAGTAATGCTCCATCACGTTTTAATCTGAAGCTTGATTTTAAAGCAACCCAACTTTAAAGCAACCCAATGTAAGTTTAGTTCTTTCACTCGTAGCTCGGGCTGTGGGGGTGCTAGAGGAGGGAGCCTCTAAGTCCCCTGAAGACGTACAAACAAACTGCACGTTGATACGACCTTCCTAGCCGGAGATATGGCCACACTTTACAAAAACTCCCCTTTTTTTTTTTTTTTTTTTTTTGCTATTTTAAAAAAAAAAAATCGCAAATTAATCGCAATCGCGATATCTGTCCAAATAATCGCAATTCGATTTTTTCCCCAAATCGTGCAGCCCTAATGTACACCCTGTTTTGCATCCTCTGCTGAGAGAACAGGATACGGGATACGTTCAGCCTTGACAATACCAGTGAAATCCAAACATAACTCTTCCAGCGTTCCAGTCTGAGAGAACCCACAAGCCGTGTGAGAAAGCTCTGTCTGCTGCCAACTCCCCCCAAAACATATAAATCACATTGAAGACATATTGGAGATTTTAGCTGAGATATTGTGTCATGGCCAAGATGAGAAAGTTGCCCCCCCCCCCCCACCCCGCACTCCATTTCAAACTACATAATTGTCGCTCACCATGTGCTGTCAACTTTGCACAACAACTACACTCTTTCCACGGCTGACTTGTCTTCGCTAAGTGGAAACGAAAGAGAACTCGATATCAACCAACTGCGTGTACCCCACAGTCTCAAGACGTACAGCTCACTAGACATCGCCAACAACTCATGCTTGACAGTTAAAGCTAAAAATATTATTCCGTATCGTATAATATCACTCCTCCAGATATCACTGTCGATGACAGTGTGCCATCACTATTGAGGATAGAATGGATTTGGCAGGTGGAGTTCCTCTTTCATCGCTCTCCAGTGTGTGTAGTATCTTTGATCAGGGGCGGCTGTGGCTCAGGAGGTAGAGCCGGCGTCTAATGATCACAAGGTTGGTGGTTCGATCCTCAGCTCCACGTGTCCAACATGTCCTTGGGCAAGACACTGAACCCTAAATTGCTCCTAATGAGCGGGCCACACATCCTGTAAAGCTTGCCACCATTGGTGTGTGTATAAGTACAGTCCATTTGATCATAGTGGACGAGCAGGTCATGCCGACTCTGGAAATCGAGTACAGTGGACCAACATCAATGTGAAACACATACAGTGCCTTCGGAGTGTCATAGCAAAGGGTCTGAATACTTATGTACAGTATATGAATTTGAGTCATGTTGAACTGTATTTCCTTGAACTGTGTGGTATATTACCTTGTTGGTTATAAATCAAAGAACAATTCTGAGTTCAAGACTATTTATTTAAAGTACAAAAGTATACAGATATCAAAGCTGGATTCTGGTCTGGTCTGCTCTGGTCTGGGGTGAGGTGGATAAGAGGCCGGTCTGCCCCTGTGCGAAGGCCTTTATGTCTTTTCGTATGCAAATATCTACCACAGACCATGGCCTATCACCTTCACTAGAGATGGTCAAGGGGTGAAAAGGGGAGAGCCCAATATGATGTCACCTGACCAGGCTAGGGCAGATTCACAGGAAGTCATTCCTCAGCCATAAACCGTCATTCTACAGTTTTCCCTAGCCTTCTATCCAAAAGGGTGTGTGTTTACAAGGTGTCATAAAACCCCCATTTTCAGTAGAATCTTACAGAGACAAAAGCAAGAATACAGGCCCATTATTATACAATTCATAGTAAAAATATACTACAACTGTATTTCAATTTGATTAATAAATGTACTTTATTAAAAACAATACATTTACAAAAACGTGTTTTCACAAGCACGTTGTGCCGACGCTGAACATCATAAATTAATAAAAACATTTTTATTTTATTTTTTAAATCTGCCTTCGAGCATTGTAACTGCCAATGGCCCCTGGTCATAGCATCGATTAGATTTTCTTATGATGACTATTGGATAGACAAATGTATTTGTTAAATGCCAAAAACTTCAAAATGTAAATATTAAGTACCCAAGATGGACCATCATCAATGTGAAACACATAAAAACTCGCTCATAAACTGCAGGATTATAAAACAGAACATCCAACTCCTGCAGTCCGAGAATACATCTAGAGACTGTCTCAATCAGGTCTTTTTGGGGTAGCTGGTGACGAGGACAGGGTAGCTGTGCTCTCACTTAACACAAGCAGGCCTCCTTTGAAAGAGGCTCCTATTCTCGTTATTGAGCCATCAGCCATCAATAGGTCCAGCCACGGCCACGGTCCGATCCATCAGTCCAGTAATGACGGTGGCCAGACGTGGACAGATGGACAGACATGAGTAATCTACCGGCCGCCCCAGACAGACAGACCCACTTTCCCAGGTTATAAACGCATAATATGGAATTAACAGAATACCTCCAGGGATATGGAATTAGCAGGCCGCCTTTCTTTGTGCAAAGTGGCCCGGGGGCTGACTTGAGTGCAGGAGCGGGCTCGGTAAGACGAGTCCTCTGGGATCGCAGACGCGTCCTTGATGTCCAGGAGACTGCATGGAGCCCAGAGAGGGGTGATGGATCGGTTCCAAGAGGCCCCACTGTTTAGAATAGGCAGACGGAGCGTCACCCTGCGAAGGCCCGTAAGTGATGGTGTTCTCTCTCGCCTCCTAGTTCCTCCTCTACTACACCCTCTCTGACTCGCTGGTGTGGTCTCCCTGTCCTCGTCCACCGCCGCACCACTAAGGCTCCCTGTAGTTCTTGGCGGTGGAGGCTGCAGCTCTCTGGGGCCTCCTGGCTGCTCTGCGTGTGCCTGCAGCCGGTCCAGACTTCTCTTTCTTTTTGAGAATGTTTATTTTGGTCCCCTATACAGTTCACAATACAGATATAAGAAAATGTACATAGTCACAAGGTTCAATTCATTTTGTGTACAATCTGTCCTGTTGTCTGTTGCCCTGATTGCATTTTGCAGTTACCCCTTGTGGATGAATAAATTAATTAACCACATTTACATGTACTTGGTCTGAGTTTGAGACCTAGATGTTACATTGACGGTGAGACCTCAAAATGATGATCAGTACTACAATATTAAACACCACTATCAGCTGATCATCCCTTTCCCTTTCCCTTTCTCCTCGTCCCCAGTTTCACCCCTAGAGACTAGAACAGTATCTCGACGGTCTCACCTTCTTTGGCTTGGCTTTCTCCTTCACTGGTTGGGGTGACGGAGGGGGTATGTCTGGGGACGTATCTAAGGTACGACACAGAGTCAGAAAAAAACTTCTCAGAATACATGTTTTACACACTCAAAAGCTGTCTCCTGATGTTATTACAGGCCTTGTGTCATTCCTATATCAGGGTTATGAGGGCATTAAGACACTACACACTGAGGACGTGGAGCAGGCGCGGATCTATGGGTGGGCCTGGGTGGGCCTAGGCCCACCCAGATTGACAGCTGGCCCACCCAGTCAGATTCATAAAAATACATATTTTTTAATAATAAAATATTTTTAAAGTTTAATTTTCACTAACTAACTGTAATGTGAATAGTTTTGTCTTGCGACCGTCATTGCCACCGGCTTGTGAAGAACTGGTAGGACTACACCGTCGGATCTGTCAGCCATGGAGGAACCAGCCACTCAACCAAAGCTGGTAACATTCCCTACTACCACTATAATAGATGGGAAATCGCGCTCCTTCAGTAGAAATTGGTACGAGAAGTTCAAGTGGATGGAATATAGTAATGAAAGAGACGCTATTTTTTGTAAAGTGTGTCGACATTTCCCAGAGGCGCACACGGAGTTCACTTTTATAAGAGATGGATACAAAAATTGGAAACGTCTCCGGCAGGCCTGTGACAAACACGAGTCTAGCAAGCCGCATGCTGTTGCCCTCACCAAGTTGGATGGGCAAAACCATGGACCCCAAAGCCGTGGGACAGTGTTAAATCAAATGCACGGTGATGCCGTTTCATTCATAGAGCGAAACCGGCAACACGTTAAAGTTGTGTTAGACATTGCTATGTTGTGTGCCAAGTTG
This sequence comes from Nansenia antarctica, assembly GCF_963989245.1. Classification (NCBI taxonomy): domain Eukaryota; kingdom Metazoa; phylum Chordata; class Actinopteri; order Argentiniformes; family Microstomatidae; genus Nansenia; species Nansenia antarctica. The sequence goes on along the minus strand of NC_137675.1, from coordinate 22,732,849 downwards.
GAAATTCCACTTAGAGGTCACAGAGAAACGGAAGAGGCGCTCAATAAAGGTAATTTCTTGGAGCTATTCAAGTTCATGTCAAAATATGATCCAGAAATTGAAAATAGACTGAAGGAACTGCCTCGAAATGCCACGCTCCTAAGCCATCACATTCAGGATGAGCTGCTTGAGGCTGCAGCCTCACTGCTAATTCGAAAGATAAAGTCTGAACTGCATGAGCAATCCACATATTATGCCATACTTGCGGATGAGTATAAAGATCTATCCAAGCGCGAGCTAGTTGCTGTCTGTATTCGATTCATTCATGGAGGGGTAATTAAAGAACGAGCAGTAGGCTTTGTGGAAACTGCGGAATTGTCTGCTCAAGGAATATCACAGAGGATCCTAGTGTGTATTCGTTCATTTATTTGTTCATACATTCATTTATGTACCTATATATTTATTGTTAATTCTGTCAGACTTGGTCCTCCATAGTTGATGGTTATTGGTTAATTCATTGAATCGCGTGCGCTTGAATGCCTTGCGTGTGTGTATTATAATAACTTGTTTGGCTGTCCGTTGCATTGGGTAGACAGGTACTTTATTTATTTTCCGTTCGTTTCATGGTCTGCATAGTGATCTCCTCCAGTCCCTGCGAATATTTTGCGTGTGTGCATGCGTGTTGGTCGTACCCAAATGTTTCGAGCACCCACGGGCAGAAACATAAATCGGCGCCTATGATCGCGAGCCCGGTTGTGTTCCATCCATCTGGCTGCTCATACATAGGTCTAAAACGTGCGGTGATGAGTTTCACTCAGGCCCACCCAGATTTTTCCAGGCCTACCCATCAGCCACTTCTGTATCCGCCACTGACGTGGAGTTAGCATACATGTGGTGTCTGGGGCGGGGAGTCTTGGCTTGGCGGGAGGCTGTCTGCTGTAGTCAGTCACTTTGGGTTTGGGCTTCCTGCTGGACTCTCTCAGCCAGCTGACCTCTGTCATGGTGTCAGTGTCTGTGTCACTGAACAGATGCTTCTTCACCTGGCGCTGGAACCGATGAGAGGCAGACACACGCACACACCACACACAGACGCAGATTAAAACCTACAGTAACAGACTGTTAATAAACACTGAGATGAAAACCACATACACAAACATGCTTGCGTGCGCACACACACCTTGGGCTTCACAGCTGGGCTTTTCTTGGTAGCCCAGGACTCTCGAACGGCACTAGAGAAAAAAACACTAAATCACACATTCATTTCATTTCAGGGATTCTTTCTGTAACATCGAGGAGCACTGTGACCAACACAGGTAATCTTACAAATGTACCATAATCACATACTGCATTAGTCCTGTCCTACCTGCTGTCTATGGCAGAAGTTTCAGCAGACTTTCTCCTCTTCCCCTTAAGGAAGAAGGGAAAATAAATCATTCTTTACAGGTAGAGTACTGTACATGATGTGAATGACATTATTAAAGGTCCCATACTTTTCCTCTGCTTGTGCACATACATGTGGGTCTCTGATGGGCCTACTAACACACAAACTGTGAAATAAAACAACCCAGTCAGTTTTTTGTGGGCTGCCTATTTCAGAAAACATGCAATTCAACAAGCCATTCCGATTCTATTCCGATCCTATGTAAAGTGGGATCTCATTAGAATTATACCGCCCCCCATCTGAGTATCTCCGCCCACGGCTGCAGGATCCACAATAACGTTTAAGGTATTAGTTTAACGACACACGTGTGAAAAATAAATGGTCAAACTGCAGGAATTCCTTTGCTTGGCAACGTTGTGTTACTTTGATTAGCCCCCAGCAGCTAACTTGCTCAGATAATAATAATAAGCTGTAGTAGCTGGGCAGTGTGTGTAAAGTGAAGCACAGGCTAATACGACCATTCTGTATTTACAAGCTTTTGGTAACTCACAACATAAGTTACACTTGAAGTAAAATGTTCTGTGTAATGAGGAGTGTATTGAGGAGTTCCATCAGTGTGTTCAGTGTATTGAGGAGTTCCATCCTCAATAATTGATTGAATAAATTAACCGTAACCATGGTATCAAGGAGGCAAGGCCGGAAAGCCACAACCAGTTCTGGAGTGGGGCATGGGGAGCAGCTGCTCATTTGCATTTAAAGCTACAGACTTGTGAACAGACTTGTGTACAGACTTGTGTACAGACTTGTGTACAGACTTGTGTCTGTAGCTTTAAATGCAAATGAGCAGCTGCTCCCCACGCACTGCCCAGCTACTACAGCCCATCGAGAACAGGACTGAAACAGAGAAGTATAGAGGCATGCTAGAATGCCTTTAGGTTAAAATTTGAGTGTTTGCAAAAAACTTCAAAGACATGTTTTGGGGACTCCACAGACCTATATTATATACTTGTTGAAAAGAGACCTCATCAAGTACTGTAGTGGTGAAACATGGTCAAGGCTTATTTACCCCAGTACTCATCGGTGTGTCCACTGTGAATGCAAAGACGTCCTCTCTGTTCAAAAACAGAAACATGGATGAAATCAATATTGTAAGAAGGAATGTCTGTGCTCTGTACAATATACTGTTTATAATATTACTTTTCAAAAAAATTGTTTTAAGAAAATAGACAATACCCTTGTTGCTGTGCAGAGGTCCACTTGGAGGTAGTGTAAGATTTCATAAATGCAGGTGTTTTAGACGTCTCCTTTAATAATAGAGACAGAAACATCAGAAAACAGCATGTAAATGAATGTGAGGGCAAAACATAATCATTAGCAGCATCTAAATGAATATTATTCCCAACAATGGAAATGACCACATAATTATGTTTTCCAAATATAACCATCCAATCTATGAATACTCACCTTGGCAGGCGGCAACCAGCTCTTCTCAAAAACAGATCTACCACAAAACAAGAAAATTACAAAACACATTAATATATACTGTATCTATGAGCTGCTGTCTGGCAACATATTAATACTGACAGTTGGCAATGAATTCCCTTTAAAAAAAGAAGAAGAAAAAAACACTTACACACTTATCCCCAAATAGTCTACATTTTTTATTTTTATACCTGAAAAGTTATCCTGGAAAAACACTATCTGCAATTGATTGAATTCCCATGTGTGCTCTGTACCTGTTGGTGGGTGGAGGAGGCCAGCACGGAGGGATGAACTCTGCTGTGGCTTTAGTGGTGGTGGTCTCGTAATGGCTGGCGATCCTCTTCATCATGGTGCCTGTCACCTCTGCATTTCTCTGCGTGCCATAACAGTGAGACAACATGGTGAAGCTAAGAGACTGTTACATGCGAGTAGCAGTGTTGGTGGAGACAGCACTGTGGAAATCAGCATTAAGCATACAGACAGCATTGGAAACATCCTCAGACTTAGGGTTAGTAACTAACCCTAACCCTAACCCTATCAAGAAATAAAAAATAACTTCAAGTGAAATGTAATCTCCTTCTCCTAAAAAGAATGGTCCTCACCTGGTTTTTACCTGAGTTTCCCCCAGTGGTTTTGACCTTGGGGTTGGGTTTTGCCCTCTCCTGCAGTCCTTTGGCTGGAGTGGACTTGACTAAGCTAAGCTCTGGATCCTGACATTTTTGGGCTTTACTCCCTGCAGGCCCACCTTGCTCCTCAGGCCCTCTGCTCTGGGCCCCACGTCGCTCCCGGGGCCCTCCTCTCTCAACAGGCCCTACTCTGCCCTGGGTCTGAGGTCCAGTGCCCAGTTCCCGCTCCCTGACGACCTCCTCCAGTCGCTGAGTGATTTGGGCATGGAGCTGCCTGTGGCTGACTGAACCTGAGCCTGGAGCTGAGCCCCTCTGGGCAGAAGATGGACGATCCTGCTGCTGCACTACCAGCATAGGCTCTGATGGGAGAAACGTGTAGTTAACAACGGCTCTGATGGGAGAAACGTGTAGTTAACATAGGCTCTGATGGGAGAAACGTGTAGTTAACACCTCTGCATTGGGGATTTAATAACAGCAATTGTCGTTTTAGAAGTTCTGTGTGAATAGTGTGAGCAGTACCCCCCTGACATCTGACTATTATTTATGTGTACGGCTTTTATGACAATAACTTGTCCTTGTTTGAAATGGGTAACTCTAAGTAACCTCAGAATGTTTAGAACTGTATAAGTGTGCTATTCTTGGGTATAAATGGAAGGGGAAGCACGTGGAGTGTTTACCTGGTCTGGGCAGAGCCCTGTGGAAACTTCTCTGTTCCAGCAGCAGCTTCTCAGCCACCGACAGCTTGCAGCTATAGTAAGAAAATATGTTGTGTGTATGCGCGCACACAAGTATACACGTACACAAACCAAATCAGTGATTTCAGTTCCATACTACTGTTGATACATGAGCTCTACTATTAAAGTACCACAATAAGAACATTTGCCTGACCGTGAGATGTAAAATGCTTCAATAGCGCACTTACATATTTCTCTCTGTTTTCATGGGAGGCTGAGAGTCAGGCACAAAACTATGGTCTTTTTGAGAGAGCAAGGACAAATTAGGAACACATTACATTCACACAATAATTTATTCAATTAGGAGAATTGATGTCATGATGACCAAGTGATCAGTAATAAATACATTTAGAACAGAGAGTATAGATTAGAATAGCTGTACCAAGAGGCTCCTCCTCTTCCTCCTGGTCAGTCTGAATCATCTCCACCACCTTGTCTAGTGGTATGTTCTGCAAAACAAATACAGACTTTAACAACTGCTAAACAACATGTCTACTACTACTGCTTCTACATCTAGACATTAGACTACTACTGCTGGAAGACTACTACTCCCCTCCTACTTGACTTGTGTTTTATGCGTTTTATTAGAGAAGAGCTTGTGAGTAAGGATTTAATTGTACTGTCATAAACTCCCTGAATCCCAGTACAACTTTGAAACTTGAAACTACTAGTTCTACTGTTAAATCTACAAATGATAATCTACTGCTATGACTGGTATCTCCTCTGGTGCTTGTATTAGCAGAGACTCCTGGGGAGGGAAGGTAAAGAACAGACCAACCCTGCGGTATTTCTCTGCCATTTCTCTGCTGGTGTCCTTCTTATTGCTTTTGCTCTGTGTCGGAGGTGCTACGACTGCATCCACCTGAGAGAAAAATACTATGAAATACTACAAAGAAAATAGTCTAGCTTGAGCTCAACTATTCAATTTCATATGCAACTGAAATTGTAAACTGGTGGGGGATGGGGAGTGTGGGGGCTTGGTTATGAGTGTTTTTAAACAGGTCCATGACTGCAAAAACATTCCATAAAATCAATGCATGTTCTAAACACGAACATTCCATAAAATCAATGCATGTTCTAAACACGAACACTCTCGAGTTAGAATCTGGCCCATAGAGTGGTACAGAATGCCCTACCTGTTCCCTCCTGTTGTAGGCCAGTGCACCAACAGAGGCAGCAGCACTGGAGGTTTTGGCCGCTCTCAACTCCCCCAGGCTGGGCTGCCTCTCACACGAGCTGACCAGCTTCAGAGCTGGCTTCACCGTGGTCCTGCCGCCTGGAGTGGCTGAGGGGAGGGGAACCCACAACACAATATATTTTTTTTTATCAATCTAACATTTATTTATTAGTCTTAACCTGGTAAGTCAATAGAGAACCAATTCTCATTACAATGACGACCTGGCCAAGAGGCCCATAATTGCAAAAACCACACACACCTATCATTAAAGCCTGGGCACATGATTGGGAGAAGGAAATTCTTTAAGACGGAATGCATTGTGAGTAGAAGGAGTCAAAAACGTTAACGAGGAGAAGTAACTGAAAAGGTGGTGTTACTCTGGTCGATTGGACAAGAAAAGTACTCTGTCAAATTAAAAGTGTCAAGCCTGAAGAAGGCAGCTTTCTGCCAAAACGTTGATTTACCAAATGAATAATAAAACATCGGAGCATAAGAGTGTGGCTCTCTTTTTTTCTGCCATTTATGTATGTCAAGCCTGTCAGGCAGATGCAGGGCCACCTACATGCTGGCATGACTACAGTAACAGGGCTGGCGCCAGCCCCCCTCCCTCTCCCACTGCTAATGATGAACCTGGACTCAGACACCTTCCTCTTCGCTGGAGTCACCATCTGGACAGACACAGTGTGTGAAAAGAATTATAAGACCTTACTCTGATATAATACAACCAGATAGCAACAACAATAACATCTACAATGATATCCATAGTCAAAATTATGTTTTTCTAAGATGATATTAAATTAGGGCCCAATCCCGATTCCCTTTTCTACCCCTATGGCTCGTTTTCGAGTGTGACTCGATTTCGAGCCAAGGCCTTCGAACAGAGCCACAAGCCATAGGGGTTGAAATCTACCCCTATGAATTGGGACAGCCCTTCACGACGGATACGTCATCAGCAGTGGTTTAAATAGACGCGGTACGGATGACGCGTTAATATGTTGCCGGCGAAATCACACATCTCACAATGCCTTCTTCAGCTGTGTTTATTTCTGTTGCGTGTGCTATAAGCATCTTTTTTCGTTTGTTATCAACACACTGTAGTGTTTAGACGTTCCTTTTTTAGTCTCTTCCGTCAACAATGTCTTTTTTGTGGACATCGCAATAATGACAATGAATGACTCCAACCAAAACACAGAGTATTAACCAGATCTGTCAGCGCACGATGTTCCTCCAAAGATACCCGTGACTCAATCCTCAGCCACCACATACACACGAGTCCATCAGTAGTCATAAAGCGTTATCCAAAATTCACGTTACCAATGTTTTATGTTTATGTTTTGTTGTTGTGGTGCTTGTTATAAAGAAAAGGTCTATAATGCATTTAAATGAATGATACAAACCATTAATAATATTACATAATAACAACTGCTCGGATTAGATTGCGGGTGCCGCTTCATGGAAATAGGTCAAAATGCGCATCATGTACAAGTCAGCCTAACGTTTGATAGATAACTTTACATATGTGTACCATCATCCGCTGTAAAACGCCACAGGTAATAATTGATTTATTATTGTACATCTCTGAAATGCTCGACTGTCATGCAGCGTTGCGTTACTGTCACGTTAGACACAGCACCGACATAAAAGCGAATTTTTTTGTTATGCTTGTTATAAATAACAAGCATTGTAATTAGTGTTGTTCCGATACCATTTTTTGATCCCGATACCGATACCGATACCTGACCGTGCAGTACTTGCCGATACCGAGTACCGATCCGATACCACGGCGTTTGAAAAAACAAAACAAAAAAACATGTTTTTTGAGCCGCATACTCACCTCGATGTAAAATTATTGCTAACACTTAGTCTGGCACTGCTCAAAACCTTTGTAAAACAGGAAAAAATACCAACAGAGAGTGAATACTATAGAACTTTTTTTTATTGTCTACCTGGTATGGTGACAAGAAAATCAACCCCTTATAAAACCTGAAATGTGGCTCTCACAGATGCCAATCAGTGCAATATCCATTTAAGATATAAAACAGTCGTAGTAGTAGTGCAACAGCAAGTGAACATTTACAAACAAAATAACTTTAGTACTTAAAAAAAGAAAAAAAAAAAAAAAAAAATCGGAATTTGTTTTTTGTTAGTACTCGCCGATACCGATACCAGCATTTTTGTGCGTATCGGTGGCCATGCCGATACTAGTATCGGTATCGGAACAACACTAATTGTAATGACATTAAACTAAGAAAATAAGATGGTTAACATAATTTTTCAAGCATTGTAATGACATTAAACTAAGAAAATAAGATGGTTATCATAATTTTTCAAATCTTTATTAATAAGTAATTACAGAGAAAGTAAAATGACATTTCCGCATTGAATAGAGCTACATACAATTTCTGTAGATGATTCGCAATGCATCCTGGAATCAAGGGGTAGCGTACCCCTATGGCTTCAAAGCTAGTCTGGTCCTGGAATCGCTCGAACCGAAGTCATTGTTAGCCCTCGAAATTAAGCCATGGCTCGATGAAATATGAATTGGGATAGCCCTACCCCTAAACGTGAACGCGCAAAACGAAGCCATAGGGGTGAAAACGAAGCCGTAGGGGTGAATTGGGATTGGCCCTAGATCATTATAGAGTCACAAAACATATTCAATTACTAAAACACAATTTAGGGTGTTATGTTTTTTTCTTAAAATTAGAATTAAATTATCCATAAGTGCCAGAGTGGTCATTTACCTGTTGGGGTGCAGGATGGTGGGGTATCAGACAGGGAGCGCTGTTCCTCTGTCTCTCCACATCAACTACAGATGACACCTGACTCTCAGGAACAACAGTCTGTTGGGATAGTCTGTCAGTCACACTAAGAAACACTTCCAAGACAGTCATACAATCACGCAACAAATACAGTGCTGTATTTCTTGAATACTCATATAATTGATATCGGGATCAGAGAAAAAGTGACTTCTGTTATGTGTTTAACTATAATGAACTATATTAACTATAATGAAATAACTTTGCAGAAAGCTATGCCCTCCTCCTTTACTGACTTTTCCTAAATGTCTGTTTTTAGCACACCTTATGTTGAAAGACAGTTTTTCCCGGGGCTTCTCGTGTTAAGGCCTGTTAACGGTCATTCAGCTGTAGGTATTACGTCTCTGCTTCTCTGAGGGTTGACAGTGGCTGTTGAGGGAGGTCATTAAGATTCTGGAGAGGAGGTCATTGCTTACCTGGGAGCTGCTTTCATCCATAATGATCTTTACTATGGTCTTCACTACAGAGGTTCCACTCTTGACCACAAATGGCTGATGGGGAGACAAGAAGGTTGAGTGTCCGAGGAGGGTTACCACTTAACAATGTAGGGTGGGTGGCACAGTGCAACATTGTATACCTACAGTACATGAAAGGATACAATATGCACAAAAAAACTGAATACGTTATATTAAGCTACCCCTTTTACTGACATGAATGATTACTATCATTCATGTCAGTAATAGGTAGTAGTCTTATATTCTAAGGTTTCTTTGTATGAGATGCATCAACCTGGACCAACTAGAGTGGTGTGTGTGAACAACCACCTACCTTGTTCTTGATGTGTCCATAGATGTTCCTGGTGGCCCGCAGGATGTCCAGGGAGGAGCTGAAGTGGATGGTGAGGTTGGAACCCTCCACTCCGCTCACATACAGAGGCTCAGACAGCTTCAGCCTCAGGACCCTCCTCGAGCCCTCCTCTGGAGAGGGAAAGCATGGACGCACGCACACACACACACACACACACACACACACACACACACACACACAAAAAATAAGATTAGTTTGGGAAATGTCATTAGACACTTTCTTATGCAAATAACTTCCCCATACTCCCACATTCAACTTGAAAAGACACAAAGCATATCTTCTGAGAGGGCTTGCTAAAGCTTGTGAGGTGAAAGACAAAGTGTGTGAGTATGTGTGTGTCTCAGAGGAGGCTGTGTCTGTATACCTGTGACGGTATAACTGTGCACTTCGTTCTCTGGGATGCAGACCGTGTCCCAATAACCCTCCTGGAAAACAGAAACATCACCGAATGCAAATACTGTTAAAAAAATGTATGACAATGTTTTCAGCCCTCCCAGTTCAATTTAGTCACACTAAATCTAATTTTACTGATTCATGAATTCTGTCATGGTGGTTTTAGCTGTGTACCAGTGTGTCTTCATCTGCGAGGGAGCAATAGAAGGAGATGCTCTGGCTTCCCAGGTTGAAGTCGATCCAGAACTCCTCCAGTTTCTCATCAGAGGGCATCAGCAACTGTGGGGAAAGTACTTTCAACCGACATTTGACATTCCCCAAAAGAGCAGGCTTAACTCACAATGTTTTCTCTGAGCTATATTTTCTAAAAGAGCGTGAGCTTTTCAATATATTGTCATACACTACCGTTTCCCAGTACATTACAATGATGGCAATTCCAAAATGTTCAACTTGAACACTGAAGTAACACCCAATACATAAATCTTGCATTCTAAACCTGTACTTTTACACTTCTTAAACCACAGACTGAACTCCTTCACATTCACCAGAGGGGTGATGTCTTGATTTGATATGAGGGGACACTCACCTCATTTTTGTCCAGAAACACCTCCAGACAAGGATAGGATAACACTCTGGGGGCAGAGAAAACAACTATGATATGTTGGATTTCACTGCACTGGAGCACATTAAAGAAAGTGTCTTGCAGAGCGACATGGAATCAAAAAACAATCTGTCTGTGTACCTCCTACCATCTCCCTGCATCCCATTCACCAGGTTCAGAAATTTTCGGCAGTCCTGTAAACATAGAAAGGTTGTGTATAAAGAAATATTCAAATGACTGTTATGACACACTGATTTTTAAATACTAATTAAACAAGTTTAAGTGTTAAATGGGAAATGTTTAAGCTTATGGAGAAGCCCCATGGAGCATCAAAACATACATCATTTACTGGAGAGTTATAGACTGAAATGGGTGGCTACAATGGTGAGGGTTTACCGTCTGAAACTCAGACTCTTGAATCTTGGTAAAGGCACTAGCCACAAACTCCATAGTGAACCAGTGGTCAGCCAGCTCCTTCCTCTGAGTTCGAGTGGTCATCCTGCACAGAGCTTCCATAAGGGCAATCTGCAGGTCGTAATCTACACAAGAAAGAGAGAGAAATAGAGATGAAGATTAAGATGTGCCTTAAGCAGGTATAAGTTATGACTTATAAGACATGTCACTTATGGTTCCAAAATCAGACCGCATACCACCACCCTCCAGAATTCGACCAGCAAGCTTATTCCTATGGAAAAGACCAGACACACAAGCATTACTGAAATGAATACTGAATACTACTTTCTGGGGAGAACATTCACCCAGTAACTTTGTGTATATAAAAATCTACACAGAATTGAACGAGGCATGATGAGGGTATGCATCACATACATAACATCAGAGGTTTCCTGAGACGACAAGATCTTCTTTTCTTTCTTGAGTTCCACAGGGATCTTGCGCAGAATTACATTGAAGTTCCGAATAGCCTATGAGGAACATGGATTCAAAATAGAATACAGTGAGCTACTGTAATGCCGCCTCATTCGAATTCAGCTAAGAGAATTACAGTGCAGGAATGTCCAATTACCTCAATAATGCAAAAATGTATTACATAACATTAATTATGTTTATTGTTAATTGTGTTAGGGAAATCATTGTTCACAGAACTGTCCCTAACCTCTTTCTGGATCATAATGGGGACTTGTGGGTCTGCAGCCAGCTCACCAATGGGATGCAGTAGGGATTCAGTGACTTGATATGTTCCTATGTAAGGTACATTCATACATCGGAAACAGTTCAGAATTAAACCATAACCTCAAGCATACTTTGTAATAAGACACAGGTTAGTTAACAATAACCTTTCAACTAAATGCACACATACCTTCTTTGCTTGTTTCATGAACGACCTATTAGAGGAAAAACACAGTTTAGAGATAAAAGGAGCAAGCAAGCAGTGTCGTGTAACTTTTATTTCCAAGTCATCATAGTTACAGATGCAGATCCACATGCACAAATGTTGACTGTACTGTATGTCACTGACTACATTTAAAATGTCAACAAGTTACTCACCATTAAGGAATCAAAGAAGTCCTCTGCAAGGTTCAGTAAAGTCTCATGTGTGCTTGGCTTGATCCACAATAGCCTTGCTTTCTCAAACCACTGAACCATGTGCACACAGACAGAACAAGACTCAGTCAATCATGACTCAAACAAAGATAATATCATATTGTATGATACACGGTTGCCATGGTGTCATTACTTAGATGAAAATACTTATCTTTTTGACAAGACCCTGAGATACCATCGCTGACAGGCCTTGAGCTCCAGCTAGGATAAGGTTCTTCCCGTATTTGTGAAGGATGCTGAATCCCAAACAAGCATGCTTGACATTCCTGCGATCTAATTCCTAAACATGACAGGAAACGTTAATTTCCCACAACATAGTGTAGCTTACAGTACCACACGACGACTGGATCAAGTGTACAGGGACAATACCAACCCTTTGAATGAGTTTGTCCAACTTGGTGGGGAACTGTTTTGAACATCTCCAAGTTCTCCCCTGATTGATGTCATCTTCTACGAAGTCCTTCAATGCTGGGAAATCGCGGTTGTTCAGTGCTGCATCAACTAGCTTCTCCAACTAAAAACAGGGTATAAACCATAGATTTACCTGTTTATGCCTATAGCTAAACTGAGGCCATAATGTTTACATGATTAGCTACATGGTAACTGTAGGCATATACTGAATGTATCTAGTAACACATTGCTGTAGCTATCATCAGTTGTGGTGGTAAGCATAGAGATGGAACAATCTGTTCTCACCTGTTGATCCTGACTCTGATGCGACGCCATCATTCATCTGCAAAAAAAAAAAAAAAAAAAAAAACTACTTTCCTCTCAGGAAAATCGAAAAAATGCTAGTAAGTCTGCAAAGAACCAACAAGGAAACATGTATATCTTCCTGTAAAAGTGTGCTAGCTACATACTTGGCGTTAGCATCCTATTACCAACTGAGGAGACATGAAACGCGATACAACGACACACAAGAGACGTCTGTGTTAGCAGGCTAAGGTTAGCTAGCAGCTAGCTGATTCAGATCATTTGAAACAAACTTCTTCTCCATTTAACATCGACTTCAAAGTTCACTTGGCTAGTAATAGACGTATCATACAACTTTTGACTAGCGCAAACATTACATTATCGTCCAAATAGACACGTTATGTTATTTCGGTGTATTGTCAAATAGCTGTCCGTTTCTCCTCAGTCAGGAAGGCGCGGAGGGCGCGCGACATCTTCTGGCCAGTGAGTGTGCGCGCGTTTTTAGGTCGCTTGCGTTCCATGATTTGTTGTTATGGAAACATTTTACACGTGAAGTATTAATACTCCATTAATTAAATCGTGAACTAATAACGTATTACAATATTTCAATACAATTGGTTGGAATATGATCAATGTGCTTTAATTTAAAAGAACAAGAACAAACGTGAATTATGCATACAGGTATTGTGATATCCTTAGACTACCTGTAGTACCACCCCACGCCAGTAGGGGACCACCAGATGTATTGGGCTTGAGTTACCTGTTGAATAGCTGGGGTCCCAGATTAAGCTAGCAAGTGACCAGAGGACCACGTTGTTACTTACCGTTCTACAATAAATGGTTAACTTGAATAGTATCGAGTATTATAGTAAATGGTCATTCAGTCTGAGGTCTGTGATTACATCAGTTTAAAAAGTGCTTTGATTGTTTTGGTTTTTATGTACTGCTGTAACTTTATATTTTTTTTAAACATTATTATTATTTTTATTTTTTTTCATTCAGTAATATTACACAACGCAAGTCTGTACCACTATGGCTCAGAGGCCAGGTTTTAATGATGAGATTTTTGCCAGTCCAGTGTTGCCTATGGGGAGGGGTGCATGGGGGGCATGTCAGAGCAGAGCAGACAGTGCTGTCATCGGTGGGTTGAATAGTAGGGAGGTGGGGTGTTCCCAGTTGTTTACTGACAGTGGTAGAGGCACAGGGTCAGGTCAGGACCCAGGTTGTGCTGCTGTCGGACAGTTTACAGGGGAGGCTCCTCCCACATCCACACCCAGTGTTAATGACACTGAAGCTCTTCATCACCTTTCAGACATGATGGGTCAGCTAGGTGCTCAGATTGGCGAGTCCATTGTAACCAAGTTAATTTCAGCTGGTGTAGTTCACTCAAGTAGTATGAGCAGTGCACACCTCAACTGCACATCGCCTCCAGATCCTGTAACTGATCCTAATGTTGTTAGACAGGAGGTTCCGCGCGTTACTGTGAATGTAAAATCAGACAGGGAACCACCAATGTTCCGAGGTGATAGTTCTGATAAGTGTTCAGTCCAGGACTGGATTGACATGTCTAAAGCTTATCTGAGAAAGCAGAAATGTCCAATGCATGAACAGGCTGAGGAGATACTGGCAAGGCTGATGGGTAAGGCAAAGGATGTCGTGAGGGTTGGTTTGCGTAGCGATCAGACACTTGATGTGAAGCAGAACCCTGATCTCATTTATGATATCCTTCTCAAGTACTTCAGTGATGTGTCATCATGCCTCCCGTTGTCAGATTTCTATGCCACTCTACCCAGACCCAATGAGAACCCTGTAGACTACTGGTTGAGGATCAACAAAGCAGCTGATGTAGCTGATGAGGGCCTTCGCAGACAAGGTAGGAGGATGGAGAACATGGGTGAAGAGGTAGCACGGATGTTTGTCAGGCATTGCCCGGACTCTGGACTATCCCGTATTCTGGAATGCAAGGCTATTGAGGAGTGGAGCTCACGAGACATACAGTTGAAGATTGATAATTATCAGAGAGAGCTGAGAGCCTCTGGCAGGACCGGTAGTTCTGTGCCATTGAAGAGCCATGCCACCGCCCTCCACACTGTGCAGTCTCATCCAGAGCCTTCGATTCAGTCTGTGTCTGAGCAGTGTTCCACCCAGTACCCCCCTGCTCCTGCCCATAGTCCAGTGTACCACACACAGTGTCCGCCTTCTACCCTCATTCCTTCCCAGGACCATGCTTTAGGCCAGCTTCCGTGCCCCTCCTCCGCGACTGCTGTGGCCCAGAACACTCAGCAATCTGAAGACAGGATTCTTGCTCGCATTATGGAGAGGCTGGAGCAGATGATGGGGAAAGTGCAGCAGCGTGACAGTGCTCCTCGTGGCGGAAGATACCAGGGTGGCGACCGTGAGAAGGCCTGCCGAGTCTGTGATGACAGTAGACACACTACCATCTCACACTGCATGTCAGAGAGGCTGTGCTTTGTCTGTTTAGCCCCAGGTCACACAAAAGTTGAGTGTTCCACCAGGTCGTCCCGAGCACCTCAGCCTCAGGGAAACTAGGTGGCCTGTATTCAGAGGGAGAAAGTATAGGTCGCCAAGTAAACTCCCATTGTGAGGACGAATCTAGTGCTGAGACAGTGTATATAGCTCTCAAAAGCTCAAGTGATAACTCTGAAGATATTGTTTATCAGAATACGCATACAATTAGTGGTAGTGACAGCCTTTTCTACACACCTGTGACAGTTGGTAATACAGTGACTCTAAATGCTATGCTAGACAGTGGGTCTATGGCTTGTACAATGAGTAAGACGGCAGAGGGAAAGCTTAGAGAGGTTGGAGTTGCTACAGAGCATAACCAGTTCAGTTCAAATGTGGTGCTTGTTGGCTGTGGTGGTCGCCGTGTCAAGCCTGAGTCAGCTTTCAACGTGGAAATGGAGGTGTATGGCTGTAGGATTATGGTTCCCACTCTGGTAGTTGAAGGCCAGCATGATGAGTTGATACTAGGCACCAATGTTATTAAATATATCCTCCGGCAGTATAAGCAATGTGATGGCTACTGGAAGGCTGTGTCTACGCCCTGTCCTGCTGGCGATCCAGAATCGGAACAGTTTCTCTCGATGCTCGCTGGTCTGAACCGTTGGCGAGGTGACGTCATACCTGACAAGATAGGCACAGTCAGGTGCAACTCAGCCGTGTGTCTTGAGCCTGGTCGGGAGTACCTGATGTGGGGCAAGCTACCCAAGTCCACTATTGTGTCTCCTGGTAGCGCTGTGATGACAGAGCCCACATCGTGTCGCTCAGCTCCAAGAGGGGTTCTGGTGGCCAGAGTTGTTACTCCTTTGTGGGGAGACGGATGGGTTCCATTGAAGCTGATCAACTCGTCCGACAGGCCCGTCTTGGTAAGACGCAATGCCAAATTGGCCGACGTCTTCTCCTGCATTGCGCTCGAGGACATGGATGAGACCGGACCTGCTGAGGTCCCACTACTCAGTTGCTGTCAAGTAACCCCGTCCAGTGAAAATGCGGCCCGCACTGTTGATGAGGAACTGAAGTACATGGGATTGAGTGGGCTCGACATACACTCCTGTGACGTGTCTGAACAGTGTAGAAGCAAGATGGCTGACCTGGTTGTGCGCTACAAGGACATCTTCTCACGCCATCACCTGGATTGTGGAGAGGCAAAGGGCTTCATACATCGCATTCACCTCTCAGATCACAGGCCATTCCGGCTCCCATTCAGACGAGTGCCCCCCAGTCAGTATCAGAAGTTGCGCCAAGTACTGAGTGAGATGGAGGAGAAAGATATAATCAGGAAGTCAACCAGTGAATATGCATCTCCGTTGGTTCTTGTATGGAAAAAGAACGGAGATCTCCGTATCTGTACAGACTTTCGCTGGCTGAACAAGAGGACCCTGAAGGATGCTCACCCTCTCCCTCACCAGGCCGACTGCTTAGCTGCACTTGGAGGTAACTCCTTGTTTAGTACTATGGATCTAACCTCAGGGTTTTATAACATGCCACTACACGAGGATGACAGAAAGTACTCTGCCTTTACAACACCTATGGGCTTGTATGAGTATAATCGCCTCCCGCAGGGCCTCTGTAATAGTCCTGGGAGCTTCATGCGTATGATGACTAGCATTTTCGGAGACCAGAACTATCTGAGCTTACTGGTTTATCTGGATGATTTATTGGTGTATGCCCCTGATGAGAGGACAGCTCTGGAACGCTTGGAGATGGTGTTCAGTAGACTGCGTGGTCATAACCTGAAATTGGCCCCCAAGAAGTGTTTTTTTCTCCGGAAATCCGTCAAATTCCTCGGCCACATAATTAATGACAACGGTGTGTTGACTGATCCCAGCAAAGTTGAGAGCATCGCAAAGATGACAAGTGCTGACCTGATGGAAGCGGACGGTGTAACCCCCTCACAGAAACGAATCAGATCTTTCTTGGGGATGATCAATTATTACCAGCACTTTGTGCCTAGCTTCTCCGCTATTGCAAAGCCTCTCTTCTCTCTGTTGACGGGCCAGAAGAGAAAAGGGAAGGTGAAACAGTCCAAACAAAGGTCACAAAGCAGGAAGTTGAATGTTACTGACTGGACCCCCGAAACGGAGCAGGCTTTCCAGAAGCTGAAAACGGCGCTGGTTGAGACGGCTGTCCTGGCTCACCCTGACTTCAGCCGTCCCTTCATGCTGTCAACGGACGCGTCCCTTGATGGCATCGGTGCTGTCCTGTCGCAGATCCAAGAGGGTGAAGACCGAGTGAGGCCAATCGCATTCGCCAGCAAGTCCCTCTCTCAGTCTCAGAGAAACTACCCAGCCCATCGGTTGGAATTCCTAGCCTTGAAGTGGAGTGTCTGTGACAAGTTCAGCCATTGGTTGAAGGGGCATGATTTCACTGTTTGGACGGACAATAATCCATTGACTCATATCATGACGAAGCCCAAGCTGGACTTCTGCGAGCAACGATGGGTGGCTAAGTTAGCGAGCTATAACTTCGACATCAAGTACGTGCCAGGCCCACAGAATGTTGTCGCTGATGCCTTGAGTCGTGTGCCTTTCGTCAAGCAGAGAGTCAGTCACAGATTACTTGAAGAGCCCTACAAGAATCTCCTCTCCGAAGTCCAGGATGTGTCGAGTGCTTCTGTACAGGACGCCTTCCGGTCGTCCAATGATAGTGGTGACACTCCACGCCAGGCAGAGAGTTACGCTCAAAGTGTCCCATCACCTCTGCATGTCCACGCTCAGTCTATGGAGATGGATGAAGTGTCTGTTGTTCTACAGTCATATGACGATCTGTGGGAGGTCGGAGCAAGAACGCGCGCTGTAGCAGTCTTGCACCATTTGCCTCAGTTAGTCCCAGGTGGTCAGGACTCACTTCCTGCTTACAGTGAGAAGGAACTCCGGGATGAACAGCTCAGAGACAGAACTCTCTCTCGAGTCTTGTACTATGTGGAGAGACATCGGAGACCCTCCAGGAGAGAGAGAGGTAAGGAATCAGTCACAGTCATGAGGTACCTGAAGCACTGGGAGAAACTTGTTGTGAGCAATGGGATACTCTACAGAGTCTCGAGGGATCAAGTCGTGAAGTCAAAACGCCGCCAGTATGTGGTTCCTGAGTCTAAGAAAGTTGAAGTTCTGAGAGGTGTTCATGACCATGCCGGCCATCAAGGTCAGTTCAGGAGTCTTGGCTTGGCCAGACAGAGGTTCTTCTGGCTCAACCTCGACAGAGACGTAAGAGACTACGTCCGTAACTGCCAGCGGTGTATTGTCAGTAAGACTGTTGAACCTGCTGCGAGGGCGCCTTTGCAGAGTATCACATCAACCAGGCCACTTCAGCTGGTTTGCATTGATTTCTGGTCAGCGGAGGACTCAAGGAACAAGTCAGTTGATGTGTTAGTTGTTACTGACCATTTTACAAGAATGGCCCAGGCATTCCCCTGCAAAGATCAGTCAGCCAAACAGGTGGCGAGAGTTCTATGGGACAAGTTCTTCTGCGTCTTTGGGTTCCCAGAACGTATCCATAGCGACCAGGGAGCTAGCTTCGAGAGTCAACTAGTGAGTGAGCTGCTCAGAGTCTCCGGTGTCAGAAAGTCGCACACAACCCCGTATCACCCGATGGGTAACGGTAGTGTGGAACGTTTCAATAGAACTCTCGGTAACATGATCCGAGCGCTTGAACTAGAGGCAAAAATCAACTGGCCGAGGCGTTTGCAAACTCTGACGTTCATGTACAATAGCACAGCGCATGAGTCAACTGGCTATGCACCTTTCTATCTGATGTTCGGGCGTACTCCTCGTCTCCCTGTCGATATACTCTTCCGGACAGTCCTGAATGATCCAGCTGTGGTCAGCTACGACAAGTATGTGATGTCTCTCACGAAGGATCTGAGAGAAGCTATGGTCATAGCCCAGGAACATGTCATAAAAGAACAGCACCGTCACACAGAGCTCTACAACAGACGAGTGAAAGGGCCCACCATTGATGTCGGAGACCGTGTGCTGTTGGCGAACAAGAGGGAGAGAGGAAAGAGAAAGGTGGCTGACCGTTGGGAGTCTACTGTATACACTGTGGTGGATAGGAACTCTGAGACTCACACATATAGGATACAAGACACTGTCACTGGACGAGAGAAGGTAGTCCACCGTAATCTATTGATGTTGGTGAACTTTCTGCCGGTGTATGATACGAGTGTGATCTCTGACCCAGTTTCATCCCTGTCTGCTGTTCATACATCAAATGAGCCAAGTGACATGTCCGTGTCGGAAGTGGAACAGGATTCCTTGCCTGGGGAAGTGAGTAGAGGAACCGCGTTCGAGTCGGAGAGAGTGGATTCCTGTCCTGGGAGTGAGGGAGGGGAGGTTGAAGACATGGAGTATGGGGGAAGAGCTGTTCGGGAGAGGGATGTTCCCTTGACTGTTCCAGAGCCCAAGGATCCCAAGGGAAGAACCCTAGAGTGGGTCACCCAGTTACCATTCCCTGACCACTCACGGACAGAGGCTACTAACAATGTAGTGTCTTCAGTCTCGTTTGCCCCTCAGAGGGTCCCCGAGCAGATGGCTGCAAATGGTAGATCAGTCCATTAACTCTGATTCTAGATTTGTGGTTAGCGCTGATGATTGTACTGATGTTTCTGGTAACACAAATCAGACAGATGATGCTAGTGACACACAGCGTACTGACACTCTAGCTTCTGTCACACAGTGTGAACATCCTAGTACAGTCACACAGGTCAAGTCCAAGTTTGGTCGCCTTATCAAACCAGTTGACAGATTGATTTATACTATGTCAGGACAAGACATTATCCAAGACACTAAGTCGAACATTCGAGCTGTTTGTAGGTCAGTGTTCCAGGCTTTCCACAGTTAGATAAGCCGAAGCTCAGTTCAGTGCATGTATACACTGTGCACACTGACATCCTATGACATATAGGTTTGTTCGTTATTCTGATTGTTTCATAAGAGGTTGTGGCCTCTTGAAGGCTAGTAATACACAGTGAAAAAAGGGTCTTGTGGGGTGTAGAACGCATCCTACCGCCAGTAGTTGGTTGGAGAGATAGTTTACCTCTCTTTCCACTTCATCCTTATAGGATACTTTTCAAGTTGGCGGCCCTATGTAATAGTGTAAAAAGTAAAAAGTAGTATTTAAATGTATAGTTGCTGCTCAAGGTTGGCGAAATTCAGGGGAGGTGGGTGTAACAGAGTTGGGAATGTATGTTTAGTTGTGGTGAATGTAGATGAGTTTCGCCGTGCTTGAGCAGCCCTGGTTGTTGTTGGAGCCCCCCTTTGGAGTTTGGGTGTACTGCAGGTCTGCGCGTTCTTTTGTCCTTCTCTTGTTGCCGTACTTACGGTGGTACCAGAACATGGCCGCCATCTTAATGGATTCACAAGCAGACCAGAGAAGAATTGTGTTCTATATGTCTTCTCTGCAGGTCAAATAAAAGAATTGATTGAAAGACGTTTGGCTGTTTGACCATCGTTACATAGGCCTAAGGCCTTTTACTTGAAATATGGATCTGGATTTTGTATTCCACACACCCACCCTGTTGTGGATAATTGTTCCTGTTTCTCGCTGAGTAAGTTTGATTTAATCAAGAGCCGAGTTAGGTAGGCCTGTTACAAAAACATAAAACACCCACAATGTAGAAAACATACTAGGGAAAGAAGTGCATTATTCAGTTGGAAATTATCAGGAATTTCACAGAGAAATGTGTGATATTCAGTTCATAAAGTGGAGTCTTCTCCCCAAAGTGTCTACTGCATTTTCTAAAAAAAACTAAAAAACATACCCTTCAATATCAATATTAGATGTGCTCTGTTAAGTATATTAAAGAATGGCACTAATAGTCACACATGCCAATGTTGCTCCTTCAGTATAAAGTGGTATTCAACCAGATATCTGCTATAACGAACACAGTATTATCAGAAGAATGCTAGCTGCAGGTTCTCATGACTTGTCAGGAAGTGCTCCCTTCTTTATCATCTTAAATAAAGTGCACCATGCTGTCCTCACACTCCTTAGGCACGGTCAGCTTGTAGTTATGGCAGACCAATTTATAATTCTGCCAGTCATTGTTGTCCCAGTACTCTGTCCCACAAGTTTGGTATCGGATTGCAAACTCCAATACAGCTCCTGGTTTCAGGAATGGGGGAACAGGAAGGTGGAAGCGAAACGTATCACAACTGAGCTGACCCTCTATTCCGTCCCAGGCCTTGGCGATGGTGGAGACCCAAGAGGCCTTGGTTACCGTGCAGCTCTTCCAATCTGTAAAGGAGTAGTGTACGCTGACATCTTTCTCAAAGTCAATGTTGAGGACCTGGGTTATTCCAATGATGCCCAGCTCAAAGCACAAGACTCTCTCCAGACACACTCTCTGGTGGCACAGGCGATTAAGGAAATCAAGCTGATCACCAGGTTGTTGAAGGAACACTGGTCTAAAATATGGCAATGAGATCTCCAAGTTCTTGCCCCCAGCCAACTCTGCACCCATCAAAAGCCTGAAGGTAACATGTTGTGGCACAAATGGATCTTCTCCGGTTTTGAAAATGTTCACATCCTCAAGGTCCAGCCCCAGAGAGTCCACAAAACGTACCCCAACGCTACGGGAGTGCCTCTTCCGCTCTGAGGTGGAGGGTAGAGAACGTGAGCGTCTTCTGATGATGGGTTTGGGCATGGGCTCACAGGACAGACCCTTGTTGAACTGTAGTTCATTGGGTGGAGGGGCCCTTGGGCTCGGGGGGCGAATTCGAACAGGCTTTCTCTCTGTATCAGGTTTTTGCCTGAGCATTTCAGTCAGATTGAGCATACGGTGTGACCTGGGGACGTTGCTTGTGGCTTTAGAGAATGGCAGCTCTGTCTTCCTAGATGGACTCCCCTCCTGCCAATGTCCAATAGATCTATCCATGATCTGGTATGGCTGAGGTTCTGCACACCTTGTAGAAAAGGGTAATTAAAAAGAAATTGATGAGTATACTCAAGTATATTTTATGCAAAAAAAAGTAGTGTGCAATTATTTATTTTTTACTCAGTGTTCAAAGTAATTGTATCCTTTTTGTTTGGGTGAAACTAACTGAAATGAATCACGGATGGCGGTTACATGTACTGTCGTGCATCAATAAAATAGTGTCTAACTGCAATGTCTTCATTGTAAAATAAAGGATCCTTTCTATCAGAATGTTTAGGTATTTGACATTTTTTACAGTGCGACTTTCATTAAGAGTGGGCGTAACTTCCGAAGCATGATATTTACATCTACAGTAGGCTACACCACCTAAAATGGTTGCCTGTATTGCTATGCAATACAAACTATAGTGAACGAATTACAACACCTCACCATCAAACCATTAAGTGATTCTCAATTATAATTTGCAGGTTCGAGCCGAAGCCAGATACTCCATTTACAGTAGGTATTTCATAGGAGCAGCCCGAACAACTCAAGTAGACAGACTGGATGTGGCGGTGTTCATGTCACATCACACGTTGCAGATCAACAAAGATGAGCTCGTTCAGCATCTTGTTAGTGTTATATTGTTCCATGTACGTTAGGGTGCTAAAGATAATGAGTCACATTTGTGTCCTGTTGCAGATCATTAGTAATACATTTGCAATGTTCAATAAGCAGCCTATGAAATAAATATCCTTATTGAGCCTTGTGGGATAAATGAAGTATATTGATAGGGATTTTGACTTCAAATCTATTTTTGCTTGCAAGGAAACAGGTGATAAAGTCTGAAAATGTATTCTTTTAACCTAAATCATGGATCTCACAGATTCCATTATAGATAGCTGTTAACTGCTGTAGAATGCTAATGCAGCAAAAAAACAAAAAACACTGCATTAACCACCATTCTCCCCCTGGGTTCCAGGTGAGTGATTAACAGTGTCGCTCTGACTAATAAAGTGTGTGTGTGTGTGTGTGTGTCTCTCTCTCTCTCTTTGTGTGTGACTCTCTCTCTCTCTTTGTGTGTGTGTCTCTCTCTCTCTTTGTGTGTGTGTGTGTGTGTGTGTGTGTGTGTGTGTGTGTGTGTGTGTGTGTGTGTGTGTGTGTGTGTGTGTGTGTGTGTGTGTGTGTGCGCGCGGACTGCAGCAGGACGGGGGAGGAGCCAGTAGCCACACACAATTTATATAGGCAATAATATTAATGACCCGACTGTGAATGCTGGGAATGCAAGGAGCTGTGTCAGTATGGGGGGAAGGAGGGGGGGGGGTCGGAGTAAAGCTAAACTTTTAGAAAATAATTTTAACCTAAAAGAACCGAAAAGGGTTGTTTGGCTGTCCCTGTGGAAAAACCTCTTGAGAACCCTTTTGGGTTGCATGTAGAATCCATTTGGGTACTACGCAGAACACTGTCCACAGACGGTTCTACGTCAACCCGAAAAGGGTTCTTCCACAGGGACAGCAGAAGAATGGTCGAATGAATGGTCTTTATTGTTGTGATTGTACAGGTACCAAACAACGACATTTGGGAGAACCATTTTGAATGAGTGTATTCCACTCCGCATAGGCCTTCATTCTCTCTGGGTCTAGTTCTGGGCACCCGTTGACCTGTTCCTCAACAGCGTATTGTTTAAACATTCCTCAGACTGAATGGTAATTAAAATCTCTGTCAGCAAGTACGGTCTTAGTCTGACATGTGTTACTAAACCCAAGACACAACATCGATGAGGTTTGGAGGGAGTATAAGTGAAAATCATAGGGTCTTTATTTCTCTGGAGTAACAATAGAAATATTTAGAATTGTTTTTAGAGGTTTGGGAGAGAGAGCGTCGGTGATGGATTCAAACTGCTTGACACTGCGCTGCGCAGAATGTGCGCACTTCAACTTCTGCTTTCGTTGGATTTCATAAGAGTTCACCGTTTTTTTCCCCTCTCCATTTAACTGCTGTTTTTGTTTGTTTGTTTAGCAACCAAACTGCATGGACAAAAGACGACTAATTCACACGTTAAATGGCAATGTCTCTAGTGATTAGTGTGGTATTTTATAGAACATAAAGTATACATGCAGAAATCTTAAGTGGATACAGGATGACAGTAATAAACCTATAGCCAATTAAGAAACATATGAAGTCAGTATGTTAGTCAGTCTGTGACATGTTCATTCCGTTTGCTGTGGTGGAAATGGATTTCAGTTGAGGTGAGGATGGAACCTCAACATTACAGAAAACGCTGACTCTACCAGCTGGTTCTTAACGTTTGACTTCCAAAGATACCATTCATTGCTTCTGAATGAGTTTCAGCTTGATGGAAATAATTCAAAACCACTTAAAAAAAAAAAAAAAAAGCATCTAAATCTAAATCTCTTTACTTCAAAAGCATAGCATTTAAAATCTTCAAAAAGGTAAATACAAAATACTGTACAACAATGAACTTAATATCATCATTAAATCAAAGCTTTGCCATCCTTGACAGCAATGTTACGCTTCTCAACATAAAGTAGGAACACAAACTAGTGTAACAGGGGAATGTATGCATTTTATGCTCAAACACACCTCACTAGTTTCAAGTGGCATGTATATATGACCCCATCAATTCACTGACACCTCTACTGTCTATGGACCAGACCTGGGTCAAAATAGTATTCATTCAGCTTTTATATATATATGTATATATATATATATATATATAGGATATATATAGAAAGCCACCTATATATATATATATATATATATATATATATATATATATATATATATATATATATATATATATAGTGCCAGATGGACAACGTTTGCAATTTTTAGACTATTCCATCGGCTCCATTATTCCAGGAAAGCACAGCAAATGATTAGAAATGATTTGAACCCAGGCTTGCTATGGACATTTTGTTTGATGCAAAGTCACAGAGAATATGATGTGTATGAATACATGTTTTACAATATTACATTCTTTACATTAGGAAAAAAAAACGAGATGTGCAATAAACCATCAACACAATGTTGTGAAATGGAAGGGATGCAAGACAACTTCTGCTATTGAGTGATGAATGACTATGCCAGCGTTCTTCTGTCCGCTACCCTCTACCTCTACAGTTACAACTATTCAGTTAGAACAGAATTCCTAAAAACAAGCACAAGTATGCCCTCTATAGGATTCATGGGGTTACTACGGCTATTACTGAGAACGATTTGAACCTGAATAAAAAAATTCGAAATATAAAAAGTGACCTGGCACCTTTTGATGAAAACAATATAACTGAGAGAGAGGACTGCCTCTTTACATTGCAAGATCTTCATTAAAGTTCTTCAAGTTAAATCCTTTAAAGAGTCCCATTTTTTTCTGAACAGTGATTGGAATCATTCCTTTCAAGTAGCATGAGACCCACGTCCTTAAAAAGACATTATTAGTGTTTCTGACCTGGCGTATTCAGTTCAACCACACAACAACAACAAAACAGAGGTGAAATGGAACCAGCTAGACAGGGGCCATCTAAACAGCCACTGGGCCTACAAGTTGTGGGGTGGCTGTGGGGTTGATGGTGGAGGGAGTGATGCCCGGGACTAGGCTGTTGTCTGGACCAGGTGTGAGGGGAGGCGAAGGTTTGTTGTAGCTGTGGTTCAGGATGTGTTTCTGCAGGTGTCTGATCCAGTCCTCTTGTACCGAGAGTGGCCCGTGGAACACTTCTTCACAGAACCTGACGGAGGGAGAGAGAGAGAGAGAGAGAGAGAGGGAGAAAGAGAGGGAGGGAGGGAAAGATAGAGAGAGGGAGCAGGGAATTCAAAAAGATGAGTGAGAGGAAGAAACAAAAAGGAGGAGATAAAGAAAGAGTGTGGGGGTTGAGATTAACATACAATCAACTCAAGGGCTACAAAGAGGGGGATAAAACTCCATAGTCATGACAACATGGCGTATGAATAAGTATGGGAGTGTCAAAATCTATATGATAAGAGTCAGAGTGTGTACCCTGAACTGGTCGGGTCTGAACTGGTCTGGTCTGGTCTGTTTTGCCAGGATCATAATCTTACCTGCACTTGAGGGAGTAGGTTTTCCCCACCGTCTTGACCAGAGGAGTGAGAGGAGGCTTGGGCACCAGGGAGGGGATGTTTCCAGACCGCGCAGGCTGCTGGGAGCTGCTGCCCTCGTCTCCGTTCTCCGTGCGGGCCGGGTGCTTAGGGACATGCCGCTCAAAGCCTGGGACCGAGTGGGAGGGGGGCGGGGTGCAGAATGGTAGGGTCAAAATGTTAAAGTAAGTTAAAGCACAGTTGTACACAATTGTACGATAGCGGCGGTGGATTATTGGCGAGAGGCGAACACAGCGCAAGGCTGAGACAGAATGAGTGAGTGAGTGAGTGAGTGTGTGTGTGTGAGTGTGAGTGTGAGTGTGAGTGTGAGTGTGAGTGTGAGTGTGAGTGTGTGTGTGTGTGTGTGTGTGTGTATGTGTGTGTATCCGGTTGTTAAGTCTGACGTCAAAAGTGACGTTTAGCCATTTCCGGGTCCAAACCAGAAATTCCCCGCACCAGAGTACCAGTGAACTACAGCGGTAGAATGACAGTTTAATCGTTTTTTAGACTCGGATCTATTCATACAACAAGGGACACAGCACTTTCCCGTTTTCCCCATATTGTCAGGGTATTTGAGCCTGGGAAAAGCGCTATATAAATATAATTTATTATTATTATTATTATTTCGGCATTTCGAAGACAGCGCCTCAGCCAACTTTGGACCCGGAAACACGTCACGACTTAACAACCGAATTGTCTCTCACCTCGAGGAGAGCGTACGGTGAAGTCCCTGCGGGTCTGTGAGAGCGTGAGTGTGTGGTGGGACGCGTGTCCCTTCTGCAACTGCGACCGTCCCTGGGGGGTCCTGGGTGAAGACCCTCCGCCGGAGACCCCCGCCACCTCTCTCCCCGCCCTGCGGCCCGGCTCCAGCCCCAGAAGCCCCTGGGCCCCCGCCGGTACGAAGTCTGAGTCCGTGGAGGAGGACGGACCGTGTCTCTGGAGGGGGGAGAGGAAGAGGAAGAAAAAGAGGAAGAGGAAGAGGAAGCACACATGTTGGTAAATCTAGTTTTCCATCTAAAAAAATCGAGCTATTCGAAGGTTTGGACACCAGGACCACTCATATGTATCAGTCATATGAACTAACCGGAGCTGTCGTTGATTCAGATTCAATGTAATTTAATCCTCACTGGCAGAGTACAAGTACAGAGACGACGAAACACATCCGATGCAACAGTGCAATAGTGCAAGAGTGCAAAAGCCATAAAGATATATGTACAGATATGTACAGTTAAGATACACTATATGCAGTAGATATGGACAGAGCAAGGGCAATGGTTATCAATACCCATAACGGTTATGTACAGTATATGTACAATGTGCAAAAAGGTCTATTTCAGTCCCCAAGGCTGCTGTATCAGCTGGTTTCGAGACTGAAATTACGTAAACTTTTGGTAAATAATAATAATATATACAGTATATCTCAAAAGTAAGTACATATCCTTTCAGGGGATAACACTATCTTAATGAAACTTTGATATAACTTAAAGTAGTCAGTGTGCTGCTTGAATAACAGTATAGATTTATTGTCCATTGAAAATTACTCAGTACACAGCTGTTAATGTCTAAACAGCTGGCAACAAAAGTGAGTACACCCCATAGTGAACATGTCTAAATTGTGCCCAAAGTGTCAATATTTTGTGTGACCACCATTGTTATCTAGCACTGCTTTAACCCTCCTGGGCATGGAATTCACCAGAGCTGCACAGGTTGCTTCTGGAATCTTCTTCCACTCCTCCATGACGACATCACGGAGCCCACGGATGTTGGACACCTTGCACTCCTCCACCTTCCTCTTGAGGATGCCCCACATGTGCTCAATTGGGTTTAGGTCTGGAGATATACTTGGCCAGTCCATCACCTTAACCTTCAGCTTCTTCAGCAAGGCCGTTGTCATCTTGGAGGTGTGTTTAGGGTCATTATCATGTTGGAAAACTGCCCTACGGCCCAGTTTCCGAAGAGAGGGGATCATGCTCTGCTGCAGGATGTCACAGTATATATTGGAATTCATGTATCCCTCAATGAAATGCAGCTCCCCAGTGCGGCAGCACTCATGCAGCCCCAGACCATGATGCTGCCACCACCATGCTTGACTGTAGGCAAAACACATTTGTCTTGGTACTCCTCACCAGGGTGCCGCCATACACGCCGGACACCATCTGACCCAAACAGGTTTATTTTGGTCTCATCAGACCACAGGACATGGTTCCAGTAACTCATGTTCTTGGATTCATTGTCTTCAGCAAACTGTTTGCGGGCTTTCATCGGTTTCAGAAGAGGCTTCTGTCTGGGGCGACGGCCATACAAACCTATTTGATGCAGTGTGCGGCGTATGGTCTGGGCACTGACAGGCTGACATCCCACTTCTGCAACCTCTGCAGCAATGCTGGAAGCACTCGCACGTCTATTTTTGGAAACCAACCTCTGGATATGACGCTGAGCACGTGGACTCACCCTCTTTAGTCGACCCTGGCGAGGCCTGTTCCGAGTGGAACCTGTCCTGGAAAACCGCTGTATGATCTTAGCCACTGTGCTGCAACTCATTTTCAGGGTGTTGGCAATCTTCTTATAGCCAAGGCCATCTTTGTGAAGCGCAATAATCCTTTTTTTCAGCCGCTCAGAGAGTTCCTTGCCATGAGGTGCCATGTTGTCCAGCATTCAGAGAGAATTGTGCCCAAAACACCAAATTTAACAGCCCTGTTTATCATTTACACCTGAATCCTTGTAACACTAACGAGTCACATGACACCAGGGCGGGAAAACAACATCATTGGGCACAATTAGGACATGTTCACTATGGGGTGTACTCACTTTTTTTGCCAGCTGTTTAGACATTAACAGTTGTGTACTGAGTAATTTTCAAAGGACAATAAATCTATACTGTTATTCAAGCAGCACACTGACTACTTTAAGTTATATCAAAGTTTCAGTAGGATAATGTTATCCCCTGAAAGGATATAACAGAATATTTGCAAAAATCTAAAGGGTGTACTCACTTTTGAGATATACTGTATAGATTTGTATTTATTTTTTTAAGTTTATGAAGTACTCCTTGAAGCATGCTAGGCACACCAGATTGTGTTGTCACCGTGAGGATGCTGTAGGAGAACCTCACCTTCTTGATGTAGAGGTCTCCTACGCGATAGCGGCGGTGGATCTCGGCCACCTTGCCGGGCTCTCTGTGGATCCACTCGCTGAGGAGCTGGATGGGGGCGGGGGAGCCCTTGGCCCCGTCCGACCGCCACTCTGTGACGCCCAGCTGTCGCAGGTGGGCGCGCGCGTGGCTGGCCAGCGCCTTGCGGTTCTCAAAGTCGAACCCGCACAGTTCACAGCACAAGTCTGGAGGATGGAGGGAGGGAGGGTTAATGTGGGTTAAGAAGACATTTCAAGGACGTGTACTCCTTGTGTACTACTTTTTTATTCTAGTTTTCATTTCAAGACTTCTTGGAGTGTGTTCTACATAAACATACTGTATGGGTAGTATGTGTGTGACGCACTTTTATTTTATATTCGTCCTGTTGTTATTTCTCTAGGTCACCCGCTTTTTGAAGAGCTTACGATGCTCATTTGTTAGGGCCGGTCCGTCAAAGTCCCTTGCTGTTCTGCATAGTATGCATGTCAACCTAAGTCAGTCTGGCTGAGAGTAGGTCTCTCTGTCTGCTGAATGAATGATTGTCTATGACACAGCCAGCTCGCTACAATGGAAAACAGTTGCCTGCCACAAATAGCCTAGCAAGGAATTCCACAGTGAATCTTTTGCAGCTTACCACCAGCCTGAGCAGCCCCGTTCTTGTACGCAGAAGGCCTCTCTCTCTTGAGGGAGAAATCCAGGGGCGGTGTGAAGGTCTTCGGGGAGGGTCTCTCGGCGGACGAGAGTCCGTCCAGTGACCTCCTAGGCCCCTGCGGGTCCCACAGGGGCTTGGAGAAGAGCTGTTCTCTGTTGACCTCCGCGGACACGGGTTGCCCCCCCTTCAGCATGATCTCCTGCAGGGTGTCGATGGGCGACTCGTTGACCGACCACATGACGCCCAGCTGGCGCAGGTGGGAGCGAGCGTGGCAGGAGAGCGCCTTGCGGCTGTCGAAGAACTGGCCGCAGAACTCGCAGCTGAGCAGGGCCACGGGCTCTTGGTCTGACGCTGACGCTGCACATGGGGACATGGGGAGACGGTTTTCACTCGAACTAGAAACATCTCTGAAAAAAAATATCTAATGTGCTTCTAATGCCTTCATGGATGATCTAGAGCAGAACCACAACTGGGGTAGAAGAGAAAACCCTCTATACACGAGGAACAATTTGACCACCGAAAATAATGAGAACAAAAAGAAGTCGTTTGGTAGAATATAGCCTAACCAAGCTAAGACAAATACCAAAACCCTGACACCCTGACGGTGCCTAAAGCCTTACCTTGGTTATCGGTCTGGGAGTCGCTGGCAGAGTCAGGCCACCTCTGAGAGGAGGAGTCGTTGCTGTACCCCCGAGACAACTCGATCTCCATCTCCATGGGCTCCGGCTTGGGCAGGGGCAAGGGTTCCATCGCCAGCCTGGAGCCTTTCCTGGCCTTGGGGGCACGGTTAGTGGGGGGGCTGAGGGGACCCATGCGGGGGGCTGGTGACGGAGACGGGGTGTTGGTTTGGACAGGGCTGGCGGCCGCTAGCACGCCGCTGCTGACCAGCTGTTGGACGGTGTCGATGGCCGAAGCTTTGCCCAGGAGGTCGGTGACGCCCAGCTGACGAAGGTGAGAGCGGGAGTGGCTGGCCAGGCCTTTGCGGTTCTCAAACTCCTCGCCGCAGAGAATGCAGTTGAACACCTTGGCCGGCGCTCCTTAAAAGAGGAAGAAATATATCAAACAAGGACAAACAATGTCTTGTTGAAGGAAAATCAACTGCCAAAAAAAACAACAACAAAAAAAGACAGAAACCCCTGATCAAATTCACTACATACTGTATATAACATGACCGGACGCTGACATTGTTGTTGTCAAACAATGCTGAAAAAAACTGTCTATAAACAACGTCTCATCCACCTTCACTCCTCCGACAGAAAACTCACCAGAGTTTAACCTGTAATTCTGTAAGATACTGCTAACCCCGTCTGAGCCTGAGGACTTTGGCCGTTTGCTGGCGGGAGGCTGGAGCGGGGAGGCGAGGGACGCCTTCGCCGTCGCCTTGTGTCCGGCGGACGAGACGGAGGACCCGGAGGCGCGTTGATTGGAGGACGTGGAGGGGCTGAACAGATTCAGAGGCTCTACCTGCCCGCTGCCGACGGGCTTGAGGTCTTCGGCGTCCATTATCTGGTAGAGGAGCTCTATGGGGCCTCCCTTGGCCTCCGTGCTCTCTGTGACCCCGAACTGGCGCAGGTGGGCCCGAGCGTGGCTGGCCAGGCCTTTCCGTGTCTCGTACCAGGCGCCGCACAGCTGGCACACGTGCACCTCGTCGTTGGTGTTCATTGCTGCGGTAGAAGAAGAAGAAGAAGAAGGAGAAGGAGAAGAAGAAGAAGAAGAAGAAGAAGAAGAAGGAGAAGAAGAAGAAGAAGAATATGACAATGACAATTATGACAATACAAAATGAGCAGTAGGTCAAACTGTACGCATATATACGCTAGACATATTGCACATACCTACATATATGTAGTCAAAATAGAAGTCTAGAAGAAGAATTGTTTTTTACGCTACGTTCCATGTCAGACAGATGTCATTAAGGTGAGAGAAGTAGAGAGTATGTCAATAAAATATAAGCCTAGAGTATACATAGGGTTAGACAATGTGATTGAATTCACTGAAAACGGTGACATATGATCGAGTGTTGCATAATGCTACACAGAAACACACCTCTTGGGGCAGTCACAGTCAACATCCCCTCTGGGGCCAGACAGACAGTGTTGCTATGGAAACACATAACGCTGTCAGTCACTCACCTAACGTAAGGGGGGCGTCGGTCTCCTGCGGGGCCCAGAGGGGCTTGGCCGAGGTCAGAGGAAGCCCCGAGGGCGTCGACGTCCTGCCCCCCGCACCGACCCTGGAGTCTACCGCCTTGAGAGGAGATGAGGGGGAGAGGAAGGAGGAGGAATTGGGGGCGGGGCGAGCCTGAACCACGGCAGCCGGAGCGGCGGTGGGAGTCGACCCTTTACGAGCCGTGCCTCCCGGGGACCCCTGAGAGGCGTGTTTCTGTGGGGTTGTCACGACTTTAGCCTTTAGTTTGGAGGAGGACCCCTTGTCCTTCTGGCCTGAGGGGGTGGCCCCCGTGTGTGTTTTCCTGGGCGGGGTGGAGGAGACGGGCGGGAGGGCAGAGGAGAGAGAGTCGCCGCCCCCCTCCCTCTCCAAAATGATTTGGTAGAGCAGGTCTATGGGAGAGCCGCTGCTCTCCGAGATGGCCACGCCGAGCTGGCGCAGGTGCAAGCGGGCGTGGCTGGAGAGTCCTCGTCGCGTCTCGAAGTAGGTCCCGCAAACCTCACACATGACCGGAGGTGGAGGAGCTGGGGACAGACGGACGAGGGACAGGGGGGGGGGGACAGGGGACAATAGAAAGGGGCGGAGACATAATATCAGTTTGTGGGCAGAAGAGCCGGAAATATCAGGAATCTGGTCTGCTTTGTTTCTCATTAAACAGTTGGTTTTGGTGTACCCTGTGCTGATGATGCATGCAAAGTGGAAAAACCCTCAAGATCATTGTAATTTAGTACCAACATGGTTCATTCATACACCTTTCTCTGTTGATATGCAGGAGCCTACCAGCGGTCCCACCTCTCTCACCTTTTGAGTTTTCCATGAGTGTGATAGGTTTGATTCCAGAGTTGAGAATGGTTTGCCGCCCTAGGATGTCGTCGTCGTCCTCCTCTTAACCTGAGACAGAGAACAATGTCAAAAAGACATTCCATCTGGTGTCAGCTAGGCGGCACACCCTCCCCAGATCCCCCCTGCTGGCTAAAGAAGCCGACGTTAGGTGTCATTATGCTGACTACAGTACAGCTGTCAATCCAGAGCGCTCTTTAAATCAATTCAGCGACAGTCAATGTCAAGATCATTCTGAAACTGCTCAGTCGGGGTCCAACTCAAGGTTTTTTTTTTGTCTCAAACTTCCTGAATGTTGCTCAAAGCAGTCACACCAACAGCATGAGATGAGTCAGAAAGTGAAGGTATCCAACAGACTATGAGCTCATCTGCTGAAACATAGTTATTATGCATGTTTTTAAGAGACATTTAACCATGCAACTCTACAGCCCGTAAGCTAGCTCGTTAGCAAGCATCCAGCCACCATCTGGTATTGTTCGGATGGCCCAGTTCTCTTACTAGCCGGGTTAGCTTTGCATCCTGCTGCAACCTGGATTTGACTAGGAGTAGACAGACCAGCAACATCATCGTAAAACAGACCGAGACTGGGGATTTAGCGCTAGTTAAATCAATGTTAACTTACTGAAAAGATGCAATATTCTCCTCTTGGATGTGTTAAACCGTCAATTTAACCCGTTTCATCCCACCAAGGGCCGTAACAGTGGACCAGTCAATCGCTTCTGGGTCAGAATGTTGCACAAAATCATAATAAAAGCCAGGGGTGCTTGTGTTTATTGTGATAGTAATACTTGGCATTAAAGTAGCAACACAATCTCTTTATTTAAAGAAACAAATGTTTGACTCCAAATGAATCACACCGAAAAAGAGTGTAATAAGACAATGTTACGATTATAGTAACTCTTATTTTTATTGTTTTATTATTTATTATATCAACTTTTATTTTGAAGGAAAAAGGCGTCGCGTCAACCCGTAGAGGCGGTTGTACTTCCGGTTTGGTGGTTTTCTTTTCTTCTTCTTCCAGCTCCACCGTTCGGTACTTTGTCACCCTGCGGTCTCTCAGTCAGCCGCTAAACTCGTCTGTTCCGAGCCAACTATACTGAATTCGTTACGTAAGTCTACATTACTTGTACTCATTTTATGCACATTGACGTTCACTTTTTTAATGCTATATGCAACGTGCTATAATTGCTAAAATGGCGTTTATTGTGTGGAGGTTTGCAGGGGGACGAGGGAGACAAAAGAAATCGCCTAGCTTAGCGAGCTGCTAACTGTAGTAGTCTCTCTCTCTCTCTCTCTCTCTCTCTCTCTCTCTCTCTCTCTCTCTCTCTCTCTCTCTCTCTCTGCTAACTGTAGTAGTCTCTCTCTCTCTCTCTCTCTCTCTCTCTGCCCGGTGTGTGTCCACCTCTTTGTCCTTTTGAAACAGGTTCGGCCAGCCACCTTTTTTTTTTTTACTGCATTGCCAACAAGTTGCACACATTTGACCAGAGATTCAGCTCAAGTTGGATAATAGTTTGTTGGACAGTGCTAATCTACAAGCTTTATTATAGACACGTGTGATGGTGCAGCATTTAACAACTGGAAGAAGAACTATGAACTGGAATTAGATCGGATCGGATCACTGAGTCGCCACATTTCGCGGTTATGCTTATGGATCTACGCTGTTATATTATTTAATCGTCTGTCATGCAGGTTCAAAGGATGTTAAAATAATGCCCCGTCATGCTTCTTTGTTGGTGTGTTATATAAATGACGAATCGTTTGAATAAGCCTTTTAGTTCCAAATGACCATAAAATATATTACGCCGATACGGTGTTTAAAAAATTCGTCATATGTCGTCTTATGACACAAGACTAGCGTTATTGTTCTCAGCCTCCAGAGCAACTGACTTGCATGTGACCATGCCAGAGATTATTTGGCTTTGACGCGGCTTTGCCTCATTGAACCTTCATTAGTATAGCTAACACGGTGTCTAAGGAATGTTTGAGCCAAGCAAACCTTACGCTTTGATCATACTTTAGGAAATGCCCACGTGAACTTGGATTAATTGTGTGTTCTTTATTGACTATGTTGGCCTGAAAAAGGACTGCATTTCTTTCTAGGAGATATCCTACTTTTATAGAGAAGGAGGGCTGTGCCCTGCAGGTCACAATCTGACATATTTGCTTTGGCTGATGTGAAACTGTCAGTTGCTTGCCATGTTGACAGTAGTACTCTACCGCTCTGTCTTTCCCAGTGAGCTGCCATCGCCATGTCTTCTGGAAATGCCAAGATCGGCCAGCCCGCCCCGGAGTTCAAAGCCACCGCCGTGGTGGACGGCCAGTTCAAGGACATCAAGCTGTCCGACTACAAAGGTAAAGAGGTTCATTCCAGATCATTCAACTTTATTGTCATTGCAGAGTACAAGTACCAGACAACGAAATGCAGGTTAGCATCTAAGTGCCAATAGTGATATAACACCATGATATTATCTACTTAATCCCTACATCCTTGTTTTCTCACGGTCAGCTGTACAGGTGTCCATTGTCTTTATGTAGCCACTTAATCTCACTCTCTCTGTGAAGTTGTGAGCACGTGGACCTGGGTCATGCCGCGTTCAAGCGCTCCTCTTGGACATTTCTGACTCGTGTACCTCTGAGGTCTTGGAGTTTCTCACTAGGCGCTATCTCTGAATTAGCCAATAGGGAACTCTATGCAAAGCTCTTGGTGCGAAGGTCTGTTTCAGAGGAGCACTTGAATGCACTGTTCTAACTAACTACTCTACAGTCGTAAATGTAGTACTATCACTGATTACAAATGACACTCCTCTCCTCGCTGTGTCCCCTCCAGGGAAGTATGTGGTGTTCTTCTTCTACCCACTGGACTTCACCTTCGTGTGCCCCACGGAGATCGTGGCTTTCAGCGACAGGGCCGAGGAGTTCCGCAAGATCGGCTGTGAGGTCATCGGTGCCTCCACAGACTCCCATTTCAGCCATCTGGCCTGGTGAGCACTGATGACGCTACTGCAGTAGTAACTGAGTTATGAAATGACATCTCTACGGATTGGTACTTAAGAGGCAGTGGGAGACATGGTTATTGTTACGTGTTGCAACTTGCTGAATTTCTATGTATGCAAATCTTTGTGTGCAGGGGATAGACAGGCTGTGGTGCTCACACCCTGCCCCCCCCCCTACCCCCTCCCATCACTCGCTGTATAACATTACAATTTACAATTGTACCACAGCCTACTCTTTAGAATGCATACTGCAAGCAAATGTATGTAATACACAGGACACTGTTTTACAGGCAATTCATTAGTATGGCCTATTCCAGTTATTTTTCTCTCAAGTGTCCAACCAGTGTAAAATTCTTGCCGCCAGTTAATATCTGCTAAAAACGTTTTAGCGGGTCTTTTAAGACAAGGCTACGCCCACCCATGTCTATCCTCTCTCTGCCTGCGGTCCTGAAACCTGGTGATAAGACAGATAAGGCAGGATAGCTCAGTGAACTAACTAACTACGTAGCTCAGTCCAGTCCGACAATGCTTCTAGAAGCATCCCCCCCTTGTAGGTTTAATTTGTGTTGAGCTGTGTTCATTTAATTGCCTACTTCAACTCAAAGACCATCTACATATTCTTATTGATATGAATATATAAGGCTACTGTATCTGGGGTTCTGTTGATGTGACAATTGTGACATCATCATTGTGCGCTTTCCCACCTGTAGGATTAACACACCCAGGAAGCAGGGCGGTCTGGGCCCCATGAAGATCCCTCTGGTGGCTGACCTCACCCAGGCCATCTCCAGGGAGTACGGCGTGCTGAAGGAGGAGGACGGCATCGCGTACAGGTCAGTCAGAAAATAGCTGTGCGTGTGCACGTGCGAGCGTGCGTCCCTCTGTCAGTCCTTGTTGGCTGATTCCCATATTGACCACTAATGCTGGTCCTGGCTTATGCCACCTGTCTCACCTGTCTGCTTTCTCTCTCTCCCTCTGTCTGTCTCAGGGGTCTATTTGTGATCGACGACAAGGGCATCCTGAGACAAATCACCATCAACGACCTGCCCGTGGGCCGCTCAGTGGACGAGACTCTGCGCCTGGTGCAGGCCTTCCAACACACAGACAAATTCGGAGAGGGTAAGCCAGGGGGCGCTATTTTGCCATTCTACATGGATGCAAGAGATTGGAGTTATGTGCATCTAAAAGCTAGGCAAATGACATTGCTTGCTGTGAATGACTGGCATTGGAATTTTAATTTAGTTTAATTGACAGTTTATTCAAAATGTGTGTGACATATCCCTATTAGTATTGTACGAATTTCTTCATGTCCATGTCGAGGCACTGGTGTCATGGTGGCCTAGTGTTAAGTGAGTTGGACAGGTGATCAGAAGGTCATGAGTTCGAACACCACCACTCGTGTGCCCTTGAGGAAAGGCACTTAGCCCTAAGTTACTCCAGGGAGACTGTCCCTATAATCTCAAAGTGTAAGTCACTTTGGGTAAAAGCGTCTGCTAGATAGTTAAAATGACGTGGCCTGGGGTGGACCAGTGGTCTAGCACCACGGTCTACAGTGCACACACATGCCTATGTCGGCATGGGTTCGAATCCGGCCCATGTTCTGCTGACATGCCCTCTCTCCCTTCTTCTCCTTACTTTCCTGTCTATCTTCACTATATCTGTAAAATAAAATGACAAATATGAGTGGGACTGCCCCACTCAGAAAAAAAGTATAAAACAAGTAAAATGTCTCATTTCCTTTTCCCCACCGTACAGTGTGTCCCGCCGGCTGGAGGCCAGGTAGTGACACTATCGTCCCTGACGTCCAGGCGAGCAAGGAGTACTTCGCCAAACAGTAACTGACCCTCTCCAGCCTCCTGAGATGTCCCGCGTAGCACTTACCTTCAGATGGGAAGTCTCCCGTTTAGCAGTCTTTGGCGTCCAAACCCCCACACACTTACACATCTAATGTTTTAAAGCACTTGTTAGACACAAACTCTTTGACATCTTTGTTTCAACCCTTATCTCTGTATGTATGACGAGCTACTGACGGAGCAGTCTCTAGTCCCAAGCACTGAAGTATTATTATTTTGTTTCTCCTTCTTTCTCAAGTGTTACAAAAGAAGTGTTGAGTATTTTGTACCTCGCAATCGTTAACCAATCAGTCTACCGTCACGTGATAACAACAATGGGAAAATATGATGTACATGTTAAACATGTGTTGCAGTGTTCTGTGTCTGACGAGTAAAAACAAAGTAAAAAATAGAATTTGTCCTGTCATTTATAGGATTTAATTGTGACCACTAGGTGGAGCCATAGCACTATCTGATGAATGTTTACTCGAACACCAATGGTAGCATAGAATGCTAAGATTGACAGAAATGTGTAAGATTGTCACTGTATGTATGTATTCAAATAGATATTTTGAATAGCTCATTGGTATAGTAGTATAGGGCATCAGTCAAGAATGTTGTTGATGTATGACTGCGGCTGGCATAGCAGTTTGTTACTTAGATATACTACTAGCTGACTCTTACCAACTCTAAAACGACCCTGTGTAAATCATATACTTTAGTAGGCTATGTATGCCTAAGTATGCCTAAACCTTTAGTGAAGTGACAAGGTAGAGCTCTACAACTTTACAATTTTATTGTTCCAGGCACAGATAAGCTGACCTCCTTTTGTTGCTCACATTACAAACAACAACTAAATATGGTGATGGAATATAATAATAAATTAAAATAGACATCTGAAATATATATATATATATATATATAGGGAGAGAGAGAGAGATCTAGGCTACAGTAAGAACAGTCCACTATGATTTAACATGCCTCCAGTCTGACTGATCACCTCGATCGAGCCAGCCGGAGGAGCAGTTGTACAATGTTATTGCGGCAGACAGAAAATATCTCCTATAGCGCTCCTTAGTGCTAGTTCCTTAGCCCCCCCCCCTCTCCTCTCCCCATAATAATAAAAAAGCCGGCTCTGGCCCCTCTTGTACAGGACATCTGTGTTACCAGTCCAGTCCCGTTTATTTATTATTATTTACTGCGCCGGTAACTCAGGACCAACTCCACGTATGTTTTACTTTCCAGAAATCGTGATAACGTTTCTACACGTAGGCTATTTGTGTTAAACTAGGAGTAGGCCTAATAGTTTCCCTTCCATATCACTATAAACATCATTATTTTTGCCCCTATAGCTGGAAAATTTGGCGTCGTGTTTTTGTCTCTCAGCTCTAGTTTTCGCATAAGTTGTTTTGGGAACTTGAAAGCGGCCGTGGCTGAGTAGGGAAACTCCCCCGTCTTTTATAAGGCTCTCATTGACAAACTCCTTCATTCACACGAACAGTATGGGCTATTTGTGCTACTGCCTGACGGGCAATGTAGGTG
The DNA here is from genome assembly GCF_963989245.1 of Nansenia antarctica. Lineage (NCBI taxonomy): Eukaryota > Metazoa > Chordata > Actinopteri > Argentiniformes > Microstomatidae > Nansenia > Nansenia antarctica. Next base: position 22,693,953 of record NC_137675.1, on the reverse strand, counting down.
GGGGTTCCCGGAAATCTTTCCCTGCTATGACGTGTAAAAACCCAAAAGTGACCATATATGGACAAACGTCTGTACGTCAGTGGGGAAACAACCTAACGAGAGCACGTCAACGACGTCAAGCCCTGTTGTGAAATAGACATGGGGCCGACTTTTCTGGTAATTTGCTGGGGAGCGTGGAAAATGTCTATGAATTAAAAAAGTATCTTGTAAAAACGCTTTCTCTTCTAGTGTGATGTTTAGAACTAGCAGATTCATCACTCAATTCACCAATCACTTATTGGCAAGATATTTGGCAGTGTCAAGATAATAAGTGAATCATACAACAGATGTAATTATTTAAAGGTTTTTACTTAAATATATACTGTACAAGTAAAAAAAGAGTCAGGGTCAACCTAACACAATAACTTATAGGAATGTATCACGGTGACAGTTCAAAGTATACATTGTAAACAGGCAAACCCAACGAGACGACACTTTGTTCAAAAATGCCTCGAGTGTTAGTGCTTATGGTTTCTCTCTGTGCGTTGTTGCCTATGAAAACCATTCAAAAATAACCCCCCCTCCCCCCTTCCCAACATGAAAACACATCAATGGTAGTCTTTGTGAAATTAAAATACAATGTTCATTGTTCATGATTGCTGTCCCAGTGCGGTAAAGTTCTTTTGCTTTTTTTTGTAGTAAAGCATTTTGTCCTCCCTATATTTTCCAGTGTTTAGTTTATGGTCCATAATAGTCTTTATAGTCTAATACGACTTGATTTTGGACGTCGTCAACATGAGGTGACAGCCACTGCTGACATGTGTCATGACTTTCTGTTTGAGCTGGGCCACCTGTTCACGCAGGACAGAAGCGGTGCTGGACAGCCCGGCGTTGTCCGTCTTCAGAATCTTCACCTTGTCCTCCAGGCGCGAGATGCGCTCCAGCTTACGCCGCCGACACTTGGTGGCTGCCACGCGGTTCCGCAGCTTCTTGCGCTCCGCCTTGATGCGCTCCTGGTTCTCCATGTTGATCGGGGACATGGGCGGGGACCCGTCGCTGCTCAGGTAGTCCGGGACGGTCTGGGGCTCCTCTTTGAGCCCGCCGAAGCGCTGCTGTGCGAGGAGGCCTGCTCCGGGCAGCGAGTGCTGGAAGTGGTGGGACGGGTGCGCGGCGGCTTGGTGGTGATGTGGGTACTGGTGGTGCGGCAGGTAACTGATGGTGGCGGAGGGGTAGCTGGCGGCAGACGTCAGGGTAGTGTTCGGGGTGCAGCTGTTTAGGTTGGTGTACTCGAGGGTCTCGGGGTGCATGGAGGAACCGAACACGGCGGAGGCTACCGTGCACGTGGACAACCCGCCGGTGCCGATGGACACGTTCGGTGGCGGCATCTGGTTCATCTTGTGCAGGTCGTCGAGCGCCTTGACGAAACCGTCCGCGAAGCCCTCTTGCTCCTCTGTGATGCCCCGGTAGAAGTACTGCCCGGGTGTCGGTGTGGTCGTGATGACACCGTTGCTGTTGTGGATAATCAATCGCTCCAATTCTGGAGAGGCGAGCTTGAGCGACCCGGCGTCTGCGCTCCCCGGTGGATAGAATTCACTCTCGGCGCGCAGCTGGGACTTGAGGTTGGGGTTGTTCCGATAAGGCTCGGCGAAGTTCAAGTTCATATTCTGCTTGAGGAGCTTGTAGTCGTGCAGGGCAGCGCCTGAATGACCATAAGCAGAGAGAAACGAATCGTCATGATAGAAAGGTTGTTCCATTATTGTGGACATTATTCAAAAAGCAGACAATGTGAGTTGTTCGTTGCAAATATGATGGACACTGCGAAGATCTTCAGTGTCCAACAAAAAAGGGCTAGCCCTCTCGAGTGTCTTTTCACCACCAAACGCTCCGCTGTATTTTATGCTATTGAACTTGAAGCTCAAAGTTATCTAAGAACTGAGCAAAAACTTCCAAAATAGTAGAACTCTACTGTACCAAGTCGTTTTTTCCCTTGACAGTTGAGTCAAAGTGATGTCCGATGACTAATTCTTAGAAGATATTTTGATTCCACACGGGTTCGTCGATATTTCTTTGCAAACTGGGATCGGTTGCTGTCGTGGTTTCCCCCCGCTGTTCATAAACTCATGTTCTGCCAGGTTCATGCGTTACAAGCTATTTATACAGGCTCGCCACCCAAGCGGTGCTGCCATTGGCCGATCTCTAAACCCCGCCCCAAAATATCATATGCTCCTCGGTGACGCTGTTGCCAGGAACTGCTGCGATAGTAAACAAGACTATGGAGAGAGGGAGAGACAGAGGAAAGAGAATAATGTATAAGGTAATGCTACCACAGCATTTAGGTCAAATCATCACTTTCAGGTTAACTTGCCACATCTAGGTCTATACATGATAGGCTATACAGTCCACGTGTATCCCGCAAACATTATTGATCCAACAGATCAACTGAGTAGCATATAAAGCAGCTGTCAAATTGGCATGATGCTAGTTAGATGGATCGGATGATGTAAACATTTTGATGGTTCTATCTGCCCACTAGTGACAACGGCATCCTTATGTAGACATAAGACCATATGTATTATATATATATATATATATATATATATATATATATATATATATATATATATAAGACTGCATTAGCCCTCATGTTATGTCAATTATATAATATTCTATTATACTACGTTCTATTGTGTTTATTCTATTAGAAAGGAAGTGTGTGTCATAGGATGTAGGACGGATTGTGTGGTGTTGAACATGGGCCAAACTCCACAGCTCCTCGCATTTTCTTTAAAACATTGCTCTATTGATAAGGCGAGGCTGAGTCATGCACATGGAAATTGATATCAGCCCATATATGGTTATCCTGGAGCATCAGTTCCTCTCGGTGTGGAAAGCGGGAAGCCAATCCCGTTTTGGACCGCTTCCAAGATCCCGCCTCCGGGCTGGGGGGGGCGGAGTACTCCTTCGCTCGGGGCACTCAAGGAGAGCGGGAGAGGCAAGGTAGCAGTATTGCGATAAGCATACTTATATCCAGAATAATAGGAGCTCATCGTGACAAAGAGAAACAATTGCCATTGTCACAATGACAAAAATTAAAATGTCCGATTTCCCCCCCCATGTTCTTACAATCAACATTTGAACACTTCTTACAATCAACATTTTCCCTTTCGTATGGAGACGGCAAACTGTTAAAAAAAAAAGTAGGCCTAGCAATATAGCTGACAGCTATTATATATTTAGACGACTTCACCTGGAAGGTTTACTTGTGTAACCATAGCAGTTTAGGTAAACTGTCAACACTACCCGAGGCACGCTGCGTGTAGCACGAAGCCGTCCCCCTGCAGGAACACCTGTTTTTGGTGGAGGAGAAGGACGTGTCTGTCTCTGTGTATGGTAATGAACTCTGAATCATTCGCACAAGCGCGAGGCATCCGCCCACGCGCTCCCCTCTCCAAGTTCCACTTCCAACCTTTTACCTATATCCTCAGGTGTGCAGTACAGCATAGTCTAAACCCGCCTGTCAGGGGGAAAGAAAAGTTCTCTACCAAGAACTTGAAGACCCACTTCCATTTTCATTTCCTCTGAGCAGTAAAATAGGCCTAGTGATTTGTGAGTTTTGGCTGCAACAGGCAAATGTGTCCATAGGTTTATCCTTCACAGAACCCACTGGCTATCTCTACTGTATTACTGTTCGGATTATTTCTGCATTTTTGTTTCACCCAAAAAAGAGAGAAGACAACAGACAAAATGCAGCTTGGGAGAGGTTACTATAATGTGTGTGTCGTAAAGGTATACCTAGCCTACTGCAAGCCTTTTACAGGAAGCGCCATCTGAACTTGGAGTGACACTATACAGTCCATCTTCATGCATTTACAATGGACATACGGGGATGCATAAAACGTGTTAATTATTTACACTGTGTCACATTATCTCGTAGCAACGATGAGTAAGCACATTGTTTTTGCCTTTCAGACATTCATTGTGAAAGAAGGAATTACTTTTCAGGGGAAATCCTATAACAACACTGTTGCTATAGAAAGATATATGCGTGCGTACTTGTGTGTATTGACATTGTCAGGAAACCAACTTCCCCTTTATTGGGTTATACATCTCCACAATGTGGTTTCTGCTTCAGTGTCTGACAAGTTTGTAGCTATACTATCTGTATTCTATACAGTATCTGATTAATGGTTTCGTTTTCTGTTTTGAGAGCCAGTGTAAGATGTTAAGTCACTGCAATTAGAAAGGACATTTTTCTGTGAGAATTTTTCCCATAACTTCTCAGATGTCCTTTCCCACAGCATTGCATACTCAACCGTCTTTGTCTTGGTAGGATGATTAGGCTCTGTGGTTAACCCGGCTGACCTGTCGGCCATGTCATTCAGAGGTCACCTCACCCCTCCTTGTGAACCAGTGACCTCATCTTTAGCTGACCTTCTGCACCAATGACACGCACACGCACACGCGCACATGAACACACACACAGACACACACACACAGACACGCACACATGAACACACACACACACACACACACATGAACACACGCACACATGAACACACGCACACATGAACACACACACACACACACACACACACATGAACACACACACACACACACACACACACACACACACTAGAGCATTGATCAATCCTGTCTTGAGAGGGTTATTGACCTCTAACATTAAAAAGGTTCAGATTGTCAGTAGGTCGTTTGTTGGTTGGTGATTAGTTACTCTGCTCTCTGGTGGTGATTGGTGCTGTTGACCTTTTCTTTATTCATTTTTCAAAGTGTAGACTAAGTGGCTAGATGCTCTCTCTAGATGCTCTCTCTCTGCCTCCCTTTCTCTTAATAGCTATGTAAGTATATGGACATTTCATTCGAAAAAAACCCATATTTTCATTGTTAAATATTTGGTGAATGTATTTATTCTGAACTGAACCCCCCCCCCCTCCTCTTGTCCCTCACAAACTCATCATTCACTGAAGCGCACAGGCACACACAAAACCACACATACACACACACACACACAGTTCAAACAGGAGATTTAGTCATTTATCGCCGAGTGAAAGCGTAATTTGAGATGACAGCTTTCATTTGGTTTTCCCGAGAAAAAAAGAAGGCAAGAGAAAGGGAGGAGAACAGAGAGAAGGAAAAAGTTAAGAAGAAGACACATCGCAGCCGAGCCTATGGGTCCAATCAGCCACGGTGGTGAGCATGGCGCCTGTGGCAGCACTGTAGGAAGGACACTTAAACCTGTTCACTAACCATTAGCACATCACTGCATGGGCACAGCACTGCCAGCCAGGGCCCTAGCATTCTGCCCTGGGCAGCTTGGCCAGAGAGAGAGAGAGAGAGAGAGAGAGAGAGGGGTGAGACCCATAGGAAAGCTGGAGAGAGAGAGGACATGCGAGGGAAAGTAGTAAGGTCAGACAGACTTTGGAAGACATTCAGAAAGTGTAGAGGAATACAAGATGGCGGATAGGAGTGTACAAAATAAATAGTGAGAGCAAAACAGATCTTACTGTTTGAGACAGGATGATGAAAAGTGGGGGTAAAGAGCAAGGTATTAGAGAGAGGAGAGAGAAAAAAAAGGTTTTATTTATCCATTTATTTCATTTAATTATTTGATTTGAGTTTCACAGATTTGGTCGGGGCAATTTGCTCAACTGATATACCACAAGTTGCATGGAGTGAGGAGGAGCATTGCATTGCATGGAGGTACTATATGGGTCACGAAGGCATGAAGGAATGGTATCATCATCCTGTTGTGTAAAATATTTACTCATCGGGTGCATGAGTTAGTGGACTCAAACCCGTGTGGTTGTGCTCTCCCTCTATTCTTCAATTAGTTCAGTTACTTCAAAGTTGAGGCCTCCGTTAGTAAAGGACAAAACAATAAGCTGCCCGAAGGAGCATGATGCTTCTTTGGCCTTCACAGTGACTGCAACTCCCTCCTTTCTGCCTCCCTCCATCCCTCCTTTCCTCCATTCCTCCCTGCCTCCCGCCTTCTCCCCATGCCCCCAGTTACCCCCCTCCCAGTCAGGAGCTAGCTGAGTACTTAACACTTCCCAGCGCGGCTAAATGAACCAGAACAAATCTCCCTTTCCCCGCATTTTGTTCTCTGGCAAGGTCTTCCGCGCTCCAGGCGCAGTGACCCAGAAGTGGCCTGTAGGTGCGGTGAGTCAGGTAGCGGTGTCCGCCAGGGCAACTGTGCGCTGTCCCCGAGAGGAGAAAAGAACTCACCCCCTCACGCAGCAAATTAAGTCGGAGGGCAGCTTGTTAGTCAGCCCTAAGTGCGTGTGGGGGGGATGAGGTGGGGTGGGGGTGGAATTAGCACTAACAGACAACCATTGTAGATTTGTTTTACCGCCTCTGCAAACCGGACCCCCCTCCCCACCTCCAACCCCCTTTTTTCTCTCTCCCCGTCGTTATCTGGCCGCCCGTGGGAAAAAAGGCTCGTCCTGTGTATGTAATCGCTTTAATGAAGGCGCACTTAATCGGCATATCCTAGCACGTAGCTCGCAGATAAGTGCTGAGGAAGGAGCCTTGTAGCAGCGAGAGACCTTTAGCCCAAGACAGGAGGTTTGCTGGGGCCAGATGAAGAAAAACGAGGCAGGAAAAGACGCTCGGTCCATCTGTCCCCCGGGGCTGACAAAAGGCATATGGAGCTGTCTTTCCCCCCCCCCCCCCTCCATCTCCACGGGCACTTAAACTCCCCGTCGCAATGCCGCCAATCTGTGGTTGACAAAAAGGTTAACAATCCTAGGCCCGGTAGGCTAAGTGCAGGATGTAGAATTCGATTCCCATCTGATTCTACACACTAATTTGACTTAATGAATTATTGTTGCCATGTGATTATTTTTATGCGCAGGGGAGCTTAATGTTAAGGGAACGAGAGGGGCAGAGGTTTCATCTGTCCTAGCCGGTTTTGTTGGCTGTGGCATTTTTCTTTCAGCCTTCTTCATTCGTGCATGAATATCCAAATAAAGATGTGTTGTTTTTGAGATGTGTTGTTTTTGTTTATTCATAGCGCACGACAAGCCCTAGTTTCAGATGTCTGTCGGGTGAGGTCCTCCCAGATGTGCACCATCCTGAGGATTCCAGAGCTCCATGCCCAGGTAAGACCAGTGTAGGGTCAGAGGTCAGACATGGGGATATCCTCAATGACCTCTGAGGGCAAGGGGGAGACTACCAAGAGGTCACAGACAGGTTGGTTAGTGACGTCATGAAGCCGAGCAAGGAGGAGAGAGTGGATGAGAGGTATGAGTAAGGAGACACTCACACATTCCTCTACCAAACACACCCCCAAAAAATGCCCTCCGTAAATTCGGATGTTTACATTGGCACGTGCACATTTGCATTGCACTCGTACCGTGTGTAAACATCCGAATTAGTGAGCTGTTGTGCCAACGGTGACTAATGTCAATTATTTTCACACAAATGTTCTTGGCTTACTGCCAGTTGAAGATAGACTCACGGTATTATCAGTTGTGAAATTCGGGTCTATGTAGGTATTGCGGAACATCCTGGATTGTTTTTCTTATATTGTTTGGGGACTACATTGATGGAGTATGTCGTGGCATAGTGTTTTTCCTATGTGTGTGTTTGGTTTTTTCCTGTGCCAGTTTCCCCACAGACTCAGGGGTGTGTGTGTTTTCTATCCCTAGGTGTAGTCTTGCAGCATCGGCCTCAGAAGTTCCTCTTTTGAGATAAAGCAGAAGTGAATGTGAGGTGGGAGGGATGGGTGTGGATGCTGAAGTGAACTGTGTGGCAACAGGCATGAAAATATCAGAAAATATAACGCTGGAAAATCATGCTTAACTACCTACTCGTAGGGTACCTAAAAATGTAGGCTATTGCACACTTATTGTGAAATAAGAATGAAATGGGCAGTGTCATTTCAATAGGGCTCTAATTATAAGTGCGTGCGTGCGTGCGTGCGCGTGCATGTGCAGGTGAGGGTTTGGTTATTGTTTTTATTTATTTTTATCAGCCAGTTAAACTTATGGGGTAGTTTCCCAGACTAAAAATCACCCTAGTCCTAAAGATCACAAACGACCATGTCCAATGAAGAATTTCCATTGAAAGTGTTTTTCAGTCTAGAAATAGGCTTCATTTGTGCTGCGGAAACCGACATTTGAAACTCTTATAGATAGAATGTTCCGTGGTATTAAAATTACCTAGCTTATTTGTCTGCCATGTCAAAACCTGTAGTATCAGTTTGCAGTCATTCTCACACTGTGTTGTTCCCCAGTAGGTTATTTGAATAAGAGATGGTGAAATGTTAATCATATACGCACACACTTACAGTACAGTCTATATTTACTCTTCAATGAGATGATCTTAGAATACTCCACTGATTTGAATGTGAAACACTACATTTCCAGTAGCCCTGTTGACTTGCAACCTATAGACGCAACTGCCAGGCAGACCAATTTCATAGAATTACTGTGTGTGGAGACCTGTGTGTGTGTGTGTGTGTGTGTGTGTGTGTGTGTGTGTGTGTGTGTGTGTGTGTCTGAGTGTGTGTGTGTGTGTGTGTGTGTGTGCGTGTGTGTGTGTCTGAGTGTGTGTGTGTGTGTGTCTGTGTGTGTGTGTGTGTGTGTGTGTGTGTGTGTGTGTTTGAGTGTGTGTGTGTGTGTGTGTGTGCGTGTGTGTGTGTGTGTGTGTGTGAAAAGAGTATTTGCATTTATGTTAAAGTGGACATGATCATTTATTAGACAGGGAATGCATACATAAATGCCTGAGAAATGCTTAGCATTTTCTCGAGAGGGAGAGAGGGATGGAGAGAGAGAGTGAGGAGGAAAGAGAGAGTGCGTACATGCCGTCTGCCTGTGTGAGGGCTGCGTAAGATGGTGTGAGTTTGGCTGAAACTGTGTGGGCGAGAGTGTGCATTGAGATGCAGTGCTGATCAGCACTTAGATTCTGCCTTCTAATGCTTCCAGTAAATAAAGCAGTGAGAGAGAGCGAGAGAAAGAGAGAGCAGTGTGTGTGTGCGTGTGTGTGTGTGTGTGTGTGTGTGTGTGTGCATGTGTGTGCGTGTGTGTGCGTGCGTGTGCGTGCGTGTGTGGTAAAGTGGTTTACCTGCCCTGGTCGATTTGTTTGTATATTGACTGGTAAGTTCTACAGTGCTCCAAAACGAAAATAGTCGGTCTTACTTACTGTAAGGGAAGTGTGTCACTTGGATCTCTGCACTCCAGTCTGAAGGAGTGTGTGTGTGTGTGTGTGTGTGTGTGTGTGTGTCAGAACAAAGGAGGGGGACTGTTTGTCTTTGCTTTTTCGGTGTGTGTGTGTGTGTGTGTGTGTGTGTGTGTGTGTGTGTGTCGATTTGTTTGTATATTGACTGGTAAGTTCTACAGTACTCCAAAACGAAAATAGTCGGTCTTACTTACTGTAAGGGAAGTGTGTCACTTGGATCTCTGCACTCCAGTCTGAAGGAGTGTGTGTGTGTGTGTGTGTGTGTGTGTGTGTGTGTGTGTGTGTGTGTGTGTGTGTGTGTGTGTGTGTGTGTGTACAGCAGGTCTAGGGAGGAGTGGACACGTCGAGATAGCTGTGAGACATACTTGTGGTTCGAGAAGAATAGAAATCCAACTCTGGTTGTTTCTCACACGTCCTGATTTCTAAGAAGTCCCTTTCTCTCTCTATGCTGAGTAACTGCGGGAGGATGTTAACAGTATGATGGCCAGTATCAGTATCTTCTTCTTCTTCTGCAGAAATCAGCTCCAATCGATCTGCATACTTTCTTTCCCCCCACTATTTATGAGTGCCCCTGTGGTATCAGTTTACTCAGATCATACTTGTTTACCAGAAGTGGTATAGCAGTCTGTAGCCACACAGTACATGCATAGTCACGCGCACACACACACACACACACACACACACACACACACACACACACACACACACACACACACACACACACACACACACACACACAGAAAGAATAACACCTGCAACAGTCACATGCAGGGCTGATAGCTTTCTCTCAAACAAACAACCGTCCTGATAAACTTGCAGTCAGTCTTATGAGAACATGGACACACACACACACACACACTCACAGACAGACACACACACACACACACACACACACAGCAGAGAGACACTCATAAAGACACATTCACGCAATGATTTTTGTCCCTTGGCTTAAACGTGACACATTTTAGTCACACACACACGCATAAAAAAACACACCGCGGCTGCCCCCAGACCCCAGACGACTTCCCCCTACTTTCCCCTAAACGTCCCCAGAGAGGAAGAGTGAGTGAGGGGGATAAAACGCAGAGTCATCGGGGGCACGACAAAGTCAAACTTTGTGGCACACTTTCACACTTTCTCAGCTGTACACCGTTCGTTCTAGAAGATACCAAAAGGCAGTAGTAGTAGTAGTAGTATTACAGTCATCTGTAAGTATGAGCAGTCTGAGGTGTATTCTAGGTGGGTGTGGTGGATCTGGGTCAGCGGCACGCTAACTACCATAGCGACGACAATTATGCAAATAGTGACCATGACACCCTCGAACAGGTAGCAGAAGTCGAGACAGGCGTAGCCCTAGTTACTGATCACTGCCCAAAACTGGGAGAGGCATAGCAACGGTCCCACAACACCACTCATAGGAACTGAAACCACTCGGCGAGTAAGACAGAGAGGGAAAGGCTGCCAGTTTTTAGTCAGGCAAACCACAGTCGACTCAACTCTGCCCAGCAGTGAAACGGTTAAACTGTGTGTTTTTCTCTTCTCTTTTTTTCTTTTTCTTCTTCACCCAGCTGTCTAGTGCTTCTTGTGGCTGAGGACTAGCAATGAGGGTCAGTGCCTTATTACTCAATCAGGACTTTCATTCTATGTGAAATATCTTTGCTATGTATGGCCTATATCTTTGATAGTAGCCTAAGAAAACCTTCTTATTTACTCTGTCCTGACTGCGTCCTCCTTCCCTGGGGAGAAAGGTGACGACACTAACAGGGAGGTACTCACTGACTGGCATCACTTGACCTGGTACATTGGGCTACTGTATGTCAGCTCATTCACTTCCGAGAGTCACAGGCGCAGCTTAATGCCCCTCACGCTTGTCTTCATCCCTCCCACCTGGCTACGCCACTCACACACACACACACACACACATACACACACACACACACACACACACACACACACACACACACACACACAGACACAGACACAGACACAGACACAGACACAGACACACACACACACACACACACACACACACAGACACACACACACACACACACACACACACACACACAGACACAGACACAGACACAGACACACACACACACACACACACACAGACACACACACACAGACACACACACAGACACAGACACAGACACACACACACACACACACACACACACAGACACAGACACAGACACACACACACACACACACACACACACACACAGACACAGACACAGACACAGACACACACACACACACACACACACACAGACACACACACACACACAGACACACACACACACACCCCGAAAAAGCAAAGACAAACAGTCCCCCTCCTTTGTTCTGAGGAGCGAATCTCTCTGGACAAGCCACATCAGACTGGGGAGCCCTAACGCGGCCTAACGAGCACCTGTGTAATTGGCCAATTATAATCAGTCTAATGATGTGCCCTCCCCCCCCTCCAAACCTCTCACTCCCCCCTCAATACTCTCTACCTTCCCCTTTATCTCCACTGGCGAGAGAGGGAAAGGAAAGGAAGGAAAGGAAGAGGGAAGAGGTGCCAGTCAGTGAGTACCTCCCTGTTAGTGTCGTCACCTTTCTCCACAGGGAAGGAGGACGCCGTCAGGACAGAGTAAAGGAAGAGGGAGAGAGAGAGAGAGAGAGAGAGAGAGAGAGAGAGAGAGAGAGAGAGAGAGAGCAGCAAGCTAATTACACTTCTATTAGTAGCCTACTATTAGTAGTAGTACCATGAAGGTATAAGCTAGGTGATTGCACAGGGGTTAGAATTACAGGTAGGGCTTGGGGGACCCAGCACCCACATAAGCATGACGAAACGTCAATGTAGGCCCTCACAAAATCATTATGCTTGTTACCCCCAAGAGTCACTGTGCAATTTCCTATACAACCCCTAGAGAGATTTGACTCCCTGATATGGATGATTTCCTGGCCAATATTAATTACTGGCCACCTTTTCTCAGCTCTCTCGGTACGAGCCCACGCTGGATGTGGCTCTCATTCACAATTCGCTGAAACACACCAAGCTACAAACCTCACTTCCTGTGTGAAATGCAGCAGGAAATGCTTTACATCCTGTAGTGATCGGGTATATGTGTGTGTCCGTGGGCGGGGATTGTGTGTGTGTGTGTGTGTGTGTGTGTGTGTGTGTGTGTGTGTGTGTGTGTGTGTGATTGTGAGGAGTGTGTGTGTGTGTGTGTGTGTATGCTCAGCCATGTACAGGACATTAACATGGGCATTCTCTTCACACAATAAAAGTTATTTGAGACTAACGCATACAAAATGAAACATATCAAATTGATAGAAATTATTAGAAATCATTACAGACTTTTCATCACGATGCCTGGTGAACATCGTGTCATGACAGTAGCACAACGTCAAAGAATTCAAATAGCCTACGTCTCTTATGATTTCAACTTTAGAATGTCATTGGGAAAGTTGCCAGTTCCATGAACTGGATCAATCTGATATGATGATGATGATATGATGTCAAACTCAGATGTAGTGTGGAGCCTAGGTTAGTCACCAGGTGTTTGAAATCCTCCAGTGCCTGGATGTGACGTCAAAGCAGTGCTAGGAGTTAGGCAATGTGCGAATTTGACACATTCACTCAACAAGAGCTATCGTATTCTCTGGATGACTATATGGCACTTGTAGACAAACACATTGGAACTTGTTCTGTTCTTAATGTGTCTGGGGCCTTGGGAACCACACACACACACACTCATACACACACACACACACACACACACGCACGCACGCACACACACAAACACACACACACGCACGCACGCACGCACGCACGCACGCACGCACACACACACACACACACACACACACACACACACACACACACTCTGGACGTGTATTGATTGGGGTGGGGCCAGGGATGCACCCTGGCCGATTGAGCAATCAAATCACAATGAAGTGATTCTTCACTCATGTAGTCACGATCCTGGGCCAACTAAAAAGTAGTCCAATAACAAAGAGAAGCCCGCACACGCAATCCGCTGCTCCCACGTGCTTCACTCCCCAAGAAAAACAACACTGTGGCCGACAGGTCGCCTTCGTCAGGTCAGCTGATTCTGTGTGGCCTTTCATCATTATTCGATTTCTCCATGTATGATTTCCATGGTGGGCATGCTCGGTAAAGTTATTGTTTTAGGGCATGTCTGTACAGTATAGAACATAAGGTGCCAGACCTGATGTTTCGGTACTTGCCACACCTTTTCCATGTGAGGTCTGTATTGCTGTAAGCGTTGTAGTTAGTCGTGACGCACCCTAGATTGTATCCCCTAACCCCCCAACCCCCCCGAAAGACCAGTATAGAACTGTTGTCAAGGAAACAAACAAAAGCCAATCAAAGCACTGTTGGAGAAATTGTGAACATTTATTAATTACAAATCTTACAGAGCGAAACAAAAAATATTACAATGTGCTAGCATATTATCCCCCCCACCCCCTCTCCCAAGATACAGACCCACACACGCACAAACACACACACACGCATTTATTTACAATTAAATGCGTGTGTGTGTGTTTGTGCGTCTGTATATCTGGGAATAGCTTTACTGACGCATGTGCGATCGCACAGACCAGCTGTAACACCATGACAGCCCCCCCCCTCTCACCTCAATCTGTTCTCCCTCTTTCCCTCTTCCTCTCCTCACCCTCTCATCTCTCTCTCTCTCTCTCTCTGCCTTTCCTCTCTCTCTTCACGCTCTCCTCTCTCTCTTCACCCTCTCTGCCCTCTCCATGCCTATCCCCTCCCTCTCCCTCCCCTCTTCAACCTCTCCCCTCTCTATCCTTCCTCTCTACCTCCCTCTCTTCACCCTCTCCTCTCTCTCTCTCTCCCTTTCCTCTCTCTCTTCACCCTCTCCCCCCTCTCTCTCTCTTCCTTTCCTCTCTCTCTTCACCCTCTCCTCTCTCTCTACACCCTCTCTGCCCTCTCCATGCCTATCCCCTCCCTCTCCCTCCCCTCTTCAACCTCTCCCCTCTCTATCCTTCCTCTCTACCTCCCTCTCTTCACCCTCTCCTCTCTCTCCCTTTCCTCTCTCTCTTCACCCCCTCCCCCCCCTCTCTCTCTCTTCCTTTCCTCTCTCTCTTCACCCTCTCCTCTCTTTCTACACCCTCTCTGCCCTCTCCATGCCTATCCCCTCCCTCTCCCTCCCCTCTTCAACCTCTCCCCTCTCTATCCTTCCTGTCTACCTCCCTCTCTTCACCCTCTCCTCTCTCTCTCTCTCCCTTTCCTCTCTCTCTTCAACCTCTCCCCTCTCTATCCTTCCTGTCTACCTCCCTCTCTTCACCCTCTGCCCTATCTCTATCTCTATCCCTTTCCCATCTCTCTCTCTCTTTCAGTCTCTCCCCACTCTCTCTTTGTCCTCCAAGCCTGAGCTTGTATTTATAGGTCTAGGGAACATTGTGTCTTGTTGGAAACTATGAATTCATGGAAAGAACATTGAAGAATCGGTTCATAGCAACAGTATTGATTGATATCACTTCTTAGAACCACATGTAGGTTGTGGAAGGAAGGTAAGGTACCATGGCTACACTTCATCCACAGGCCTTATAGTTATAGCTAGATTGTTTTTCTTGTATAGCAGCAACGAGAAAGATAAGCCTTTTCGTCGTAGTTTCTCCAAGGTTTTATGTTTTTTTGTGCCCCAAGAATAAGAGCAGACAGAAAACAGACATGTGTATAATGATGTTTATTTGTTTGCGTTGCGACTGTTAGCAACGCTGTTTTATAGCCCCGTGAGTGTGTGTTTTTCAAGGCAATAAAATGAGATGTGGGAGCCATGACATCATACTGTTTGTGATTAATGGATGCCCATTCCCCCACATCAATAACAGGGGAGGGGTGTTGTTCTTTCTGGCACCTGAACTGGAAACCCCCCCCCCCCCCCAGCCCAAATCAGTTCCCCCTTCTCCTCAGTTTCTCTGTACCACAGAAAGGTGTGGGTGGGGATCTAACGTCTAACGTTGCCCCCCCCCCAACCAACCCCCCCTTCAGAAATTCCCAAGTGGTCACCTCCGTCAAAAAGTGATAACTTCCAGGGAGGCAGAGGGCTGTAACTAATAGAGTTTGTTTTCTGTGTGCGTGAATTTGTGTGTGTGAGTGTGTGAGTCGCTGTGAGTCACAGTTCTCCCCTGGGTGCATGGTTAGGGCTTTCGGGCTGCTGTGTGTCAGTGTGTGTGTGAGAGTGTGTGTGTGTGTGTGTGTGTATGTGTGTGTATGTGTGTGTGTGTGTATGTGTGTGAGAGTGTGTGTGTGTGTGTGTGTGTGTGTGTATGTGTGTGTGTATGTGTGTGTGTGTGTGTGTGTGTCATGATGTCTAAAGAGCTGTACAGACCTGTGAGAACACTCTATCTCTCATAAGGGGGGAATGCGTCTGCGTCTACCCCTCTATCACCGTCTAGAATCCGTATCTACGGTTATATACGGCAACCTGAGTGGTCCAAAAAGGTGTAACTCGGTCAACACGAATAGCTCACATTTCTTTGGCGGGCTCTCTCTCATCCTGGGGATTCTTGTCTAAAATAGGATCATTAAAAAATGATGGGCAACACAGGAAAGGAAAACAAGAAGGCAGAGTTCCACATAAAGGCTCTCGCTAAAAATAAACAGAAGAGGGCCTTTTGAAGACGGGAAAATAGATAAACCGGAGGGAACATGAGTGGAAAAATGTGGGGATTGGGGAGCGGTGCAGGGGAGGGGGTGGGGGGGGGTCTGGGGAGGAGCAAACGGGACGGGGGGGATGATGGGGGGACGGAGACGGGAGGGCGGGGGCCGTGGGGGGGGGGTTGTTAAATATTTCCGTAGTTATGTCATATATCATAAGACAGATCCATAAGGTCTTCATTATGAACAGAAATCCCACAGTGATCCACCTTGGCCCTGTTCTGAATCAGGGTCAGCTGCAGCCAGGGACTAATAGGACCCAGACGACTGAGATGTGGATCACGCCCGTCAGTAGACTGACTGACGGACTGACTGACTTCTATAAAACCTTCCCAGAGGGCTGCTGGGTCCACTATGGGGGTAGCTGCCTCTGCCAGGACTCTCTACGTGATCCGGGGAAGTGCGTGTGAGTTCGGAGGAGGAAGAAATTATTGTAGAGGTTTGGGATCCTGCTTTGAGGTTCCATCTGTGCTACTCATAAGCACGGCTGTGTGCCCAGGGAGAAGGAGGAGAAGAGAGGGTGGGGTGTGGGGGAGGAGGGGGGGGGGGGGGAGAGAGGGAGGAAAGGGGGAAGGGGGAGAGATGGGAAGGAGGGAGTGTGTGTTTGCTTGTGAGTGTGTGTGTGTGTGTGTGTGCGTGTGCGTGTGTGTGTGCGTGCGTGTGTGTGTGTGTGTGTGTGTGCGCGTGTGTGTGTGTGTGTGTGAGTGTGTGTGTGCGTGTGTGCTCGCGTGTGTGTGCATGTGCGTGTGTGTGTATGTGTTTAGAGAATGGGGGCTTATTCCCCACAAGAGGTTACTCTTTGGTGGTTCGTTTCTGGTTCCGTTTACCGTAAAGGCTTTTCCTGGCACAATGAAAGTATGGAGGAATGGAATCATACAAGGACATAGTCTGGAGCTCTAAATTACAGACAATAGGAAATCTTATGGAGCTCAGTGTGGGCCTTTTGATGTGTGTGGACATTATTGTGTGTGTGTGTGTGTGTGTGTGTGTGTGTGTGTGTGTGTGTGTGTTTATTGTAGTGTAATCTTAAAAGTCTAGTCAATGAATAGCAGCCTATAAGGGTCACCTCATAGAAATTAGTGCAAAGTTAACAACGTATACATTTAGAAGTTGGGGTTATGTGGTAAGGCTTTACTCTCGATTTGATATAGGATTATTAGTATTTCTACATTTCCCCCCAAAATCATTTTACATTGATTTTTCCACATCCAGTGTCCGTGTGTGTGTGTGTGTGTGTGTGTGTGTGTGTGTGTGTGTGTGTGTGTGTGTGTGTGTGTGTGTGTGTGTGTGTGTACATCAGTAGAAGTCGGTGTGTCTGTAAATGTGTGTGAGAATAGGCCTTTAATAATGATTCATGTTGCCCATACACACTGTATGTTTGGGCTAGTAGTGGTTAATCGCTGAAAGTTAAATTGTTGATGATGTGGTTTGAAAATGTAAATGTGCGTGTAGGCTACGCTGTTGTAAGCTGTCATGGCATATTGGCCTACTCATTTATCTTTTCACGGACGCACTTTTAAGTGGCCCGACAGACGTACTTAATAGATCAGGGCCAGTTGACAGACAAGCCGCACAGAGAAGCGCTTGTTTGTCGCGGTGGCAGCTGAGCGGGTCTGCGGGAGGGACGTTGCGAGAGCGCCGTGGACCACAGCTGACTGGAGCGGCTCGGGAAAGTTAAAAGCACCGCTGAGACATTAAAAGCAAGCCGGTCGACAGAGACTAGGCCAGCCGCGTTTAAGAGAGCTGCAGCCTGCAGTGACTCACTCTCCTTCTCCCGGTTTTACGGGAAAGGGAATGTGTTTTCATTTCTTTTCTTGTTTTTTCCCCCCTCCACGTTAGTAGGGTTAATGTTTGTCTGTCTGTGTGAATGTGTGTATTCTCCCTGAGGGCGCATAACGCTAATTATCGCCTCGAAGCCAAGGGAGTTGGCAAAGCTAGTCAGACAGAATATAAGCAAATGTGTAGTAGGCTAAGATGGGGTTAGACTCCCCCCTTAAATAAATTACATTTTTATACAGACAACTTGCAAATTATTTTAATTTGGTATTCATATGAAGCTATTTATAGTTTATACTATAAATGTTGTATGGAAATAACTTAAAAGACTAGAAAACTTACACACACAAGAACAAAAATGGAAATGTGTAAAGTGGGTGTCTTACACCAGGTATTGGGGGAAAGGCGCCTTGGTAAGGGGGCACCCCTGTGAATATTTGCTTTAATTTAGAGATTTGGAATTGGAAAATATGAAAACATTGAGGATGATCTCGTAATGACACAGATTGCTTTATTTTTATTTTTATTGTAGTGTAATCTTGTCCTCATGTAATCATGAGGGTAACCTCATAGCAATTAGTGCAAGGTTAACAACCTATACATTTAGAAGTTGGGGTTATGGTAAGGCTTTACTCTAGATTTGATATAGGCAGGATAAGGATAATGAGTATTTCCACATTGATTTCCTAGGGGGCATCTTACCCCAATAGTGATTAACACCCATATTGGTCATGCGATGACTCAGACTTTGTTTTTATGCAAGTAAGGGATTACTAGTTTGTTCCATACGCTCTTAACATGTATGATACTAAATATGTGTATCACTCAAGCAATATTAATGTACAGTGAATTACATTAATACAATGAACAGTCAAACAAAAAATAACATATGTTACATATATCAATGTTATATATGTTATTGTATATAATATAGCAAAATCGTTTTTTTGTAGAGTAATTTCCCCTTTTGGATGATGTTGTTTCAACATTTTAGTTTGGGAGGCTTGGTGAGATCTAAGGAAGGTGTTAAGATCAAATAGTGTGTCACTTCATCTTTTAAACAAGAAATACAGGGAGTGTATTTTCTGGGGTGTAACCCCTGCCCAGAGCCAAAACATCAACTTTACGCTACTTGATGATGATAATAATGGCTGTGATGATTAATTTGATTCATTCTGGAACTATTTTTATAATAAACCTCAGGCTCAAACAAAATTACCAATCAAGAGTGAAATAATACGACAATCAGTTTACTCGGGAAAACCCCTGAACTAGTTCAATGTCAATATTCCTAGTCCAAGCACAATAAAAGCATTTGTTCACACTGGCCCAAGATAAATAGTCTAGTTATCTGCCCTGTAGCTGTCAGTCACACAACACCCCCCCAGCTGGAGAACTCACCATCTCCAGCCCAGACAATCAGACAGTCAGCCAGCCAGCCAGACAGACAGACAGACAGACAGGCAGACAGGCAGACAGACAGGCAGGCAGGCAGGCAGGCAGACATATATACAGACAGACAGACAGACAGGCAGACAGACAGGCAGACAAGCAGGCAGGCAGAGAGATATACAGACAGACAGACAGACAGACAAGCATATAGACAGGCAGACAGACAAGCATACAGACAGGCAGGCAGGCAGGCAGACAGATATACAGACAGACAGACAGACAGACAAGCATACAGACAGGCAGACAGACAAGCATACAGACAGGCAGACAGACAGGCAGGCAGACAAGCAAGCAGACAGACAGACAGACATGCAGGCAGAGAGGCAGACAGACAGATATACAGACAGACAGACAAGACAGACAGACAGACAGACAGTCAGACAGACAGACAGACAGACAGACAGGCAGGCAGACAGATATACAGACAGACAGACAAGACAGACAAGACAGACAGACAGACAAGACAGACAGACAGACAGACAGACAGACAGACAGACAGACAGGCAGACAGACAGACAAGACAGACAAGACAGACAGACAGACAGACAAGACAGACAAGACAGACAGACAGACAGACAAGACAGACAAGACAGACAAGACACAACAACACTGGCTTTGGAAACTGGGCCTATTTTTGAGCCTGTGTGTCTTGACTGGGGTTTTTCCAGGCTGAGGTGGCTATTTCGGTCAGATAAATACAATGTTGTGGAGAGCGGAGAGATGGCGATGAGATCACCTCATACCTCCTGACCTGAACAAGAAAACAACTGCAGCAAGACAGGACAAGAACCAACATGGAAGGGACCATTAACTGACAGGGGTGGAAAATTAGTCAATAGGTATGTTCCCATCCGCGCAGCCGTAGGCTGCCCTGGGGCAAGGAACCACTGAGGAACGAACCGGTCCAAACAAGGGATAGAACAATAGTCTAGAACAGTGGCTAGGAGTGGAAAGTGTCTAATAGCCATGCACTGTCTGGTAAGGCTTCACCACAGACCATAACTAGGCCGATAGTTAGCTTGATCTGTCTTGTTGAAGTCTGTTTACACAATAGTGTCCATGGGAAAGACATTCTCACACAGCGGTTCAGTTCTATTTGGGTCCTTGATTGCAAGGGTTTCCCTTCGAGAGTGTTCTGTGTGAGGTCATCATCTGTGTGTATGGTTTAATTTACTGTACATGTTGTTTTTCATGTGGTGTGTGTGTGTGTGTGTGTGTCTGTGTGTGTGTGTGTGTCTGTGTGTGTGTGTGTGTGTGTGTGTGTGTGTGTGTGTGTGTGTCTGTGGTGGTGGAGGTGGGTGGTGTTTGTGTGCCTTATGTGTGGAAAAGAATGGCTGGTTGTCTGCGAATGCGTTTGTTGGTGTGTGTGTGTGTGTGTGTGTGTGTGTGTGGGTCGGTGGGTCGGTGGGTGGGTGGGTGTGAGAAAGAGAGAGAATGTGTGTGCGCGCGTGTGTGTGTGTGCGTGTGTGTGTGTGTGAAAAAGAGAGATAGGGATAGAGAGAAAGAGTGTGTGTGACAGAGAGATAGAGAATATGGTGTGTGTGTGTGTGTGTGTGTGTGTGTGTCTTGTGGTCGTCTGCGGTGGCTGTGCCAGCCAGGTGTGTGGTGGTTTGGCCAGGCGAGGGGCTTGGCAGTGGGGCCAGGTACGCCACCTGCATGGGCCTCTCTCTCGCAGACAACAACAGCTGTACACAGCAGGCTTTAGAGGCCTGGGGGGGGTGTGGGGGTGTGTGTGTGGGGGGGGGGGGGTGGTGGGTGGAGCCTCCTGCATCTGGAGATCCTTAACCAGGGTGGCGGCTCCACCCCTTCACCCCCCCCCCCCCCCCCCCCGCTCTGCTCTGCCCTGGTTTGGTCCGAATGAGTCGAATGAGGTCATCTTCGCTGTTGATTTATATGGCACACTCTATTACTTACGCTCCTGCGACTTGCCGAACATCGCCGTTGACAACGTGAATAATAAAAGAAGGCTGATGCTGAAGGATGACAGCATCCCTCCCTCCCTCCCTCCCTCCCTCCCTCCCTGCCTTCTCCTCTCTCATCTCTCATCTGCTATTTACTGAGGTTTACTTCATTATGGCGGTGAGCCATCGCGTGTGTGTGTGTGTGTGTGTGTGTGTGTGCATGTGTGTGTGTGTGTATGCATACCTGTGTGTCTGTGAGTAGCACATGCTTGTGCACGTGTGCACGTGTGAAGGTCCTCAGGTGGGGTTACCAGTTATTATACCAGTTCTACCGTATAATGTAGCAATTATACGTCCGAGAGCGAGAACCGTGCTGATTACTCTGTCATCACTCAGCCAGTTCAGCAGGTTCACATCACACCTGGGCACCTCTTTATTGTGCAACACTGGAGTGAAGGAAGGTAAGTGTGTGTGTGCGTGTGCGTGTGTGCGCGCGTGTGTGTGTGTGTGTGACTGTGAGTATAAGTCGTGTGTTGTAATAAACAACGCCACACCCTTTTTTGCCCATTCATTCGTAGTGACATTGATTGGCAGCTTTGAGATACTTTAACTCCAGGCATAATACTTTGCTGTCATTAGTTTTTTTGTTTCATTAACAAAGGACGGAACGCCTATATACAACTGCTTAACAACATGCATTAATCAAATCAATCCAGTCAACAGTTAGGCTGGTGGAAGTGCGCTACGGTGCGTCCGTTGCGGCTCTAACTGCCGCGTTCTTTTCCAGGAATGTCATAGGGATTCACAGTGAGCTTGGAGGAAACTGAGCAGTCCAGCTGCCTGTCAACACGAATCCACCAGACTAATAGCGCTGTGCGGCAGAGCGACATCACATCTCCGATGTGCTTTTGACAGCCAATGCCCCCCCCCCCTCGAGCCCCCGACGGGAGGTCACCCTATGTCCCTACCAGGGTTGCCAGGGGTGACGCGAGGTGCCGGGGCTGCGGAGGGGACGTCAGGCAGCCGCTACTGTCACCTCCCATCAGTCGACCCAGGGGTGATGACAACAGCGTGTGTGGGGGGGGGGGGCGCGCCCCTTAGTGGTAACCCCTCACCCCTTTAGCAAAGCAGAATCCTGCCCTCCTCCCTCCCTCTCTCTGTCTTCTTCAGCACAGCAGCTGACTGATTACTCTGGCAGGACTCTGTCGGCTTCAGTTGTCCCCTTCT